>NW_024884966.1:4190203-4409207 GCF_019232065.1 Centrocercus urophasianus
TGCAGCCCCCTGATCATCTTTGTGGCTCCTCTGGACCCTCTTCAACAGCTCCCTGTCTTTCTTTTATTGGGGGCTCCAGATCTGGACTCAGTGCTCCAGATGGGGCTCACAAGGGCAGAATAGTGGGGGACAATCACCTCCCTGTCCCTGCTGGCCACCCCTCTTCTGATGGAGCCCAGGACACCATTTGCTTTCCGAGCTGCGAGAACACACTGCTGGCTCATGTTAAGCTTTTCATCCATCAGGACCCCCAGGTCCTTCCCCACAGGGCTGCTCTCAAGCACCGCTCCTTCCAGTCTGTACGGATGCCTGGGATTCCTCCAGCCCAAGTGCCAAACTCTGCACTTTGCTGTGTTGAACCTCATCAGGTTCACCCGGGCCCACCTTTCCAGCCTGTTGAGGTCCCTCTGAATGGCATCCCTTCCTTCCACAATGTCAACCGCACCACTCAGCCTGGTGCTGTCAGCAAACTTTCTGAGGATGCACTCGATTCCATAGTTGATGCTATTGATGAAGATGTTACAGAGCACCGGTCCCAAGACAGAGCCCTGGGGGACGCCGCTCGTTACTGGGCTCCACCTGGACATAGAGCCATTGATGACCACCCTCTGTCTGCAGCCCTTTCTACCAGTTTCTTATACATAGAGTGGTCCACCCATCAAATCCACATCCCTCCAATTTGGAGATAAGGATGTGGTGGGCGACCGTGTCAAAGTCCTTGCTCAAGTCCAGGTAAGTGACATCAATCACCTTTCCCTTGTCCACTGATGCCGTCACTCCATCACTGAAGGCCACCAGATTGGTTAAGCATGACCTTCCCCTGGTGAAGCCATGCTGGCTGCCTCAGATCACACGCTCATTCCTTATATGATCAAGCATGTCATCCAGGACCTGTTCCATCATCTTCCCAGGCACAGAGATGAGACTCACTGGCCTGTAGTTCCCCAGGTCCTCCTTGTTCCCTTTCTTGTAAATGAGAGTGATGTCACCCTTCCTCCAGTCACCCAGGACCTCACCTGACAGCCACGACTTTTCAAATATGATGGAGAGCGGCTCAGCAACCACCTCAGCCAGCTCCTTCAGAACCCTGGGATGCAGCCATCCGGCCCATAGACCTGTACACATTCAGTCTCATGAGGTGATCTCGGACTTGTTCTGCCCTTACAGTGGGGGGGATTTACTGCCCTGGTCCCCACCCAGAGGTTTAGGGATGCAGGGCTCAGGGACGTGAGAAATACTGGAATCCTGGCCACCAGTGAAGACCGAGGCAAAGAACTCATTCAGTACCTCAGCCATTTCTTCATCCATTGAAGCCGGTTCTCCCTTTACATTTACCAGAGGAGGCACACGAGCTTTGACCTGTCTCTTCTGGCCAATGTACCTGCAGAAAGTCTTCCTATTGTTTTTCACATCCCTCGCCAAGTTCAGTTCTGCCTGTGCCTTGGCCTTCCTGATCCCACGTCTGCAGGTCCGGATGACATCCCTGTACTCTTCCCAGGTGACACAGCCTTGTTTCCAGAGCTTGTACGCACCTTCCTTTGCCCTCAGTGTGCCCAGCAGGTCCTTGCTGAGCCATGCCAGTTTCCTACCTCCTCTGCCCGCTTTCTTATTCAGAGGAATGGAGGGCTCTTGTGCTCTCAGAATGGCATCCTTGAAGAGTAGCCAACTCTCTTCAATATCTTTGTTTTTAAAGACAGCATCCCGGGGAATCTTGGCCAACAGTCCATTGAGAACCTTAAAGTTTGCTCTTCCAAAGTTCAGGGTCCTGACGCCACTGTTTGCCAGGCCCACATCCCTTGAGATCACGAACTTAACCAGGGAGTGCTCACTGCAGCCCAGGCTGCCTCCAACCTTAATCTCCATAATCTCCATAAATCTCCAACCCCCTGCCACATGCAGGGCCACCAATCTCCACCAGACCAGGCTGCCCAGGGCCCCATCCAACTTGGCCTTGAACACTTCCAGAGACGGGGCATCCACAGCCTCTCTGGGCAGCCTGTTTCAGCATCTCACGACTCATTTGGTAAAGAACTTCCCCCTGAGACCCAATCTAAACCTTCCTTCCTTGAGGTAAGAGCAGAAATTAGAATATATTCCATATTCCCATTGTTGAGTATCCAGTCCTGCATGAACCAATATACATTTATCATCACTGAGTATCAGTACATCAATTTCCACGGCTTTTTCAATTTATCAACCCAGAGCTGGGTTTTATTCCTTTCCTCCAAGAGCCTACTGGCATCGTCTTTACCACAGATTTAATTAGTATCCTCTCCACTATATCTTCTAAGTCATTAATGAAAATATTGAAGAGTATGGGACCAGGAATGGCTCCCGAGGGGGTCTGTAATTATATTTTGAATATATTTAATGTGCCTGGTGACAATAGGTTTGTGTTTCTGCTGCTTGTGATAATGCTGAAACTATCAGGGCTTTTAATTACATCTGAAGTAGACAGCAAAGGTGTTTGTGCATCAATCTGAGACTCGAAGATTTCATTCCAATTATAAAGGGAAGAGATTCACAGAAATAATAAAAAAAAAAAAGTCAAAAATGAATATATTTTACATGGAGAGATTTTTTTCCCCTTCAATCTCTAAATCAAGTTACAGGCCTGTAGCAGAATACATAATGTTAGTTTAGGGTCGCTGCAGCATTTTTTATGTGTACAGCTGTTCTTCCACTGGTGTAAGTAGACACATCTGCTCATTAGCAATACAATGTCATTTCCAGTGTCTAATTTTAATTATTTGCAGATGATAGATTCCTTATGTGATGTCTAAAAAAAGTACAGTCCTTCAAAACTGGTGAGAAATAAATATACCCTCTGCAACTAAAACGGGTCAGCACAACGAAAACCAGATATTAATCTGGAGAATTCATGTATCAGCACTAAGGCTAAATGCCAAACTGTTTGGAAGGTCACAGGGAGGAGAAACAGCTCATACATCTCTTCTTTATCGTGGATACACAAGACTTATGGACTAAGAGATGTTCTGAATGAATCTGGCAGGTGATGAGTTTGTTGTAGTACAGATGGTCCTTAACTGCTGGAAAAATATCAGTTCTGCTTACATTTCCTGGACAAACACAGGCAAGATAAGGACTTCTTCATGACAGAAAGGACAAATGAGATTACTTACCACTAGCTTTGGTTTTCTGTATACTCAAGGAATGAGTAGAAGTCATTTTCTAGAAGCTCTTAGGCAGCGATGGCCATGGCTATCTTTGCCCTACACCCTTGTGTCAGAGGGCTGCTAAGGCCATTGGGCCCTGCCTTCCCCTCAGCTCCTTCAGCTACCAGAAATACAAACAGGAGCCAAAAGCAGCAATGAATGACAATAGGATTTGTGTACAGAGAGAGAATTGAGAACTGTAGTAGCTGGGAAGCACTGGATACTCTTGATAAATACAAGGAGCAGAACTACCGAAACAAGCATAAAGTTTTCAAGAGAGGAAGGTGCTAAAGGAGATGAGTGGATTTTTCATTTGCTCCAGGTATGTTTTCAAAAGGAGGGAACAGTATTTGGGCTTTTTTTCTGCTAAGAAGAAATGTATGACTATTGATGTAGAGATGTGGCTCTGAGGGACACGGGGTAGCAGGTATAAGGGCGACTGGGTGATTGGTTGGACTTGATGACCCTAGTGGTCTTCTCCAACCTGAATGATTCTGTGATTCCACGATTTTATGAAAGCAACAAAGAATCATCCTTTAAAGCTGCCTCAGATTGAGCTGAAATCTTTAACACATGTAAGACTTCGATCTTCCAAAAGATCAACATAATTACGAATAGCACCATGCTTAACAGCCATCCTGCTTGCACCATGACAAACTGATTCCTCCAATATCATAAAGATGTTTCCAGAGACTTGGAGAAATTGTTTCTGACTCCCCTCAGAGTAGTCAAACTCTCTGATTAGATAAAATATGACATTTTCTTCCCTGAACATAAGTAAAGTTGGGTTTCCCAACTGGCTCACACATTGGCAGGCACTGCTGGTGCCATAAGGGCAGTCTCACTGGCAGTTGTGCTTCTGGCAATGAAAGTCCAGGCTCAAAACTATATTTTAGTTCATGCAGGGTTAGTTTTCAGCTTGATCAGAGAATTTTTTCGTGGCTTTCAGTGTCAGCACGAAGAAAGACGTGGCGTCCTCCAAACAGGTCAAAAACTAGCTTCCAGAAAACGTGAAAACAGGCTGAGGCACAACGCAAACTGATGGGCTGAAAGTGGACACACAGCATGGAGGTGCCAGCAAATCCATTGTAAGGATGCAATTTGGAGGAGATGGCTCTAAGAAAGGCACCTTTGGTGCAAAAACAGGGCAGTACGGAATCTGCTCTGTGCCTCTGTAAGTCTACAAAGCGATGCACAAAGCAGACAGCTGTAAGACACTCTAGCAGTATTTTTAGCATAGGACATTCACCCTCTTTTGCTGTACCAGCCACAAAGAAGCAACCACCTCAAGCACTTCTAGAGTTGCGTAGAGCATTCCCGTTATGGATAAGATTATTCCTAGGAGAGAAGGAATGCTGATCTGTGCAGTAGAGGCTGAACAGAGATGACAACCATATGTCACTTGGCAGAATTCGAGGGTTTGTTGCTTTTTCAGTATCCCGAATGTAATGAATTATAAAATACAGCCTAAATTAATAGTCAAGGAGGACTTTATCAGGGCCCCACACTTAGGAGATGCTCATTTGGGAGAATCTCTTTCAACTCACAGGCTGTTTGACTGATCAAAGGTTCTTGCTTTTCAGTAGTCTTCTGTATAATACTCAGACTCAAGAGCTCCATGAAACAAGAGCCAGGCTGCCTCCCAGAGAAACCTTGAATCCCAGTGAGATGTCTGCCTCATCTTGAAGGCAGGAGGTCCAACTGCTTGGAAAGCAGGAACTTCTGAATATTAATATGCTTTTTCAACAATGAATGATAGGGCTGCCTGTCTGTATCCTTTAGCAAGTTGGTGCCAACTAGATCGATACTTGAAAGATCCTTAATTGCAAGTGAATCTGAAACAATACAAGTGAATATTTCCATATTTGATGTTTAATGACACTGGGACAACTAGACCAGCCCATTGTTTCGGTGGGGGATACGAGGGCTTAAATGGAATTAACCTGACTTCTGGGGGAAAGATAAGGCAGTGCCACAGACAAAGCTTTTTTATTTCTGAGTGAGCACTATACTCAGAAAGTCCAGCACTTGCTGGCTGTATGAGACACTGGCTTCATCCAAGGAGTGTGCTGAATTTCATGAATAAGAAATCTTTCTAATTTAACTGCTTAGCAAAAGCCTTCCCTTTGACAGACTGAGCTGCATTCCCGCAAGGCTGGCTAAATAAGACTTTGCACATAGCTGAATTTCAGGAAAGAAGAAAAATATCACAGGTCAGAGAGATAATTCTCACTTTGTATCTTTACAGAAAACCACGTTTCTCATAGCAAGATAAAAGCAGGGAGCGGGTGCAAAAAAGATGAAGAAACAATTCCACCTTACCAAGCTTCTAGTGCTAACTGCCACAACTTGAAAAAGATACACAGCATACCATCTCTATCCCACAGGACAAAGAAACTTGAAATTGGGCACTAGTGGTTTAGTTTTTCTCTAATCAAGAAAGGCTATAGAGATGTAGTGAGCTTTGCAGAGACACTGAACAGAGTTTAGCATTAAGCAATCATAAAAATACACAGGTAAAGCAACCTGCCCACATCAGCCGTGTCTGGAACACAAGAAGGCTTCAGTGACTGCCATCATCTCTGCAGGTAAAGTGATGTTCTTGCTTTTTGCAAATTATTACAAAAGAACCACTTGGAACTTCTACTGAGTCAAGCTAGGATGAATCATAGAATCATAGAATCACAGCATGGCCTTGGTTGCAAAGGCCCACAATGCTCATCCAGTTCCAACCCCCTGCTGTGTGCAGGTCACCAACCAGCAGACCAGGCTGCCCAGAGCCACATCCAGCCTGGCCTTGAATGCCTGCAGGGATGGGGCATCCACAGCCTCCTTGGGCAACCTGTTCAGTGCCTCACCACCCTCTGGGGGTAAAACTTCGTCCTAATGAAGGCTTAGCTGTGTTTATACCAGGCACCACAGAGCCACACAGATTCCTGAGGTAGCTGTGAATGACTTGGGTATGCACACTGCAGCATCATGCAGAGATATTAGCTTACATCCCAGAAGGAATACGGTCACATTAGTGTGGCTCTGTGCCCGGGCTAATTAGGTGATGTTTCCTCAGTTGCCAGAAATCAAGAAGTGAATCATACATCTGCCAGCATCCAACCTTCTTCCGAAAGCACTGACTGGAACTATTCTGAACCTCAGTTATGTGAGGATGTAAAGTGAATACAAAGATATTATTGTTATTACTTTGTTTTAAAGTCAGAAGGAATCTTAAGTTCATTTACCACAACTACTACATTATGCCCAGTACTCGTACTTCAGCCAACCTAATGCACTGAAGCTTTTTAGAGACCAAGCTATTGCATCTGTGCCACATGCAGTGACCAACCAAACACAGTCCAAGGCAAGACTACAGCAGTGGCAGAGAATTGGTTAGGTAGTAGTTTCCCTGAGTATATCAACAGAGATCCATTCCTCACGCTGCTCTGGAAGGCTAGGTTCCTAGCTCTGGCAATTGGGATGAATCCAACGGATGAGTAAAACACAAAGAGGCCAGGTTATGGCCAATCGCTGACAATCCAAATTAAAAAGAACAAAACTAGAACTAACCAGTGGTAGGATGGGGTAAAATTCCTTACTGAAACCTACAAGCAAACCACAAAGGCCCTGAAGAATGATGTGAAGACAGGTATAGCCTCAGAGCTAGTGTTTCAAGGATTGTGCAAGCACATCATTCTGATCACAAACAGAAAGGAAGGGGTTGATCAAGGAGGCACATAAATCAGCGCATCCCAGTACATGCCATTGCCACCACACATAGGCAGAGCTTCTCAGGAATTGAATCGAGCTCCTCTTTCAAACGATAAATGATCTCATTTCAAAGTCTTGAAATGACAGTGATGGAAAAAGAAACCAATGCTTAATTACACTGCAAGCTGCAAAATTATTTCATTCTGAGGTGAAACTTCTCAAACTTGAATGTCCAGCTATTGGATTTTGTCATGGTCCATCAGTGGTTGGATTGTCAATCTCACAATGATGTTTGACATTTGAAGGTGTCCTTTTTTCTGTTCTATAATCCTTGGTAGGTCAACACAGAAACCACATGAAATTTTTCAAAGAAAGGCAACAAAGCAGTGAAGAGACTGGAACACAGACCCTAAGTGTTAGGAGGAGTGGATGAGTGCACTGGGATGGGTCAGTCCAGAGCAGAGGAGCTCAGGGGAGACCTGATTGGTTTTTCCAACTCCTGAAAGGAGGTTGTGGTGAGGTGGGGGACAGCCTCTGCTCCCGGGTAACAGCACTGGGACAAGAGGTGATGGCCTCAAGCTGAATGAGAAGAGGTTCAGGTTGGATATTAGGAAACATTTCTTCTTAGTGAGTGGTTCCAACACATTGGAACAGGCTGCCCAGGGAGGTGGTGGGGTCACCATCCCTTGAGGTGTTCAAGAAAAGGGTAGATAGAGCACTTAGGAACACTGGTTTAGAGGGCATGGTGATCCTGGGCTGACACTTGGACGTGATGATCTTAGTGGTCTTTTCCAGCCTTGTTTACAAATCCATGAGATTTTACTGGCTGCCTCCAGAAAGCGTCCTCGCCATGACTAGGGCTTCCCTTTTCACACAGGCAGGAGCTGCAATAGCAATTTTTTGTCTTTCTGCTGCACTCTGGGCTCAGTGGAAGACACTTAATCCACAAAAGCCCCTGGATCCCTTTCAGCATTACTGACTCTCAGGGTGGTGCCCCATTCTGTAGGTATCATCTGCGCTTTTTGTTACCAGATGTGGTAACAAGTGGCATAATTATGATAGCTGTTAAAATATTGAAATGAGTTACTGAGCGTAATATTTCTGGAAAATGGTAGAAAGCATGATGCTTATTGAGACTATATAAACATGTACAATGTGTTCCCAGCACAGTTTCCCATTTATGTTTGCACAGATGTGTATAAAGTCACCACGAAATCTCTTCCAAGAGAGATAAAACGAAAGGTTCAAAGAAAGCAAATAGCCAGAATGCTCCACTCAGCATATCAATTCTGACATCTTTTGTTCATTTTTTTGCTAATCATAAAAAAAAAAAAAGTATATTCGCTGCCATTGGAAAATACAGCAAAAAAATATCTATTTTACAAAGTATAAATTTTCTCAGCAAAAAATAGAACGTCCACATTTGAAGCTGCAAAGAACTGTGCTTCAAATTAAGGGACAAAAGATTGCATTACAGAAGAAATTGTCATAATCAAAGCTGAGAAAAAAAAATTCTATTGTCTGCTGTGTCTCTCTGTGGGAATTTTCCCAGCACAGACAGCTGTAAAGGAGGAGGGGTATTGTGAGTTTCTGTACTCTCATTCTCTCTCTTCCTCTCTTTCTCTGTCAATAAATGTCTGCAATCATATTCTCAAGCTCCAGTGTGATTTCAAGGTTCATCTCTTCCATGCAGCTCAAACACTAATTATCCCAGCTGTAATTAGTAAGATAATTAAATACTGGCTCACTCATCACTCTACCTTGTGTCGGGTCATGATTCTCCCAGAAGACCTTGAGCAGTTTCTCAAAGCTGATGTTTTCTGGCTGATATACCACTCGTACAGCTTCCGTGTGGCCAGTCCTACCTTAAAAGACAAAAATCAGATCCTATTAATGAGAATTAGCTGCTGCATACCCATTTTTTTTTTAATATTGAGATCAAAAGCACAATCCTTATTTCCCTTTTTATTTTTTTTAATGTATTTTTAAAGGCACGAGCTTCTTATACATAATGTTTAATGTACATACTAGCTCTATGATATCTACAAGTTTGGACAAGGCCATCATGAAATAAACCAGCCAGAGTGTAAATAAGGTAAGCCAGTGATATTTTTGCAGATGTTATCAAGTTTCAGCAAAAAATAAATAAATAAATAAAATACAATAAAATAAATCTCTTAAATATTTGTGCCTGACAATTAGTAAAATATTATCAAGCATTCTAACCAGAATATTAAAATATGAAAGCATATGAAGAAAACATGAAAAATACAACACCTACACTGTCCTGGCAGTAGGAAGCTGGGCTTCACCAGCAATGAGGTAAGATACAGATGAAATAATTGATAATGAAGACTAAGCTCAAAGGCTTGTTTACACAAGATCATACAACAAATTCCAAACTCTGTATCTGCCAACACACTGCTCCCACTGGACCTCAGAAAGAGTCAATGAGCTCCTAATTGAACTTCGTGGCAGTAGATAAAGTTCAAGGAAGGCAATCAGGGATTACTTCACATTAAAAGACATTATTCCTGTTTTTCAGTTATTTTATGGCCCAAATTCTTTCATTCTTTATTATATTATTGAAAGATTAAGTTCATAAAAGGAGAAGTATCTGGCCGCATGACTTTCCTCAGCAAAAACTAACAGATTGCTGAACACCCAGGCATTGCAAGGTGAGAGTCCATGGTACTGAGTGCTGCACACGCCCAAAATTTATAAATGTAGGCCTTTTTGTTGCCATAATATCTCCATTTGAAAGAAAAAAAAATCAACCCTATTCTCCAGTTAAAGCATAACAAGGAACTAATCAACCAAAGTAAGCTGGATGGTCAGAATGACTTTTAGGTGGGCATAAAATAGGCTACTTGTTCAAACTACGCCAGGTTTTCCTGTCATTCTCACCAGCATAAATTTCAGCTTTACTCAGCTGACTTGAACTGAATCATCTGGAATTTCATGCAGTGCAACAACCAAGTGAGTCTGGCCCATTGGGGGGTTCTGAATTAGCTGCCACCAAACAAGAAAAATCAGTCTATAAGTTACTGGGGAATGTTCAGTGAAAATACCAATCTGGTACTAAGGGAAATTTGAAGGAAAAAAAAAACAAAAAACAGTAGTGGAAGGAAATGCAAAGGATGTAGGACATACAAAAGAGGTGTAAGAGGGAAAGGTAAGACAGCATTACAGAATCACAGAATCACAGAATCACCTGGGTTGGAAGGGACCTCAAGGATCATGTAGTTCCAACCCCCCTGCCTAGCAGGGCCACCAAACATACACCAAACATACACATTTAGATCAGGAGCATTACATCTGTTAATTGGGGCATGTGAAAAGAAGAAAACTTAAATGAGGCACACAGGCAGGTGGGCTAGCTATCAAAGGGGATTTAAAAGAGTAGGATTAAATTTAGTCTAGAACACAGAGAACTAAAAGGGGACATATCTGGGATACCTGTAATGAAAATTTTGATAAAATCAATTTGGTTCCTGTCCAGTGTGCTTGACAATACAGCAAAGATAAGCTCCCTGCAATTAAAAGGCAAAAAAGTACAAGTTATATGTAACTTGTAGCTAAAGCCATGTCATCCTGACCACCAGGATACTGTCCAGGCAAACGATGGCCCCATTCCTCTTCCACATGCTCTGTGCCTATTGAAATCAACAACTGAAGCAATCCAATATCTGAAGGCAAATTTTGAGGGCAGGTAACTGAAAAGGATCCTACATTTAGTAGGATAAAAATGAAAGTCACAGGTAGTTGGCTTGATAGTGAAGTGAAATGGTCTTCCTGTAGAATGGTGCAAACTGACAGCCAGCTTAGGTCAGGGAAGGAATTTATTCTAAATTCCATGTTTTAACATGGATTATCAGGGAAAATAATAGTGTTTCTTTTTTTTCCCTTAGCTGAAGACCAGCTTGGGCTTTTTATTGTTGCTTGAGATAAAGGAGAGCAAACGGACAACAATGCATCCAGATTTTGCAAGCCCACCTCATGTAACTAAAAAGATTCAGGAGCGGCTTCCGACTTCATTATTTTTTTAAGCCAATGTGAACCATGAGAAAGTTCTTGTCACTCAGGAGCAAATTGCTTGTCTGAGACAAGCAGCTTCAGACCACATGAGTGTTTCTTCAAGAACTTCAAAACAACAGAGGCATTACCTTTCCTCTCCATTGAAGCAGCAATTATATCTTGTCAACACTGTCTGCTCTGACTAATCCAGAAGTTCAAAGAATCAGTTTGCTTCTTTTCCTCTGAATAGGGAAATAACAGCATTACCCTAAGAATGCTATAGCCTGACCTCATGGAAAAAAATCCCTTAGATGTGTGGCTAACAGACTGGTAGAACCCAGAACATATTTAAAATCAATATTCATCCTCACAGAGAAAGCCAGGAGATAATGATGGCCAGTCTTATCAAATTCACCTTTAATAACCCTCAAAGCCTCTCCACAACCTATTGGGTTTTCCTTCTGAATATGGCGTGGCTATTTCTGCTATGAACAATCTCAGCCATTTGTGGTGAGCACCCTCAGCTCCCACCAATTTCCATGGAAACTCTTCTGATCAACTGGGTGCGCAAGAGCAAACAGAGGCAAAAGGCTTCGTGTGGCACTGATTGAGCACAAGCTTCCCTAGGAGAAGCACAAAGAGAAAACAGCACTGGACAGAAAGAACGTGCAGTCACTCTGCAGGTACTGTGTGCTTCATAAGGCTTCAACAGAGGCTCAAGGTTAACCTGAGCAGCACGCTGAAGCTCAGCTCATCGTGCTGGATGTGACTCAGCTAAAGCCAAAGTGACTAAAGGAAACCAAAACTCTGTTTGCCTTCTTAGTTTTTGGCATTAAGCTTAAATTCCCTTGTTCCTTGCAGGGGAGTTTGATTAGATGACCTGTAAGGTCAGCAATTCTATCATTCTGTGAATTTTGACTGCAAAAACAGAATAATTGCATTTATCTTGGATTTATATGCTAAGTACACAACAGGGAAAAGAACAGAGCAGGCATCACAACAGCCAACCACTCCTTTGCACTGTAAGAAAACCCACCCATATCGAAACATTTCTAACCAAATCTTTATTTGGTAAGATTTCTTAAAATGGAGAGGCAGTAATCAAAAAAAAGGTTCATATCCCCTAAGGAGAGGTTTAAACCAGCTAACATAGAACAACTGAAACAATTTAATCTGCTCAGTGATGGATGGTGTTCTTTCAGTGATATTCAGCTCTTCAACTTCGTACCTCTTTCACAATCTATCACAAAACGTCCATTTATATTAAGTCAGAGAGTCACAGTGTCCTCAGATCACCTATTGGTTTTAATTATCTGGTTTTTAATATTCCACAGCGAAAGCGCGCTTCACTTCAAGTTCCAAAAGTTCCAGGAGCCTCCTCCCAAGAGAGCCACAACTTTGAAGCGCATGATTTATTGAATCACTAAGTATAATTCAATTTACTGTTCAATGTGCAAATGGAAATCCTTTATTTGTAGGTGCCAGTATTGGATTTCTAGCCATGGTGCTCAGTTCTCCTTCAGCTCTGCAAGGAGCTTAGCCATAGAAGAACCTCGCTGCAGCCGATAAGACTTTATTACACCGTGGCAGGTAGGGCTGTGTGCCAACAGCAGACTGTTTATCCTGTATCTATTTCCCACTTAGAAAACATAGCCGCTCTCAGAGGATTAGCTACAGTGAGCTCTTTCAGTGGGGATTCAAGCTCTGGCAAAAACCTCCCTGTAAAGAGCAATGAAAATAAAAAAAAAAAAAATTAAAAAAAAGACATCTGAGTGACACATCAGTGCTTCTTTTCAACTTTTTTTCTCCCTAATAGTGTTTAGATTTTCACCTTCTTAATCATCTCCCAGGTGAGTGCCCAAGCCAACGGATTAGAGAGCTGAGCTCATTCTTTTTAACTTGCTGCATGCTGTAAGCAGTTCATTATTTCCTGCAAAGTGGAACAACTTCAAAGGGCTCCTCACCTGCCAGCACCCACATGGCACGTGGGCTTCTTCTCCTGATACTTCAGCCCTTGGTGAACTGGGTTATGAAATCCACGCAATGCCAAAGCTATTCCCTCCTGCCCCATTTCTGACTTGCTTCTCTTTGCCTGCTGAAACAAAGGGATGTGTGCCACTGGTAGGCATACGGCCAGCCCAGCCTCTCCATCTCCTACATCCATTATGCCCCTCTGCTGGAGGTGCTCAGGGCCAGGTCGGATGGGGCTGTGAGCAGCCTGATCTACTGCAACCCTACCCACAGCAGGGGGGTTGGAACTGGATGATCTTTGAGGTCCCTTCCAACTCAAGCCATGCCATGATTCTACAATTCTATACAGTAAGGCATCACGTGTGTAGCTCGAGCACCAAAGTTAAGAGATGATCTCACAGCATCTCCTTATAGTTTCCCCTTCTTTGTGCAATAAACTTTTCGTAAGTCTCATATACTTTCTGACACAAATGTCTAAATGTAACTGAAAGGAACAGGCAGCAGATTTTCAGCCAATGCATATTTCAGAGCTTATTGATTTTGGAGCTAAAACAATTTGTGCTAGCTAAAGCCAAGGCCCTAGCGAATATGTAAAGTATTATATGAAAAAGTAATAGGTCTTTTGAGCATCTGCTTCTTCAAACCAGCCTGGGAATTTTTATTATGCTGTAGATATCATTCATTACATTTCCAGCTTCTCTTTAAGATAGCAATGTGTTAAGCAAGCAAACAAAGGTTAGTCAAGAACACACTGAGAAACCACTCTGGGGATCCTTTTAACTTTTTAACTTTTTTTTTTTTTTTTAACCTTCCAAATAATGAGCGTGAAAAGAATGGCAATAATAACATTCTGATAGACTTTCAGAGGGCAAAAGAGCCCATAATGGCAATATTATTTGACTTCCTGCCTAACACAGAATTTTTGTAGATAAAAAGTCACCTCCTGCAACTCCCTCTTTCCTGACCACTTTTCAGTTTTCTGGGGGGAGTTTCATACTGTTTGGAAGATCGCTGTGAAATATTAAATGGCACTAACATTTGGCTAACTGTTTTTTTGTTTTTACCTTATGTTTCCCAGTTCTCTGCAGACTTTGTCAGCTCTGAAATAGGAGGTTATGTCTGACTCATTATCCTCCGTGAGTTTCTGATTTGCAAAATATAATGCTTTACCTTCTCAGTGTGATCCACTCTGTTTTATACAGCTGTACTAAAATATATGTCAACCTTACAGAGAAAGAAACCAGTTTATCACTGTGGGCCAATTCTGCAGTTGTTAATCTAAATAAGATTTTGCTTAAATACCACGAACTTCTGCCTGAAAAAACAGCGTGCCCAGAGAAGGCAGCCATGTACTGCAGCTACAGTGTGGTGCACATAGAAAAGGAGAATTTTCTGAAAGTCTGCTTATTGGTTTCAGTAGAGGACAGATGAATGTCAAAGTAAATGAAAATTTAAAAAGAAAATGTTAGGGAAAATGTCTTTTCTAAAAGAGTGGTGATGCACTGCGACAGGCTGCCCAGGGAGGTGCTCCAAAGCAGTGGAGATGCGGGCGAGGTTGGGCTGGGTGTTGGGTGTTGGATGTTTGGGCTGGGGTTGGGCTGGGTGATAGCAGAGGTCTTTTCCAACCTTAATGACTCTGTGATTCTGTATGTGTGCCTCCCCAGTATCTCTTCAGAGAATCAGGGAGTGGTTGGAGCTAGAAGCACCCCGGGGTCCCTCTGGTCCCCCCCTGCTCCAGGAAGGTCATGTAGAGCTGGATGTCCAGCACCACGCCAGGGGCTGCAGAAGATCCACAAGGAGGAGACCCTACAGATCTCTGCTCTCTGTACCAGGGCTCCAGCACCTTGGGGACCCTTCTTCCTTCAACTGTACTTTCAACTGAAGAATCCGTAAAAGGAAAATACAGGAATATGTGCACACACAAACACATACACACATGTATATATCGCCTACAGGATAAAAGGAGACAACAAAACTTTGCCATCTTGTTCACTGTACACACAGGATATGTCTTTGTTAGGCTGAAGGCTCCCACTGCCAGCACTGTGGGAGGGATTAGCAGAATAGACTCACTTTGGTCTGGGCAAGTGGGCTGGATGCTATTCACAGTTGGAATGCATTAAATGTGCTCCAGGAGAGAATATTCTGATTTAATTTCTTTCAGAAGGAATCTCAGCATCAAAAAATATTCCAGCACTTTCTTGCAGATGCCAGTGATAAGCTTTTTTACTATTTGTAGTAGGAAAAATGTCTGGGTCATAGGGCAATGTATTGGTTGTGATGTGTGATACGGGATAGCTCTGGTTTGACTGGTGTTTCACAGCAGAGATCAGCGAACTCGAAGAGTTGCCTTGCCTTGGGGATACTGTACAACACAACAGAGCATCTCACAAGACATTCAGCTGAAGAAAAATTGTTGAAGATAGGCATATAATTAATGCCATTCAATATGGTTGTATGGAATGTAGGTCTTGTCAGCCAAACTTGATTTCATTCTCTGATGAAATTACAAGTCTAGTTGTAATAAATGTAGAATGTAATAGCATGGGTGTAATAGACTTAGACTTTATTAATGCATTTGACTTATTACTTCATGACAGTCTGATTAAAAAATTAGCACTATACAATATCAATACTGCACGTGTTAAATGGATTAAGAATTGTCTAAATGACAGTTCTAAAAAAATTGTCTGAACGGAATGTGCATTGAATGGCAGCATTTTTATCAGCACATTCCAGGGACTGGTACAAAGCTTGTTGCTTGTTGCTATCAGTAAAGAAATAAAAAGTCTCCACTTACAAAATTTCTGGGTAACTCACATGAGGAAGCTGATAGGAGGGTCTTAGAAAGGAAAAACTTTCTAAGGGTGCATGCAATCAAAAATCAAAACCAGTCATATGTAAAATCTTACCAAAGGGAACAAGTGGCACAATCTGAAAACAAGGAACAATCTTTGAGGAAAGTGCAAGAGTGGAAGCAGAGGAACAAGTAAAGAAGAAATCCTTTTGCCATTTAAAAAAAAGAAAAGGGTTGAATAAAAAAAATGAGGTTGGTGTGAACAAGACTGGTGAGACGAATCCTGACAGTAAGTAGCTCCTCAAAAATAGTTTCAGAGACAATCCCAGAAGACATGTTATGTTTAGCTTTCAAAAAGAAAATCCAAAGGTTTTCAATTAGAGGATATAGAGAATGATTGAGGGTCTTTGAACAAGCAATGAAAAAGCATACCAAGAGCCAGCGGTAGGAACTGAAACCAGGCAAACTCAAATGGAAAGGCAGGCACATTTTTCGTACTGGAGAAGGTTATCTTCCACAAAACACCACAGTGTTCAATTACACCATTTGACCATTCAGTGCTCCCATAAACCCAAGTCCTATAAACTAAGGAAACTGGTTGATTCCCCTTCTGGTACTCTCAAATTCAATCAGCTCTCCTTTTGGAAGAGACACTTCTGACAAATACCTGTTAAAGGAAAAAGATATAAGGCATAATAAAATAGTAACTGGATGAAATGTAATGACCTGTGATATAAAAGATATCAAATTAAATAATGCAGTAAGCCCTTACAAGCCTTAAATGCTGTGAATATATGAGTGAATTGCCTCTCTTTTCCTTTGTTCACTTAACTTTAATAAAGCCTTTCTATTCCAAACACTGCTATCTGCACAGAGTTGGAACTTCTGTATTTTCTTTTCATCGTCGCCAATGAGTTAGACTATAACCTAACTACAGTTTCTATATGATCTTTACATAGGTAAGTTAATAACTTTCAGCTGAAGTGCTGGATGCAGAAAAGCACCATGCTGCTACTTTTACAAAGTTCTTCTTTTAAAGCCCGAATTTAACCTTAAATTTAGACACATCAGATGGACAGAGCCTTTACATCTCAATAAATAATGTTTACTGACAAACCAGTTATACTTGGCACCATGGAAAATGCAATGCCAGACTTCTCCCATCTAACCTAATCTAAAAGCTCCAGTGGGTGGATATAAAACAAAACAAATGGTTGTGCCTGCCTTAGAGTGAGGAACAATGACTTTAGGGTAGGACACATTAATTAGAATGTTACTTTATAAAATGAAAGATTAAATATGAAGAAGTAATAGGAATTACAGAAATACAGCCACACAACTAACAGCAATCTCATGTTGTTGACAACATCTTACACTGCTGTGGAGCCCAGTGTTAAGGCATAACTGGTCTACATGTACATTTCTGTAGAAATGGCATGCCAGAATAACCATTGGTGTTACAAAAGCTTCAAACTTCGCTCAGGACATGGAAATAAAAAGGTATTTTCAGAGACTTCCAATTACTGAAAGACCGATATATATATATAAAGAAAGAGTCGATTTAGACAGTGACAAGAAATAAATTAAGGTCAAAAATCTGGTCGGATGAACACAGGATGGATGGTACAATGAACAAACTGCTCAGCAGACAGGTGCTCTTGAAAAATGATACCGAACTTCTTCAAAGTTTAGGTGGGAAACGCGTCACATGGCTGAGACTGAAACGCTCAATAACATAAAGAAGCAGAAATCATTCAGTTTTCTTTCCTGGACTATATTACAAGCTGTGGGAGACTGCAACAAAATACAGAGCCCATCATTTTTCATTCACAGAATCACAGAATCACAGAATCACAGAATTGTTTCTTTACAAGGAGAGTGGTTAGGCCCTGGAACGGGCTGCCCAGGGTGGTTGTGGATGCCCCGTCCTTGGACGTCTTCAAGGCCAGGTTGGACGGAGTCCTGGGCAACCTGATCTGAATGTGTGTGTTTGGTGGCCCTGCTAGGCAGGGGGGTTGGAACTACATGATCCTTGAGGTCCCTTCCAACCCGGGTGATTCTGTGATTCTGTGATTCTGTAATTGTAGGGGTTGGAAGGGACCTCCAGAGATCATTGAGTCCAACCAACTCAAATACCTCTATTTCTATCTCCTCAAAGAATGCACAAGAAAATGTACTACATGTTCCCAGAACTTCCTGACAGCAAAGTAGCAGCACAACATACAGTTTTGATTTAACTATATGTGAACACTCTATCTTTTGTGTAGATGATCCTTATACAATGGATTTATGATGTTTTCCCCATTCGTTCTGCGTGGAAGATGATGTCAAGATCTTCTTTGATTTTATCACCCTCTACTTTGACATTTCTCAAAGTCATTGCATTACAGGTTGTGTTTTTTTCTCTGTACTGCATAAAACAATAATACAGAGCAGAACCCAAAAAAGGGAAAGAAAGATTTTTACTTTTCAATAAAGAATCTCTTTAGGAGAAGATATGTCCAAGGCTTGTGCCGAACCTGCTGTCAGCAGAGTAATATCACTAGAAAGTTTTATTTATTTCCAATAAAAAACTATAACCCTGTCACTGGAAGCTCATCACAAACATAAAGGTACTCCTTCGATTAAAATTGATCATGCTGTAGGAAAGATTTAATGACCACAGTGCTAGATTCTGTGTTTGGGGAGAATCCAATCTCAAACTGCTCAGCTTAGTTCTCTATTGGATAATTTGGATAAGGTGAATTTCGGTTCATCGCTGCAGCGATACACACTGATTGATATACACAGTATTATGTATAGAGATCAACAACAGAAAAAATCGTATGGGAATGCATGGAAACAGAAGAGAACAGGAGACAGAACACAGCAGTGTAAGACTTTGGGGCATCCAACCTATACCCATCGCCCTTTGCAATGTGGACTTGACCTGATCTGAACTGCAACTCAAACGTCGGCCACTGATTAAAGTACAAGATTCATTATCCCACTGCATTACACTCCACACAGCTTTAGCCTACATCTGGTATCATGGATTTTTTTCTCTCACACAGTTATGAATTCAGTAGCCCAGAAGACTGCTCCATTGCAGAGCTCCTTTGAAGGATTAAATTAATGAAATGATGTTGGTTTTTTTTATCATAAAAGATAAACTCAATGAATAAAGACCTGCCCAGGAAATATATCCTATTATCCATGGGCATGAAAAACTCTGAGGATAAAAGATTAACACAGTGTCACAGTTGCACTATGCTCTTGTCCTAAGGACTTCAAAGTGCTTGCTAAATCTGGATTCCATTATCCCCATTTTGCAGAGCGTAAACCACTATTACATTGTGTTCTTCATAATTAATTCTCCAAATGTGCAACATAATTTATTCGAACACAATGAGCTCTGCCATGAGCTTTTGTGTTCATCGAAAACCCAAACACACAGACCTGCCTTGTATAAATATGCCATGTGGGTCATAGGGAGACAATATCACCATGCTTAGATAACAACAACAACAAAATCAGTTCTGTCAAGATGCATGGAATATAAATGATATAATTTGACTACAGGTAAGAAATTCATATGGCAACAATTTCACTATAATATCTTCCATTTCTAGAATATAGCTTTTCTAACAAGTCCAATAAAAAAGATGGTATCTTTGACTACATGAAATGACAACTATCTCCACTAATGCAGCAGTGCCACAAATGCATCTAGTTTATTGGAGCTGACTCAGAACAAATCACTCGCACTTGTCACCATCCCTGGATGTGTTTGAAAATCGTTTGGATGTGGTGCTCATGGACATGATGTAGCAGAGGGTTGTTAGATTGAGGGCAGTATGGTTAAGTTGTGGTTGCAATGACCATCTTTAGGGTCTTTTCCAACCTGAGCAATTCTATGACTCTATGATTTCACCTGCTGCTCCAGAAGGCAGCAATCTCCTACAGGTCCTGTGACAATTTGAGAAATGGAGTTGTAGGTAATGATTGAATCCTGTCTGATTATAAAAACACTTCCTCAGCACTTCCTTGCAAAGTCAGACAGCCTCCCCAGGACCTGTGTTATGCCCTTCTCTCATCAAAGAGAATGTAGAACTAAAGTCCTGTAGAACTAGAAGATGTCTGCAAAACCAGGCAAGACTGTTGGAACACTGAAATTTTCCTTAGGGAGTCGTGATTTACTCACTACTCCAAAGTTAATACATATCCCTAAAAGATTCAAGGGACTACCAATAGATAGGTCCATTTTGTTTCATTAAAAAAAACCACAACACAACAGAAGTAGTTCCAGGCTCTGCTGTAGGCCAAAAAGAGAAATGGACAAGAGAAAACGGTATGTCTAAATGAAATGCCTGCACTCTGTACTGGGACCTAGCTTCAATCTATAATGGGAAAACTTTTTCTCATGTCAATTTAGCAGAAAATAAGATTGATTTATTTTTCTTCTTTTCCAAAAAAAGAAAGAAAGAATTACAGCTTTTAGCTGGGAAGGCTCTGTACTAAAGTTATGCGACACTCAGAATTTCCTTAAATAAATGGGCAGAATGGAAGGAAAAGAATAACTGAAATGTGAACTGAGAACAAATATCAAAAGGAATACATGGAGGTACATAGAATGCCTAGGGACAACTATTACAGCAATTTTGGTGTAAGGATTTGGAAAACGCTGAATAATCTGAAAGATTATAAAAGAAGAAACAAGTAAGACATGCTAACATCTCTTCTTCTCCACTAGGATCATCAAAATGGCAGTTTGATCCTTTTCTCTTTTGAGTGATTTCAGTTAGAGTTTCACACTCCGAGGATTCTCTGAATACAAGCTTAGATTTCTGAAATATGCCAATTCTCACTCTTTGTGAATTGGAACAACACAGCTCTTGGAAGAAAACTGCTCATATCTACAAAGTAGATACTTAATACTTGAGGGGGAAGGTGAGAGAAATAAAAAAAAAAAAAATTAAAAAAAAGAAAAGAAAGAAAAAAATGAGACAATATTGCTGTTATCTGTACTCTGAAACCTTTTTATATCTAATTATTATTAAGCTAATCTGACAGCCGTACGCTGTACACAAAGATGGTTAGGATCATTATTTCCCAAAATAAACATGGAAAAAAACAGAAGATGGTTTCACCTGATGCTTCTCATAGACAGCAAACCACAAAGAGAGCAACAGAGCAGAGGATGTGATGATGACAGAGAGACACCCACGAGGTTCCGGAGAAAAGAGTACCAGGATGAACATTCGAGATTATTTTATAGCTATCAGAGATTCCAATTAGATGCTTTTATGCCCATGAAAACTAACAGTAGAGTTCTAGAATATTCAGAAAGTGGCCAAGCAACCTGTTTTCTGCTGAACTCTTTGTCGGAGTCAACCTGTGTGATGGAGCTGAAGGACGAAGCATTGACAACTCACTCATCTGAAATACAGCTATGAGAATGCTGGGAAGAACTGAGCAAGCAGACATTAGGTGCAGGTGATGCTCATTACTGAGAGGCCGATCATTACAAAAATCCATGTGATTATGTTGGACCTGGTACAGAGAACTGTTAAAAGGCTGATGTCTGGGAACAGAGGCAAACAAGGCATCTTCAAAACAAAATCAGACAAGACGGAGGAACTGAAAAAAAGGGAACAAGAACAAAAAATCTTCATCTGAAAGCAGGAGAAATGTATTTTGTTATTTCCTTTCCAGTGCTTTGGTGAAGCAAAACACTCCTCACTAAGGGCTTTTGAAATCCCATTACTTTGCTTTCAAACATACACTACAGTGTTGTCCATATTGAAGTGATACTCGTGAAGGATCATTGAGGGAGGAAGCTAAAAATTTGCCTGGTATAAGTATCAAAAATTGCAGAGGGGTCAGAATTAGGTCAGTAAGACATGTACAGATGTGGTGGGTGATAGATGTGAGATGGGAGAAGCAGGGTGGAAAAGTTGGCTGGCTGGCTGATTAAGAAGTTATTTAAAGGACTTAAGAGAATGATAATCAAACGAGTTTGAAAGTAGAAGACTGAATTGGCAGAGAATGGGTAAAGAAGAGCAATGAAGCAAAGAGAAGGGAAAGGATTAGGTGGGAAACTCACAAGAAACAGGATAGCTACTCCAACTTCATGTCAAACAAGAAAATGTGGTTGCCATATTTCATTATTGTAATGCCTGGACATTAACACTACTTGAATACCACATCCCTAGGGGTGCTTGAGGTTGGAGCATGTTGGATGGGGCTCTGAGCAGTCTTTTCTGGTGGGAGGCACCCAGCCCACAGCAGGGGATTGGAACAGATGACCTTTCAGGTCCCTTCCAGCCCAAGCCATTCTATCATACAGAGCCAACTGTAGCTGCCATCTCACTATGCAAGCTGCTGTACAGAGAATAAAAGCCGTGTCACCCACTAAAAGTGATGGAAAGAATCAACTGCTCCTTGGCTGCACGAAGGCTGCAACAGCCTTCCTGGTGAGCAGCCCTGCAACGAGGAGAGGCTGTCATCACTGAAGGCTACATGTACATTTTACAGTCTCTCATTTCTGACTATGGAAATTCTTCATTCCTAGGATCTCACCCTGAGCATAAAACCCCAGATAGTGATGACAAGCATCTCCTTAAGGACACCATGAAAAATATGCTATGTGGTGTCAGAGGTTTCACAAAGACCATTAACCGCTGCAAACAGATCAAACGCCAGCTCGTATATTTCTACAGCTGTGTGACCCATATCTGAGATCAGGTTTGAAAAATAAAGGCAAGTAGATCAATTGTTAGCCTTTAATAAATCTTTACAGATATTTCACTTTTTTTTTTTTTTTTTTTTTGTGGCCAACCTTGTAGACATTATTAATTCTCACTCTAACTTTAATGAATGGCTGTGCCAATGCATAACCTCACAAAGCCATGTAAAATGAATTATTACTGATGATTAATTATGCTATAATAGACCAATAAGAGCCACCTTTATTTCAGTCGCTGAGTAAATTAATTAAAATTTACTCCAGTACACAGTTTACTGTTAATAGTTACTTACCTGTTACAAAAAATATTTTTGTCACTTTTGCATAAATGTAAAAGTTGTACTTCATGTTAAACCAGTGAAAGCATTTACCTCCTGTTTAAACCTAATGGACATTCATTGTATTTGACTATCCATTATCTCCATGTGACCACTCACAAATCAAGGGTTTTAAATTACAGGCCCCTTCTAGCCTTTCTAAAATTCCCACTTAAATGGGAATATTTAAGAAAGGCCAAAAATGTTTTTAATTCACATGAAACCAGTATTCCTTGATATTAATTCATCCAAAAAGAAATGACCAACGTGGATGCCCAAAAGTAGTTAGAAAACAATGGAGAAGGAAAAGTAGTCATTAATACCTATTTAAAAACAAAACTCAAGAAACTGATACCTTCAAATAATATCAATCACCGTCCTCACATTTGTGTTTCTTGCACAGTACATACAACAGCGAGATCTGTTTGAATTTAATAAAGTCTGGCACAGTGAGGGACACACATTCTTTTCTCATGGATATCATAGAGTCATAGAATGGCCTGGGTTGAGAAGGCCCACAATGCTCATCCAGTTCCAACCCCTGCTGTGTGCAGGTCACCAACCAGCAGTCCAGGCTGCCCAGAGCCACATCCAGCCTGGCCTTGAATGCCTGCAGGGATGGGGCATCCACAGCCTCCTTGGGCAACCTGTGCCAGTGCATCACTCTTGGAGAGGCTTTTCTCTATATTCTGAGAAGCTTCCCAGCCTTGCTAAGGGAGAGAAGCATAGGTTACATAATTTCAATATGTATCACAATGCAGTTTCTTAACAGAGAAAGTTCTTTTCACCTCAATGACCAGAAGTGCCGACATCTTGATGGGGACCACGTATCTTCCTCTGAGAATCCCACTGCCTGCCTTCTGCCCAAAATGCAGTTTTGACTCACCTGATCTAACTTCCAACATCTAATAATTAGGCATGTAGTAAAAGCTAATCACCCAGACTCCTACTGAATTACAAGTTTCTCAAACTCTGTTCCACAAAGCCTTATTGGTAGTATTTTGGACTACTCTCCAACTTCAATCTACCTGCTCTGACACATTCCATGACATTTGTTAACAAACACTGTGACAATCTAATTAGCGGTTCACCCTCCTGCGAGACAGTCTCCTTCTATTACTTTCTGAAAAAGTACCCATTCCTTTAAGGTTGGATTATAAACTTGCCAAAACCGATTACTTAAACAAAAACTGCAATTCATTCCTAAGAGCAACTCGCTGATTTCCTTTCTTTCATGCCTCTTAAAAATACCAACTGTAAATCTCTCGCTGCTCTTCTTATACTTAAAATCATAGAATATCCCAAGCTGGAAGGGACCCACTAAAAAGTTCAGCTCCAGGTTCCAAACAGTAATGTGTGAGCTTGTATATATAATTAGTACACAAAAACAGGAAGAGGGGAAATTTAGACTAGATATCAGGAAGAAATTATTTACTGTGAGGGTGGTGAGACACTGAACAGGCTGCCCAGCGAGGCTGTGGATGCCACTCCATGAAAGCACTCAAGGCCAGGCTGGATGGGGCTGTGAGCAACCTGGGCTAGAGGAGGTGTCCCTGCCTACAGTATGGGGCTGGAACTGGATGACCTTCAAGGTCCCTTCCAACCCAAACCATTCCATGATTCTATGATAACCATTACTGAATTGGGAAATAAATGAGGACTACCCAAACCTTCCCCAAGAATGGCGTGTAAGTGTGTGAACCACAGACTTGTTTTATTATGGGTATACAAGCTTCCAGTATGTATAAAGATTGTAGGATCAGAAATGTATGTCACTGGAGGATGTACGGATATGTTTACCCACATAAAACAAACCTCTGTTACGCTTTATCTTTCCCTAAGATTGACAAAAGTCTAGTCTCCACTATGCCCTGGCCCAGCTGTTACCACTCACATCAGAGACTCTCCTTTATCACTACAATGATCTTGTATATCAAATGATGACTTAAAGAAGGGATAGAAAAAAAAAAAGACTTTCATTTATATTAAAAATTAAAGGATGTTAATAAATACTGTGCCTATAAGCTGGTCTGATTCTATCTAAAATGCCCCACAGTGAAGTCTTACATCAGTTATTATTGAAACATTAAATGCTTTTCTTACAGGCTTACAGCAATCAATTTAACTTTCAGTCATCTTGTACCCATATGTGCTGCTCCTGTTGATGAAATGGCTATTAATAAAGGAATAGATGGCTATGAATTAAAGCAAGCTCTACTTAATCACATTAATCCAGAGTACGTTAAAGGCTTCAATTTTCTAAATAATTTTGGGCTTAATGCCTCTGAGATGGGCAGACTGTTCTATTGATGCAGCATCTGGTCCAATTTAAGCTGCATTGTGAAGGAGGAATTGTTAGGCCCTTGCAAAAATAAGGAAGACTGACAGTTTTAGGGATGCAACCAAAACTGCTACAGCTGAGACAAAAGATACTGCAAGATATTGAAAAAGACCTGCAACAATTAAAAGGCAGCCCACTGCTCTGCAAATGCAACTCTACTGTTCAGTGAATTGTATATGATTAACTTACTCTTACTGATGGGATGAGTACTCCATACACTTAACCATCACTGTATTTTCCAGTCATTGAACATCCAACAGCTGCTGCTGTGAAATATGTTCACTTACCCATTACATTGGGTTACCAATTAGAGAGGAATTATTTAAAAGGGAATGGCACAACCACTAACGCTACTCTTGCATAAGCAGTAATTTCTGGCTTCAGGGTTGTTGGCTCTTTTTCCCTGAGGGTTTTTTTATTATCATTATTTTGGTTATGTCAAGGTAGTAGTTTTACAATGAAATAAGATTTACCCTGGCTTGTAGTGCTGGAATACTGCTGCATTCAACTAAGGAGATACAGAAAAAGTGTTTCCAATACTTCTAGGGGAATAAAAACCTTCAAAGAAGAATTAGATGCTTTAGAAAAAACCTGCCAGAGAAGGATTTTTTTAACGTTCAATCTTCATAACAGGTCTTCAATGAAGGAGACAGTAAATACGACACAGACCTTCCAATAGGGGAAAAATACTGCATTTCCTTTGCTATTACATTATTTCTCATATTCAGTATGTCAAAACAATACAGGTTTAGGGGGGAAGGGGGGAAAGGGGAAGGGGAAGGTTTTTATCCTCAGTAACTCTGTCATAAACGAAAATAGTACCTCTGATGAAGTCAGTGCTTTTGCACGGCACGTTCCAGCACAGAACAAAGCTGTCATGTTGCATTCTGCAGACATACAAAAACCTCTGAAAATGTATTTCACATTAAAATTCCTCCTCTTGTGACATATCCAGAGAGGACTTGTGGGGCTGTAATTGTATCGTGACATTCTGTAAACCTTGAACAATTAGAAATTACCCAAGGAAGACTGCACATAGCACACGCAGATATTTTCTTCCTCCATCCTACAAGACCAGAAAGACTTCAGAATTTAAAAATGGACGCTGGAAATTATGTTTAATGGAAAACGTTCTGACACAAATTTCTTTTCAGCCAAATAAAGCTGTGTAGAAATATGAGTATGTAAATACATCAGTTGGAATATTCTATGACTAAAGGTGATAAAAGAAAAATTTTTATTCCTTCGTGTTACTACACTCCCCTCCCACACATCGCCACCAGAAAAAACCCACGCGGCTGTAGATTCCACAGCGCTTCATGAGATAAAGTATCCCCTCTTTTATAAATGAGGACAATGGGCAGGAAGAGCTGAAGGTCACTCAAGTCAGCCTTGGAGTCAAGAATAGAACAGAACCAGCTGAGTCTCAAGGCAAAGCCCAGCTGAGGCACTGCTCCTGCCTCCTGCAATATGTTCTGCTCCAAGGAGCTGCCAGGAGAGGCCCAGCGTTAAATCCGCTGCTGAGCCACACGAAAGACAAGAGCCCAACGGAGAAGAAAGCATGTGCTGACCAAGCCCATGGTGCTGAATGAGCAAAGCTGCTGCTCCTGGTTTTCAGAGTGTAATTAAATGGGAAGATCTTCCCCCTCCTGCAATCAGGGAGAAGTTTCGCTTGTGGGAGGGTTTCCCAAAGAGGAGAGGATGGTTGTGTTGCTGGTGTAAGTAACAACAGCAGTGGGAGTTTGGGGAATCTTGGAAGAGGGAAGAAAAAAGAGTTATCTTCCTGTAACTACTTATTTAATAAGTTATCTGAAGAAGTTTTGTGCAATCTTTATCAAGCACAATAGGAGTGATAGCTCTGCTAGACAAGATGTTCCTTAACGCTCTGTGTCATCCTTCTAATTAAGAGCTATTAAATATGCTTAAGGACAAATAAATAACCACTTATCGTGCCGGTGGTATAAAAAGAATTCCTATCCAGGTATAACACTATGGCAACTGCTTTTGTAAGATACTCTTTGACATTCTGGCAGAGCAGCTCCTGTTTAACTATGCTAATGCAAGAAAATGAGAATAAAGGAGGCAAAAAGCAACTGAGTAATATCACCACTCATAGTTCAATTGTTTTGATGAATTCTGCCCTCACGCGTTGTATGAACTTATCAGGTGTAGACAAATTCTATTTCATGGTAACAATGAGTATGCACAGGGAAAAGTCTATTATCATATTGAAAATAAAGGAACGAGAGATGAATTCAAGGCAGTAAATAGATGAATATGCAGTAAGACATTTGGCCCTACAGGAAACAGGGCTGCAGAATGTGCCTTCCACATCTGTTGTGACACTATTTATTCCTGTGCTTTTAGTATGAGATCAAAACGGCCTACTATAAGATTAGCAGCAAAAAATGCAGCTTGGCTGCAAATGTTTCTCTTTTTTAATTAATTATTTCCTTTTCGATCATTTCATAGTTATCCTTCCAGCAGGCTTTAGAAATGATTCTCTTTATTATGCAAAGTTCCTTGAATCCACACTGCTACCAAAAAGATACTACTAATCAGTACAGGCTCTGGTGGGGTTCAGAGTGTGTGATTCTCTGGGAAAGCCCACAAAAGATGATTTTGCCCCTCCTGCCCCTCCTAACAGCAGCAGGAGCTGGTACCAACACATCACACACTTTTGGTGCAACAGTTCTCATATCATATGCCCGTTTAGAAAGTTAGAATCCTAGACTCAATCGTAGACTCATATTGCATAAGACCTGTAAGATCCCCAACCCCAACTCACCCCACCATGCCCACTGACCACATCCCTCAGTCCACATCTGCGTGGTTCTTGAACCCTTCCAGAGACAGTGACCCCACCACCTCCCTGGGCAGCTGTGCCACTGCATCACCACTCCCTATGGGAATAAATGTTCTCTAATATCCACCTGAACCTCCCCTGGCACAATCTGAGGCCATTACCTCTCATCCTACCACTGTTACCTGGGAGAAGAGGCCAACCCCCACCTCCCCATAACCTGCTGGGGAGTTACAGAGAGCAGTGGTCTCCCCCAAGCTCCTCTGCTCCGGACTGACCCATCCCAGTGCCCTCGGCTGCTCCCCATTAACTCTTGTGCTCCAGATCCATCACAGTTTCATTGCCCTTCTCTGCATACATTCTAGCACTTCAGTGTTTCTCTTGTAGTGAGGGGCCCAAATCAGAACACATTAATTGAGGCGCAGTCTCATCAGAGCAGAGTACAGAGGGACAATCGCATTCCTGCTCCTGCTGGCTGCACTATTTCTGATACAAGTTTGCTACCTGGATCCCAAATGACTCACAAAACAAGGGGCCTACATCTCTAAGGAGCATCCTCACTGCTAGCTAGAGGAGATGCTCAGGAAGCATGTCCCACTGTGTAGCCACAAATTCAAGACGCACAGAGACAGATGGGAAGCTTTCAGTTGCTTTCATCTAATGGTTAGGATAATTATGGCTAACAATTTTATTTTACTATTTGTACTGTGGGGAGCCAAATCTAGAACTTTAGTTCTGCCTTTTCCTAACTGAGAACCCCATCTATTTTGGTTCTCTACCCACCACGTTTCCATTCTGGATCACATGTTGCTGCACATTCAGAAGCATAAGATATCCCTTCTCCATCCAAAATCTGATCTACTTAATTCATGTAAATTAGATCCTACCAAATACACCAAATATCCCAATCTGTATTTTTCCATTTAATTTTCCCTTTCCCTTAAAGACTTCTACTCCTATCTTTGAACACCTCTGAAGATCTGCAGAAGGGCTAAACTGTCCCTGAACAAAGAGGGATGAGGAAAGAAATAAAATGAAGTCATTTGTTAAATCAGAATAAATGAAGCAGTGAAAAATAATGGTCCCATCTGCACCTACCACTGGTTCAGGGTCAGCTCTGCTGAAGTGAAGTGTGCTGCCAAAAATCTCAAAAGAAAAATGGAATGGAATCCTGGCCGTATTCCTCACTATACGTAGTCCATTGAAAATAAAGAAAAATAGATAAGAGTAACAACAAATAATAATATTTTATGCTCTTGCAATGCTGTGCATCTCCAAAACTTTCCACAAATAGAACTTAATCGGTGAGAGTGGAACTTACTTTTCCAAGATATTTGCTACTCAGTTTCCACTCTTCTCTTTCCCCTTATCATCATATTAACAGATCAAGACAGAGTTCTTCCTGATGTAACATCATTGACATCAGCAGAATTATGCCTAGGATCAATCTGGCCCAGCTTATTACTTTTTTAATAGGTGATAAGAGTATTATAATGGTGTTCCACTTGAGTTGAAACAAAGAATTTTCACAGCATCCAGCACACATAATGACATGATTAAATCCTGCATCCTTTCCAGGAAATCTAAAACACTATAATTATAAAACAGAGATAAAAAAGTAAACAACATGCAATGGTGATATAGTTGATACTGCAAGCTTTATGTTTAGTACATAGTACCTGTCACCTTTCCAGGATGAATTAAGAAATGTTATAGCCATTATGACCTCCTGAGGAACACACACAAGGGAATTTAAACCACTACTTCCATTTGGGGAGGAAAATATCCCCTCACAGCAGCAAACCTAATAGCTGATGGCTAAGATGAACATATTTCAGAAAGATAAACAAGTCCTAATTTAAAGCTTCTCAGTGATGGCAAATTTCTATCCCTTCTTGGAATTTCTTCTAACCTTTATAATTGAGGAGATGCATCTTAGTCAAGGCTGCCAGCTGTAATGCATGTTCTCAGTAGATCATGCATTGTGCTGCAGGAGTAACTCCACGCAGCTGGAAGCATCCCTGTTTCCCATGCCTGTAAAAAGACTGAACCAAAGGGAAGCACAAAAGGGTGGCAGAAGAGTTAGAATGGAGTCAAGAAGAGCTCAGTGATGCCCATGGTAATGCAGTCCTTCTGCCCAAGCAACTCTTCAGCGAGCACCATGGGACTCCTACCATGAGTAACTACTCCCAGAAGAACTTCTGCCATCCCCTTCCCAACAAGAAGGAATGTCACAGGCTGTGTTATGCTCATAATGGCCCAAAGTTGTGCCATGGACATTAGGAAAAAACTTCTCCTCCAATAGAGCATTCATGCTCTGGCACAGCTACCCAGGGAGGTGGTGGGGTCAGCATCCCTGGAGGTGTTCCAGAAGCATGGAGATATGGCACTGAGGGACGTGGGCATGGGCACAGTGGGGGTGGGCTGGGATTGGACTTAGGGATCTCAGTGTTCTTTTCCAACCTGAATTATTCTATGTTCCAGGTTAAACTGGAGCCCAAGGATACAAAAGTTGAAACTGCCTTCCATTTGCTTACGTTGCTCAAAACCAGGCAGTAGCAAATCAGGGGCATGTTTGTACTGCTGTGCCAAAATTATCTTATTATTTCCTTTGATTTCTCCAACCGTCTGCAGCAATCCGTTGTCTTTTCTCTTAGCCTTACATGGTAACCTTTGGGGAAAAGAGACCTTTTTTCTCTGTGCTTTCCCCAGCAAGGTCATAGTCTGTGCCAAGTCTAGTATTCAAAACATTAGTGACAGATTTTTAATATTTTTCCTCCACTGCAGCACTATAATAGCAGAAAGTAAACTGTACAGAATTTATGGAAATGTGACATTCGAACACGATCACTAAAAGGCATTTCAGCTACAATTAACATTTTTCACTGCTAGCAAAGAAAATAAAAATAGTTTCTAATCTAATCACTTCATTGGATAAACTGGATAAAACCAAACAGGGAACTAGTCGACAAAAAATAAGGTTAGTCACTTCATTTTTCACTGGATGGATTTGATCTGTATACTAGCATTGTGGGCACACATGTATGCAAGCACTGTCACTGCATATTTTGATCTCAGTCATAGGTACTGAAGTGTCTCCAGGCATGCACCGCTTGCAGAGGTGAAGAAATAAAGCTGATCATTCCTTCTTGCTTCTTTGCAGCCACAAAACTCTTAGGAAACCTGAAGTGAAAGTGCATTGGATGTAAAGAGCAGCCACTAGAGGCAACACACTTCCAAACAAAGTGGAGCAGTCCAAAGAGTCCACTCATTTTCTCAGTGTAAAATATTCATTAGTCAATACAGAAAGCCTAGGATTACTCTCTGGCCTTAAAGCCAACTCCACAACGACTCATCTCACAACTAAAGAGAGGCAATGAAGCTGTGAAGGGTCAGCTGAGGGAACTAGGATGTTTCAGTCTGGAGAAGAGGAGCTCAGGAGAGATCGTACTGCCCCTACAACTCCCTGAATGGAGGTTGTGGCAAGGTGAAGGTTGACATATTCTCCCAGGTAGTAGCGATAGGACAAGAACTGATGTCCTCTGCTTGTGCCAGGGGAGGTTCAGTTTGAATATTAGGAAATATTTCTTCTCCAAAAGAGCAGTGATGCAGTGGCACAGCTGCCCAAGGAGGTGGTGGGGTCACCAAACCTGGAGGTGGTCCACAACTGTGGGGATGTGGCACTGAGGGATACAGTGGGCATGGTGGGGTGGGCTGGGGTTGGTCTTAGGATCTTAGAGGTCTTTTCCAACCTGAGTGATTCTATAATCCTAAACATTTTATGCTTCAAAATAGGGTTTGTGCATCCACACTGCTTACTGGATTTGGACACCTGTACCACATTAACCATCAGCAGTGCCCAGTTGCTGTCTGGGAGAGGCTCCTGGCCCGGCTCAGAGCACAGCAGGCACTGCCAAAGCAATGTCAGACTGATGCCCAGATCTGTGCCCTGTTCTGTTTGCTGACATAAATAGAGCCTCTGCGTAGCTATGACAACTCTTCTAGGGATGTCACTAGTGCTGATAACAAAGAAGCTGTCTCTAGAAGCTAAAGAAGAGATGTCCTTCCAGGAGTTCACCCTGATGATGCTTTTAAGAGCATCTGCAGCACCAAGCAGTCTCTCTATCTGCGGCAGGCAGCTGCTGCCTCTTTTGAAGTACAGGTTTAAGGGCAGTTACCTCAGATGGGCCACTCTGTCCATATCAACAGGCTGAAGAGATTTCATTGATGTGGAAATGAGTTGTGTTCTCAGTCCTGCTGGTGGTCACACAGTTCACCTACAATTTGAATCCAGTGCAGATGAATGACTGGTGACTGCTATAAGTGCTGGGTAGGAAAGAACACCTCCTGCCAGCAGGGAAGCTGATGCCATGTGATGTGCAGCCACGAAGAAAATTCTTCTTTCTTGGTGTCAAAGTGAAAACCTCCCAAGATGCATTACAAAAGTCTTCTAGAGCAAGAACTGCTCAGAAAAAAAGTTGATGTTTTCAGATCCCCTAAGAAGGATCTGCTGTTTGTTTTTCCCCCATTACCGTGCTTTCCCCCATTTCCCAACTTCCCTGTTTCTTTGTGCTCTGCTGATAGGACAGAAATACAGCATGTTTTTATGGAATAATCATTACTGTGGCAGAAGTTAGTAACGTAACTAATGCTCTTTTACACACATACACTCCTCAGTGGACATACTGATCCTGTCAAGAACCAACTTTTAGCAAAATGTTGGCTAATTACAGCAAGTTCATCTTGAAATGTCCTGTTCAACTGTAGAGTCAATGAAACCACAAGTTTCCCCTCTATGTGTGAATGTCAAAAGCAAAATCACACTACATGAACACACAAATTAATACAGCAATTATTAAAATTATTAAAATCATGTCATCTTTATATAGCTGGAATCTGGGAGGTATATGAAGAAGGAAATAATGCCAACTTGTGCAGAAGGAGATTGTTAGATTGAACGGATCCTTGGTGTGAAGCAATACAGGAAATATATTTCAACTTACCAGCTGCTTCTGTCAGAAGTATCTTGAGTGGCTCATGGACTGTCCATTGAGCTCTGGTGGTGAAAATCTCTGCTGCAGTTCTAAATAGATCTGAGTCATGCTACTGATCTATGATTACAGCTTTTGCACCCTATTACTGAGAGGATGTTTCCTACTGATGGAAATGGCAGATTTCCCATCACTTTGGGTCTTCAAATAAAAAATTGGATAATGGCCATTTCAGAAGCCTGATCTTTGTAGGTCACTACTGCCATTACAGCAGTACTTCGGGCTCCCAAGCAGACAACAGACAAATGTAAAGCTGCTACCTAGCAATAGGCTTTAATGGGAGTTTGCTGGTGGCATCATACCCCTTCTCTTACACCAGACATCTGACTCCATCATAATTTACAGCTTTTCCTATCTTACCGTCTCCAGTGCATCAAAGAATTCCTAACATATTTGGCTCTTCTAAAAGGAATGCACATAAAATGGATGAACTCAAGTCCCAGCTTACAGCAAATTATCAACAATAAAAATGAAAAGAGCACTTGCTGAAGGAGCATTCATTCATTAGCTTTACCAAGACAGGACTCCATCAGCAGGCTTCTTGATTACTTTCAGAAAACATTTCCTGCAGTGCAAAGTTATAATCCCTTGCTATCTTATGAGCCTTTTCCTCCCATAAGGCACCCAGAAGCTTGACCAAGTAAATTAACAACTTTTTAGATCATTCTATTTAATGGAATAGTGTAGAGTTCTGAAAGGCAGAGTGTCATCCTTTTCAAGATGAAATCTTCCAATGGCCAAAGTGCCACTGTAAAACATTGTCTCCTTTTTTTAATTCATCCTTAAAATTTAGGAGCAGTTAAAAAAAACACCAGTATTCTACTAAGCACCAATTTCTTAACTTCTTTTATTTCTCTGTTGAGCAAAAGTAATCAGGAAAGAAAAAGCTATAATTGAGCCAAGTGTTATTTTCACTTAATTTTTTTGTGTGTGCTTAGCTAACATTAAAAAGTTACTTCTTTAGTGTCTGTCTTCTCTTTATAAATCTCTCTAAATAAGTAATACACTGCCTACTACTTTGTGTCATACTCCCAAAGGGATCTGAATGTTTTTTCTTATTTTTGTGTGAGTAATGCTGTGAACTTGCTTGCAGTCTGTCTTTCTCCCTGAAAGCACAGAATCTAGACTGGAAAAGACCTTTGAGATCACCAAGTCTGATGTTCACTGAGCATCCTTTACCCGGATATTACAGCCCCAAAGGCCCTGCCTCTACTATCACCAGACCAAATTCTTGTTCTCAACCTGAGAAATTCATGTGAGAGAGCACACAACCAGAATCCTGCTTATTATAAACTTAGATGCAATAATCCTCTTGGGCACAGCTGAGCATGAAGAAGAATGCTGAATTCTTGTGACTAGATTTCTTTTGTCATTGTTCAACCAAGACATAAGAACTATGCAGGTCACGTGTATTTGAAATCTTAATCAACACAGTGAGGTAGTTTTGAATCTGTACGCCAGCATAGGAGGATGTTCTGTTATTGGAGTAAGTCAAAGCGTGTTGTGTTTACACACAGTCATTTCTGTACAGTCCCAAATTCAGGAAAAACATACTCTCCAAAACATCCACGTTATCTCAACAGCATTTCAGCCATGTACCACTCAGTGAAGACTTCAGCTTGAGGAAGGCACAGGAGTGGTGGAATACAATAAATGGACCACGATAGACAAGAAATACAGGGAGAATGCAAACACTTGCTACCACCAGCTTTACACATATCACACAGAATCACAGAATCACAGAATCACAAGGTTGGAAACGACCTGCAAGATCATCCAGTCCAACCACCCTCCCATTCCTATTAGTACAACAAGCACTAAACCATCTCTCGTAGCTCCTCATCCAGGCGCCTCTTGAACGCTGCCAGGGACGGCGACTCCACCACCTCCCTGGGCAGCCATTCCAGTGCCTGACCACCCTTTGAGAGAAAAAGTTTCTCCTAATATCCAACCTAAACCTCCTCTGGTACAACTTCTGGCCATAAAGTCAGTGCTCTCTCAGTAGCTGTAGGTTCTCCCAGGTTTCTTCAATCTCCAGTCTGCCCACACAACATTATCTTGCCTGTGGGTTTTTCCTCTTTCTTTTGACTTGCAGTCTCACTTTATGCATAACACTTAAGTATTACATCCCACAAATAGTTTTCATGCATCGGAATACACCCAGGTAACCTCAGCAGAGTTACAGTCATTTGTATTTCTGGGAGGACAGTTTGGCAGTTGGTCTTTATATTTCCATCTCCTCATAGAATCACAGAATGGTTGGGAAGGAAGGGACCTCAAGGATCACGAAGCTCCAACCCCCTGCCACATGCAGGGCCACCAACCTCCACATTTCATAGCAGCCCAGGCTGCCCAGGGCCCCATCCAACCTGGCCTTGAACACCTCCAGGGATGGATGGGGCATCCACAGCCTCTCTGGGCAGCTGTTCCAGCACCTCACCACTCTCATGGTAAAGAACTTCCCCCTGACATCAACATAAATCTTCCCTCCCTCAACTTAAAACCATTTCCCCTTGTCCTGCTGTTATCTACCCTTGCAAAGAGTTGATTCCCCTCCTGTTTGTAGGCTCCCTTTAGGTACTGAAGGCTTCAATGAGGTCACCCCACAGCCTTCTCTTCTCCAGGCTGAACAAGCCCAGCTCCCTCAGCCTGTCTTTGTAGGGAAGGTTATTTTTCCTCAGGAAAAAAAAAAAAACAAACAAAACCAAACATAAAGAAAAAAACACTAACCACAACAGCACAGGCGAGATCTTTTGTAACGTTGTCCTTTTCACAAGCATTGGTATCAAAACCACCATCACGTTTCCATGCCTAAAATGAGGAGCACCTTCTGTTTTCAGGCACAGTGACAAGGTGAACACCATGATCTAAATCAGCGTGGGGTCATTTCTGGAAATGAAGCTCCTTTGAGAGCTTGGTGTAGGCTGCAGGTCAGATTTTGCCTTTGACTCGTTTGGTAATGGGTCTTTCAACCTCTGGGGCTATCACATTTTCATCTTATATATATATCTTTAATAAAACCAGGAGATGAGAAAGACAGAAAAGACACATCTCAGTGGAATACAATTCAAATAAAGTTGTTAATAATAAATAATGTATTTAGCTTTATATTGCTGCTACTACCTAAGCCTGTGATTATGGGCAATGCTGAGATAAATAGATAAAACAACAGAGAATAGCAGTGAGGCTATTAGGATTTGAAATTTGCCACGAGGCATAAATATCAGTTTAATTTCTTCAAGCCTCGATCTGCCATGATATTAGCCCTCAGAAGTCAGATTCTGAAACAGGAATGTTAACTTAACCTTGATTAAAGATGGAGCAGAAATCCCTGAGCACAGTGGCCAGCATCCCTTGTGGACAGGCAGCTTCTTGTTTTTCAGACAATGGTGGGTAAAAATATTTGTTCTTCCTTTTATTTTTAAATGATGAATCCACAGAATGTATTTCTGTATCCTGGTAGACGAAGGCATAATGAGTTAATAAGAAACTCTTCTATTGAAAAAGAACATGTCAGTCATGTCAACAGCATCAATTTTCTAGGTAGAACTTCAATACAGCAGGTAACTGAAATTCAATGCATCTGTTATATTTCTTGTTGCCAAGGCTTTAACATTGCAGCAGCATCTGCTATCACCTTTCCAAGTGAAGTGAAATTGGTGCATTCATTTTATTTCATGACTTAGCAACTGCACTGAGGACGAATTACAGATTATAGGGTTATATAAAGGCTTTCTCTGCACATACAGGAGGATCCAAGGACTACTGTCTCATGATTATAGACACAACTTATTCTAACTGTGATCTAGTTATTAAAAATTAAATATTTTCTACTATATCCTGTTCTTCAGTTGCTGTAAAACTATTACAGAACAGTAATATCCACAGTACGTGGCTCTAACTTTGATCAGTTTGATATTTTGTACTTTGATTGGTTTGCAATGGAACAGGTTGCCCAAGGAGGCTGTGGATGCCCCATCCCTGCAGGCATTCAAGGCCAGGCTGGATGTGGCTCTGGGCAGCCTGGGCTGCTGGTTGGCGACCTGCACACAGCAGGGGTTGGAACTGGATGAGCATTGTGGGCCTTTGCAACCCAGGCCATTCTATGATTGATTCTATGATTCTATGATTCTATGATATGATGAACTTTCTTTCCTTCCTGATGGGTGAACTAGGCAAAAAAAAAACAAAAACCAACAGGTAGGAGGTAGAGCAACAGGCCAACCATATTAAGGCATGTTGTACAGATCGAGGCCATGGTAAGCACCGGTATTCTTCACAGAATCTATGTCAGTAAAATTCCTATATGCTGATCTTACACACATTAAAAAAAGAACAGATAATGGGACAACAGGAATTTATTTTCTTGACAGAGAATTAATACTAAGAGGAAAAATCCTGAGCCATTCTCATTACTGCTTGGAAGCGTTCATCTTGTGGACTTAGTTCATGAAAACCTTCAGATCCCTTTACAAGCCAAAGAAAGTGAACACTGGTAGCTCATATATTTAAACACTTTCAGAAGTCAGACTCGTTTCAGAATAGGGCTGTGAAGTCTAAATTAAGGGCTTTTCAGGTAGGTGGTGTCTCAGTATACTGATTGTTGTTCATCTGTGTCACGGAGAGAATGAGAAATCTGAGACAGAAAGAAGCATCTCCCCATACTGCGTTGTCTTTATATTGCTATAGTAACTTGTGCAAATACTAGAAAGACTTTCTGCTGTTGGTTTCTCTCTTTAGCAGTGATATTAACGCACACTATGTCAAATAAGGTCTACGTCATGGAGTCAAGCCCTCTGCATGCATTTTCTTTCTTAAAGCAAAGACATGCCAACTATCAACTATCATGAATCCTAGTGCTGGTCTTGCCCTGTTTCATGTAGAGCTCAGATGAAGAAGAAAGAGAAGTAATTCTGTAAATCAACAGCTGACCAAGGGGGTGGGAGGTAACAGAGCAAGAAAATAGCTCTGCCTTTCTCCTCTCTTTTCCATTAACTACTCAGAAGTCTTCCAGGTGACCTCTGGAAGCCCATATGTCTTAAAGGGAATGGAAACTCCACCTACCAGGGTCAGTCAAAAGACTAATTGGTATGCAATATTACCCATCAGAAAAAAAAAAAAAGAAGAAAAAAAGTGGGCTGGCTGCATACAAAATGTAAAACAACTTCACATCAAGTATTTTATGTAACTCAAAAGAGGAACTAATTCCACATGGCGCACTTTAATATTACATTGTTAATTATTAAGGCTTGTGATCCGTATACAAGAGAATACGCTTCAGAAAGTTATTGAGAATTGACAAGATTATGAACGGGTTTAACTAAACAAATATACTGTTATGTTCACTAAGCCTTGTAACAAATAAAGGATAATAAACAGGCACATTCATCTATTTTTCTTCTATCATAGTCACTGAAGACAAACACAGGGGAAAAAAACAAAACAAAACAAAATGACCTGCTTACATGTCAACAGCCTGGACCATAACGCTGTAAACTGTTCTGTTTTTAAGAAAATCATCGTTAGCTTCTGATTTTATATGGTAATTGTACATCACCAGTTTATGAATAACAACAGTAGAGTTTTTCCCTTCTGATTTCAGAGCCACTTGAGCTATGCAGATTTCAAAAAGCTTATGAATATACAGATAAATGCAGAACTGCTCTGAAGCAAAGTACAAAAATACTTTTCATGGCGAATGAACATCCTGTGCTGCCTAACGCTGGCCAAAATCGGCGTATTGATGGATTAGCCTAACGCACCAAATATAGCTCAAAATCCTTCACCCAGTCCAGAATGCCCTTTCAGATTTTCATCTGCAAGGTTGTCACCATACAACATAAAAATAACTTTTTAGCACCGTGTTTATAAGCTACAGAATAACTCATGTAGGGAATCAAATCAAAAAAGCACCATTGGTTGATACGTTTGAAGAGCCCTTAGCTTGGCCATAACGGTAAATCCACACCATTTTGCCTCGGGTCTTGCTGATGATCTGCTTTTGGAACAAGGGCTACATGCTCAATCCAAAGAATTATTGCTTATATTCCTTCAGAGCAGAGTGCCAGGAAGGTGTTGGATTAAAATAACTTTCCTGCACAGATTCTCCAGCCTGCATGGGTTGAATGCAAAGCTCAAATACTTGCCAAGCAGAAAACTTTTAGTGGCATTAATGTGCTTTCTAGAGCTGGATTTAGAGGTCACAACTGTTCAGTGTTTGCCATGGATATGACTTTGTCAGAACAGATGAAGAAGAAAGTGGCAATCACTTGTGTGCAACTGAAGTCTACTGCTTCATAAGTTGCTCTCCCCAATGAAAACTACGGCAGCCAGAAGCAGCCAGATGGCAATATCTCAGGGGGGCTGGTGAGAGCTCTCTACAGAGACTTCCAAAAGGCATGTTCAAAGATGAAACAAAATCTGCCAGAAAAAAAAAAAAATCAGAATAAAATCAGAATAAAATGGAGCTAGAAGAAGCTAAGTAGGAAGAAAAAAATTAGCATGCAGAAATCAGCACATTCTCCAGTTCAGCTCAGCTGCACCACTAGGAACAGAAATATGCAGCACATATGCATCCCATTTATGTTCACAGAGACAAGGCTGTGAAATATGTGCTTATCCTTATGGATATCTCTGAGGAAAAACTCCACCAGTGTCCAGTACCTGGAGGCATACAAACATTCACCATGTGAAAGTGTATAAAAACAAGCACAGGAAAATTAACTACAGCTTTGGTTTTGCAATACCAATCTAACAACGAAACTGTCAGACTTTGCAGATAGTTTTTTTCCATTTCTTTATTCCTGGATTCTTATTGTTAAATTACCATTTTTGTTCACTGCTGATGAAATAACACAAATAAAGTTGCATCAGAAAGCTTTCAAAGCATCCAAATCAAATGCAAAGCACACAATACTGTGGACCCATCCCAAAATATAAAACCAGCATATATTGTATAGGAGTAAAAGACATGGTATCTTTTTTCTGCTCCCCTGACTACACCTTGTCCTGTGCTCACATCCTCCCTTGACCAACAGCCAGCATTCAGGGCTTTGGAGAAAGACTCAACAGACCAACAGGACTAACCTCAGTGCATTGGTGCAATGAGTACATTGGGAAACAGACACTATTCTGCACATCCCTACTCTGTAGATCCCCCTTCTATGCAAACGATCTAATTAACGTCCAGATCATTAAAGAGAGTGACCAAACAATGACAGACAGGCCAGTGACCATATCACAGAATCACAGAATTGTAGGGGATGGAAGGGACTTCTGCAGATCATTGAGTCCAACCCTCCTGCAAAGCAGCCTCCCTACAGCAGGCTATATATGCTTACAAATTCACAGATGATGCAGAGAAATGATCAAAGTAGATAGCACAGGAATATTAGGAATTGAAAGCATTAGGAAGCAACAGCTTGTATAGATAGTAGGACAGGCATCAATGATCCCTCCATAGGTAGTATTTCCCTTTGCTGTTTTGCAGGAATCCTGGGTCTCTCTGCATTAGTTAATACAAAAGCATAGCATCCTTCTTTTTGTTCTAAACATTTTCACATTTCTACATACTTCTCTGAGTTACCAGCAGAAATTCTCCCTAATCTGTACTTTTTCTTTAGCACTTACAAGGCAATTTCTTACTAGCCCTGTATTGTCTATAAAATACCACTTTAAAACCTCTTTTTTTCACATATTTTTTACTTTTTCTATAAAGTTTTTTCCTGTTCTGAGTGCCTTGCAGCACTTCTCCGTGGTTGCTAGAGTTCCATTATTTGTTCGTATCACTGAATTCTTTACACTCCATCAACCCTACACAATAGATTGTTAGTATGTAAGTACATCAACTTCAGCATTTGGCATAAAAAGGGCTATCAAGAAAATAAAGCAAAAGCAAACCTCCAAGTTGTTCTCCATCATAGATTACAGGAAAGCAAGAATTTACTTTAACAGCAACATGAGTCAGTTGGGTGCCAGTGCTTCTATGTTTTCAATCACAGAAAGAAACTGCAGTAGATTATCAGTGTTGTAGAAGGATTAGTGTGGAGTGCAATGAAAAATGAAGGCAAGGATTTGATTTGGAAATGATAGGATGCTGTGCAACGAACTACATACAAATTTAACACATTTTTAATAATAACACAAATGAGAAACCTAGACTTTCCCAGGAGGCTATATGGAAAGAAAAGGGAGAAACGCTCACTTTCTGCTTTCTGTCTATACTCAAATATGGATAAAATTTAAGTCAAAATTCATACTTTTTTTAAAAGACACATTTGCATAAGTTGCAGAAGAACCACTTCCTGAGAAAATGCATTAAAACACAATAAGCAGTGAAGAAAACCTAAAACTTGTACGTTTTTTCCTTTTTTCTCAAAGTATTTCTACCTTACCGAATGGTAGGAGATGACAGTGGGATGGGTGCACTGTGGATGCCCCTGCAGTTCAGGACACAGGGGAGGTAGCAGTGTTCTGTGAATAGCTCTTCAGTGGCTGCAGTCAGGCCTTCACTCTTTATTGTCACAGAATCATACAGTCATAGAATCACCCAGGTTGGAAAAGATCTACAGGATCATCCAGTCCAACCATCCACTGATCACCAACACTTCTCACCAAACCATGTCCCCCAACACAACGTTCAAACGTTCCTTGAACACCTCCAGGGTCGGTGACTCCACCACCTTCCTGGGCAGCCCATTCCAGCACCTGACCACCTCAAAATCCTTAAAAATCAAAGAGACAAGCTTACCTGAACAGACTTCTTTGTAAGTAGGATTTGGAGTATACCCTCCTGCGTAACCCACATGAGTGGAGTAGACTCCTTTCTGTCTCCAAAACTTCCTCTCAGCTCCCCAGAAGCAGCCCATACCTGAATATTGCATGAAGTACATAACAATGTGTCAAAATCTGCTCAGTGCTGAATCGTTCATTTGCACATTCATTGATACAGCTCATGTAGCCAGTATGTGATGGCCAAGCACTTCCCAAGACTACATGTGGAGCAATTACACTGATAAATCCATTCTGCATCAGTGCACAAAGCAAACACAGGTTTATTTTATAATGCTTCTGAATGAATGTTAACATTACAGAGTACAAGTCCTGTAAGGGTTCAAAGGCTCAAACAAGGAGAATTTTCATGCAAACAAAAATTACTTAAAATGCAATCACACTGTTTGTACAGCACCATTTTTACTCCAGTTGATTAGCAAGCTGTCAAAACACAATAATTTGTATTAATGGCAAACAGTTACTTAATTTTCTGTTTTCAGGCATGTGCAGTCTTTAAAGATGGCAATAATAATGGATTAAATTATACGCAGTACAGGAGGAAAAATGCTTTGATTTAACAAGTTATGCATACACATATTTGATGTTCAGACAAAATTTCAGGATTCATTCACCCACATGGCCAGTTATCAAAAGGCCATTGTCAACAGGTGTAAATTAGCAAAAGCCTCCAGATAGCAGAAATCAAGCATATGGTGTGAAAGCCAAGGGGAAGGAAGAAACAAGTCTAACATTCACAATTCTCTGATGGCTTAAATAGTTCAGAGATGTTAGCTACGATTTGAAGGACTTTATGAAGCTGAAACATGTTGTGTACACTCTAGTAACTCTAGTAGGTTGGATATTAGGAAGAATTTCCTCACAGAAGGAGCAGTGATGCAGTGGCACAGCTGCCCAGGGAGCTGGTGGAGGATGTTCCAGGGTGGGTGGGAGGTGTTCCAGAACCCTGGAACTGAAGTGGGCATGGTGGGGTGGGCTGGGGTTCTCAGAGGTCTTTTCCAATCTTATGGATTGTATGATTCCAGGATTATTTAACTCATCCCTGATTATGGGTAATGTGCTTTCTCTTTCAATGATAACATATGTTCTAAGACATAAAAGCTAGTAAAAAATCAGCTAACCTCTGATTACACTTAAAAATCAATGACCCATTATGAGTTTTCTATTGATAACAATACAGATACGACAGGTTGAGAAATTACAGAAATGTCCCTTCAAAGTTCAACTAGAACAATTACGATCACTCAAAAAGGCATATTCTTTCTTTGAGTCTCAGAGATTAGCTTCAGACTTACTTTGACCAACTCCTGTTGTAACAAACAAAAATATAGAAGTGATGACTCAGGATGTTTCAGGTGCTCAAGTGAGTCACACCAACTGGGAGCCTAGCCTGCTCCTGGAGACCTTGGATAGAGACAGTTCAAAGAAGATAGAAAGTCACCCTTCTAATTGCATTTTCCATGGACTACAGAGACAGCTATAGCTATTAAATTTGGGTTCTTCAGCTAGGGTTGTTAGAGTTAGGGTGGTATGGTTAGGTCACGGTTGGACTCGATGATCTTTAAGGTCTTTTCCAACCTGAGTGATTCTGTGATTAAACTAGGCTGGTGAGAAAGTACTGAAGGATCGATCTTGAATCTGTCCCCAGATTTTGCAGAAAGAACATTCAAGAATTCTTACTTTCTGCAGTTCTTTATTCCTCACATCCAATGCTAGAGTTGTACATACCTCTTGACTCTTTCTTCATATTGCTTTATCCACGAGGACATTTTAGAAGCATTCAGAATTAGACTGATGCTACAATCTACACAGATGAACGTTCCTATGTTCACTACACGTGCTTCCTAAGAGGACGATGGGGTTGCCTGGACCCTAGGCAGGTGGAGTGCCAAATATCTCCTCAGTTTTCAGTGGACACGAGATGCCCCTGGTGGAATTGACTGGATCACACTGTGGTGACACTGGAGGTTTACAGGCAAGTAGTCACTAGTCAACAGATCAAGAGTACAAAACATCAGTGAGAGAAAGCTTAACATGGAATTAGATGACTGAATTCTGCCCAAGTTTCTCTGACTGACAGTTTTGTGCCTGAGAGCTACATAAAGCAAGTAAATGCTGATAAGGTCCACTGTCTTGAGAAAAAAAAAGAAATCATTATTAAAGAAAATCTTACGACTTTCTCTGTGTCATAAAAACCCAGAGCCACTCCTCCTTCCCATGACCAGTAGACCAAACCCCACCAGTTTCAGTGACCTAGAACATAAAAACCTTGAAATCATAGAAACATCCAGATTGGAAAAGACCTTCAAGACCATAGAATCATAGAATGGCCTCGATTGGTAAGGACAATAATAATCATCTGGCTTCAACTCCCCCTGCTACAGGCAGGACTTAGAATCACAGAATCACAAGGTTGGAAACGACCTACAAGATCATCTAGTCCAACCATCTCCTCATCACCATTGCCACCACCAGCACTAAACCACATCTCGCAGCACGTCATCCAGATGCCTCTTGAACGCTGCCAGGGATGGCGACTCCACCACCTCCCTGGGCAGCCATTCCAGTGCCTGACCACCCTCTGAGAGAAAAAGTTCTTCCTTATGTCCAACCTAAACCTCCTCTGATACAACTTGTGGCCATTACCCCATGTCCTGCTCATTGCCTGGGAGAAGAGGCCAAATCCCTCTTCACCACAACCTCCCTTCAGGAAATTGTAGAGTGAGTGTAGACTTCCAACCAGGAGCCTGGCTTTGAATGCTTCCAGGGATGGGGCATCCACAAAATCATGAAGTCCAACCTGAACACGCGTAACTGTTGCTGAAATCTCTAAAATGTAGTACTACATGACCCCATTCTCACAGGAGACTTGGACACACATTACCTTATTGAGACAGCCTGGACATGTCAGCTTTGCTTTGTGGAGAAGAAAATGTTTTGGAGCATTCATGAAATCAGAGATTCTGTACCTTTCTTTTTTTGGCATCCGAGACAAATAACTTCGATTTTATAGGGATGATTCCTTGATGATTTTTTTTGAGTAATTCATTCCACTGCAGACATAGTAACCATCATGGACATGTTGCTCAGAAGACTGGAGAGACTGCCTCACCATGACAACCTAATTATGGATCTGTGCTCTGAGCACCTGGGACAGCATCCAATATTCAGCTTTGAGTTCGTACATGGGCCCAACTTCAAATACAAAGTAGAAGTGTTCATTGCTTTCCTATTTCAAGATGTCTGGAAATAATGATAATTAACCATAGTGTTTGCTGACTCTCCTTGATCAATAATTATTGCTTAGGGTTCTCTCACCAATTGTCCTCTCCCACTTGAACTAATCACCTATATCTTCATGATGGTTTCTTTCACTATTTGTTCTCTGCAACCAGTTTATATATGAAATCATTGTGTTCCCCAGCCTCTCAGAAACAGACATTTTATTCTTTTGGTGAATGATTCTCATGATTTCTCAAGTACTCTGACACCTTGTGCAAACAATAAATCCTCACATCCACGAGAACAGATAAAATTGAAGTCATTGTCACAAGAAAACAACCTGCTAGTAAAGGGACATAATTTACAACAATACAACACTCAATTGCTTTCCGTGGAATTAATACATCCAGCAGCTGATGTTTGTTATTCTGATAAAGTGGGGCCATGTTCTACAGAGAAATTGCCACAAGGAGAGGAATATTAAGAATAAAACCCCTTTCAGTGCTCTTCTTCAGAGCACTGATGGTCTGAAGCCACATTCAGAGTGCTAAAATTGGGAAATAACCTCAATTAAAGACATCATGTACTCCTGTAGTACAAATCACAGAATCACAGAATCACAGAATGGTTGGGTTGAAAGGAACATCAAGGATGATGAAGCTCCAACCCCACCTGCCACATGCAGGGCCACCAACCTCCTCATTTCATAGCAGCCCAGGCTGCCCAGGGCCCCATCCAACCTGGCCTTGAACACCTCCAGGGATGGACGGGGCATCACAGCCTCTCTGGGCAGCTGTTCCAGCACCTCACCACTCTCATAGGAAAGAACTTCGCCCTGACATCCAACCTAAATCTCCCCTCCTTCAAGTTAAAACCATTACAAAGCAGTTTACTTCCTCTAATTTCTACTATTCCAGTAAAAAATTCAAGATGTTCCAAAACATTAGATAAAACTCAGGGGGAAAAAACAGTAAAAAGCAGCTGAAAAAAGAACATAAAGGGGAAATAAGCCACCCATACTATAACGTGAAGCCAGCAAAGATAAATTTGATTTTAAACTATTCATTGAGTATTTTGCATAATCCTCAGTACTGGTTAAGTGAGCTCAGCTTTAGTGTTAGATAGCAAGCGGCACTCCTAAGGGAAAGAAAAGAAGGGAAATACTGGGGAACATGCTCTTATGCCCAAAAAAAAACATAATTTGAACATAATGGGGATGGCAGGAGAGTATTTAAGCATTGAAGATATTTGTCACTTTTTAATTGCTAATTTGTAAAACAAAAAGTATTCTTTAAGTGATGGGTTTTGACTGACTCTTAATTGGAATTTCAAAAGGCATTTAAAGACTTTATGCTTTTGAACTTCAAAAACAAACAGATTCAAATGACAGGCTTTAAAGGTTCATTCATCCCTCTAAATAATATTAACCACACAATTCGGGAATAAATGCTAATACTGCTATTCCTTTCTAGCATCCACATCCTTCTTCTCAGAGCATTCCCTTTATACACATATATAAATAGACAATATATATAAATATCTGCTCTGAACAACTCTTTTTGTACACAGCTCAGTGAAGGAACACATGTTTCCATAGGCAACCCAACCATTAGCACGCTTGTTAAAAAAAGTTTGTATAAGCTGAAGTATTCTTATAAAATAATGGCAGCAAAATATTGCTCTGATAAGAGAGATAAGCACCCCATTGTTAAAGATAACCTGTAACAATTCTGAAATATTCACAGAGCTAAACTGAGCAAAATGGAACTGCAGGTGTTTACTTTCCGGTGAGATTAATTGCTTTACAGATTACGTTTATGTATTAACAAACGTCTCCATTGACTGTAACAGGAGTTCATACATTTAGAGAATAATTCATTTGACTAAAGAGAGACATCCAGGATGGGTCACTACCTGACCCATCCCTGCAGACAGCCAAGGTCAGGCTGGATGGGCTCCGAGCACCTGACGAAGCTGCCGGTGCCTCTGCTCATTGCAGAAAGTGGGACCAGATGGCCTTAAAAGGTCCCTTCCAAAAGCAATTGTATAATTCCATGATTCTTCAATTTGAGATGACTTAGGATATCGATGACACCTACATCTGCTGAAGGCTGACCAACGCGACACGGGACTTGAGAGACGTGACACGGGCCCTTCATGAAAGGTCAGGTAGAAAGCCATACCAATACAACTATTTTATATTTAAGGAGAGAGAAATAAGCCTGTATCTTGCATGCAGACATTACAAAAACGTGAACATTTTTAATCTAGTTGAATCAAACCATACAAAATAAGTTGTGCTTGGAAGCTGCCCATTTCTCTTTGGTGGCTAAAAAAAGTACAGAATCACAGAATCACCCGGGTTGGAAGGGACCTCAAGGATCATGTAGTTCCAACCCCCCTGCCTAGCAGGGCCACCAAACACACACATTCAGATCAGGTTGCCCAGGACCCCGTCCAACCTGGCCTTGAACACGTCCAAGGACGGGGCATCCACAACCTCCATGGGCAGCCCGTTCCAGGGCCTAACCACTCTCCTTGTAAAGAACTTCCCCCTAACATCCAACCTAAATCTTCCCTCCTTCAACTTGGATCCATTTCCCCTCGTCCTGCTGTTGTCAGCCCTTTTGAAGAGTTTACTCCCCTCGTGGGTGTAGGTTCCCTTCAGGTATTGATAGGCTGCAATGAGGTCACCCCGCAGCCTTCTCTTCTCCAGGCTGAGTATCTACCATGAGCAGCTCGGTTGCAGAAGTGTATGTGTGGGTCTGTAATTAAGCCACATAAAACCTAAGCAAAATGACTAATTACAGTTATTCCAGGTCTATTCTGGTAATCATGTACTTAGCTTTCAGTGCTATTAGATTCTTTATTTCCTGTATTGCATGCAACAGCCATTGCACTGGGAAAAAAAATTAAAAAAAAAAAATAATAAAAACAGATTGGAAAACCTGTTTAAAATCATGCAACATTCAAGATGTGCTCCCCTCTAATACAAGAAATTGGAAGATCCTACACAGGGAACCCTTATTCACCCTCGTTCTGCTCCCCTTCCCTGGTATTTCTCCCTATCACATCTTTGAATAGCACTCCATTTCCATTTCCATGCCCGTTCCCTGATACAAATTCCTATTCATGATTCCATGATGTAAAGTGGGCACAGGCGGTACATTTGCATCAGAAGGGCATTCCTGATCCAAATTAAAACCTAATAAGACCCACCCGTGCTGTACTAATTAAAGTCTATTAAGTTGTGAGCCCCGTAGATGTTAACAGAGACTGAAGCTTCAGGGACTCTCAGCTTTCCATTTAGAGAAACTCACAGTGGGTGTATTGTTTATAACGTCTGGCTGGTTTTCCTATTTTCTCTACAACACATATGCATCCATGGCATTTTTATTCCATCCTTTCTTTATTCCTGTGTCCTTCACTTTTGTGTCCCTCTTCTCTGGGCACCCAGCACTTGCACAGCCTGACTTCAGCTGACAGCCCATGACCTTTGGTTGCTGCCAGCTTTACCTACCAGCATTATCTCTTCCTACCCTCCCAGCAGCCCAATTGGACATCCAAAGAAGACACTTTTTGTCTAATTCTGAGAAATGAAGGCATTATTTCCATGACATGCCAAGGTTTTTTTGGCCCACAGCCTGCAAGCTCTCCACCCACACTCTGAGCAGCAGATTAAGAAGCGGTTTCAACGTCAGGCTGATAGCAGTGCTTCACTGCAGAAGATGAACGCAAAGGATAGGGATCCTGCTCCTCCTTCTGTTTGAAGGATTTGAGAAAGTATGCTTCTGCTAATAGGGATAAATTTCATATTTTAATGTACTCTCAGAAAAATAAAAGGTGCTGCTGTGATGAGGGAACAAAAAGCAGCACGCCCTGGAAACTTCTCCCCTAAGCCCAGCTCACCATAGGAGGAGGACAGGGAGACCTGAGAACAGCATTTCAGTACCTGAAGTGGGGCTGCAGGAAGGAAGGGGACTGACATTTCAATGGGATCTGTTGGGTTGGGACAAGAGAAAATGGCTTTAAACTAAAATAGGGGAGATTTAAACTGGATGTAAAGAAAAAGTTTTTTACAGTAAGAGCAGTGAGGCACTGGCACAGGTTGCACAGAGAGCTGGTGGGTGCCCAGTCCCTGCAGACAGCCAAGGTCAGGCTGGATGGGCTCTGAGCATCTGATGGAGCTGTGGGCGTCCCTGCTCAGTGCAGGGAGTGGGACCAGATGACCTATAACAGTCCCTTCCAACTCAAACTCTGTGATTCTATCTACCCAAAGCTCAGGAGCACACCGAGCAGGAGTGCAGCCTGTGCCAGCATACGCTCTGAAGCCCTGGAAGCAGCGATGCTGCCAGCTGCTCAAACCCAGCCAAAAGGAGCTGGGGCACAGGCTGCTCCTCTCCACGGAGGCAGCAGAGGACAGCCAGCCACACATCCTGCCACTCGTCCCACTGCTCGCCGGGAGCTGACGGCACAGCTGCCAAAGCCCTTGGCCAGTCTAGAATTTGGCCCGAAGTCTGAACACGATTTATTTAGTTACCTCTATAAAATCTGGAGAAGCCTAGCAAATGCTCAGCTGCTTTGAACTGACTTTTTTTTTTTTTTCCCCCCCGGTTGGAAGGAATAAATTGAACCTCAGCAAGCCTGATAGTGTCAGGACAAGGTGGAATGGTTTTAAACTAAAAGAGGTGATTTATATTAGGTTATAGGAAGTAATCCTATACTCAGAGGGCAGTGATGCCCTGGCACTGCTGCCCAGAGCTGTGGGTTCCCCATCCTTGGAGGTGCTCAAGGCCATGGATGGGCCCTGGGCAGCCTGAGCTGGAGGCACCCAGCCCATGGCAGAGGTTGGGGCTGGATGAGCTTTAAGGTCCCTTCCAACCCAACCATTGTATGATTGTATCATTCAAGTCATATATCCATATAATAATGTGTATTACATAGATTTATGCCAAGTTCAAACAGTGTTTGATCAGCCTTTTCTCTTAAAAAACTGTGCAGTGCAGTTGGTACAGCTTTCTGGTTGAAGTACATTCAAGTGCCAATATTTTTAAGCCCTTGCCAGACAGATATTTGTTTATGCTGTGTGAACCTCAGCTGTGGGGACCATTAATTCTTTGTACTTCTCAGGTTGCAGTGGATACTTCGGCTTCACCTTGAAGGGCCAGAAGACTTGTACACAGCCCAGAGCCTACTTACAGTTCTTGTATCCATGGTTAAAACACTTTGTCTTGGATTTATACAACCCTGAAGCACTTGTCTTCCCGTAAGCTAGGTTTTAGAGTCATGGAATTATAAAGGTTGGAAGAGACTCATACAATGACCAAGTCCAACCACTGACACATCACCACCATGCCGACTGACCGTATCCTCATTGCCACATCTTCACATTGATAACCTCCATTGACACTGTCCCTACCGCCTCCCTGGGCAGCCTGTTTTTCTGTTTGTTCTACACAGGGAAATATTCCAGTTTCTTTGGTTTCACTGTGGTTGAAGACACAGACCCAAAAGGAGCATGGGATCTCAGAATCACATGTAAAAGGAGTGAATACAGCTTTATCAAACAGATTTACACTGCTCGTATACTTACAAGGGCCAGAAAAGGTGAAACTATCGAAGCTGCATCTCAGTAATCACCAAGACCAAAACGCAGCATGAATTACCTGAAAGTCTTTGCTGTGAAATTTTTCAAATTCCTGTTGAGAATCTGGAAAGAATTTCAGATTCAGACTGAAATGTAATGCCATCTTTTACATAACACTGTAATATGTAGGGCGCTTTGGTGAGCCATCTGGATGCATATAGGATTAATGTTATCAGTCAGGATTTGAAATAAAATTGTATCACTGATGTCTTTAGGGGTTTAACGTGCATGCAGCAAGGGAATATTTGAGCAATCACAAAATATCTGAGACCACTGGAAAACAATCAACTAAGAAATGGTTGTGAGGAATATTAAAAAAAAAAAAAAAGCCTGAAATGGAGAACAAGCTCAGCTGAAAGAAATAAAATTCCTGATGACAGATGGCATTAAGCGGATGATCTTCCTAGATAAGCGTTGGCTCTAATGCTACAACAGGGTTGATAAATATGTTGAACAGCTTGCCTGGGGCAAGTCAAACAAAGCCCTCGGCAAGAAATTTAAAATGCAGTTTGCCTAACAGAGCAACTAAAGAGGAATTTCTTGGCTCACCATTTTGCCAAGATGTGTTCTGTTCACGCTGCATGAATTCCCAGAGAAACTGTTGGGTTTGCTTCATTTTCCATAGGAGAAGCAGAAGCCTCATGTTCATTCAAATTACCAAATGGCCAGGCAATTCAGTGCTGCCAGTATGGTGGCTGCTGACATTCAAAGAGCGCGTGGGCGCGTGCGTGTGTATGTATGTGTGTTTGTATAAAACCTGCACAACACATTATTGTAAGAGGAAAAGGAGAACATCATAATAGAAAGGGAGTATTTTACTGTCAACAGAAAAACTGCCATGTTCTCAGTAAGAAAAATACGCGTAACGTGTCGTAAGTAAGACTTTACAAAGATCCTATAAGGCAACAGCACTCCAGCTGGGAAAAGGGCTAGATAGAGAGCCAGAAAGCGGTTCTTAAAATGTATTTATGCAACCCATCATAAAAGCACTTTACAAGTTAGCAATAATATGAAATCAACAAGATTTTAAGAAATTTGAAGCCAATATCAAGGATAGCAATAGGATATAAACCACGGCTACCATGAACTTCACAGTTATAACAGGAGAGGTTTCAGATATTCCTGTTCAAATGCAGTTTTGATCTTAACCAGCAGAGAGCAGGGAAATACACATCTCAGTGTACTAAAATGCTCTCAAAGATGGCCTTACTCACTGCCTTAGTATTCTTTCCCCATGCAATAAACTGGTATAGTTAAGCCAAGTTGCTCTCTGGTGAGTCCAGATAGTAAGAAAATCCCATCATCACAATCCTCTGCTGGAAAACTTTTTTCTAATTTCCAGAAACTGGAAGATATGGACCATCCAAAAACCATTTGTATACTCATCCAAAAGGTTGGCATCACAAGCTGGGAAGGGATTATGTGAAAGCAGCAGTGGCCAAACTTCCTGACCTTTGAGAGAACCTTTCAGGAAGTTCATCTCAGGTCTAAATAATCAGAACTAGCAATGTAATTTGCTTCTAAAGGTGAATAGAATGAGAAGTAGATCTTGAGAGAGTGAAGAAATAGAAGCGCTTCTGTGGCTCTGCCCTTTACTGCATTGCTGGACTACCAGCCGTGTTCCTCATGGCTGTTCTGCAACTGTTTGTTGTACATCAATCACACTCAGCATTCCCTTAATTCTTAATTAGGAGAGAAAGGTTAAAAGGAGTTGGCAGATGTGCAGGATTTGTTGCCACAAATATGTACAATTCATAGGGTCTACTTCCCAGCTCCCAAAAGGGCACAGTGTGGGAATGTGCCATAGGAGGAAGCCTGGCAGCATCCATTTGGATCTGGGGAACCATACTTCCTCTCTCCTCTAGAAAGCAAATACTTCAATACTAATTCTCATGCATTTAGCTCCTTTCATCAAAAGACATCAAAGCATTTTGCACACAATAATTAAGCCTCGCATGAACCATAATTTATGAATTATTACTTCAAGTACTCTCCAACTGAGGTATGAGGGGTCCCAAAGCAAAGCAAAGAATCCCTTTTGGAAAAATACCAAAGGATGCCAACTAACAGGTCTTTGTTTCAAATAATTCTTTTTCATGTTATGACTGCTGGTTGATTGAAACACTACTTGATAAACTGATGTTTTTTCTACCTTTTTCTTGTCTTATTTCTGTTGATTTATATTCCTCTGTAAAGCTTGTTTTAGATAAAATATAGCAACTTTTATCTAATCCGTCGTTCAGTGGTAGAATATACCTGAAACATAACAGCATGGGAAATAAGACAAAATGAGGAGCTGCCTCCAAAAGTACAGAAAATGTGTCTGAGCTTTATGATAGCTTTAACAAGTTGAGCCAAGTGGTGATCTTGGTATTTGTTAGGCTGTGGCTGCCAAGATGAGGCATGGGGCAAAAGAATGGGGGCATGGGGGTTGGACTCGATCTCTGGAGGTTCCTTCCAACCCCTACAATTCTGTGATTCTGAATAATAATTATATAATAGAAGATTCATTAAAAAAAAGCAGTTCAGTGTCTCACTCCTGAAGTGAGACTCATTCCATCGTGCGAAAAGCTATCTTGCTCTTTGATTTTCATTCATGAAATGGAGCTATTTCCGTTCCCTTGGTGCTGTAATGGACATTGATTCCATTCTATTTAGATGTGCAGATCTGGCAGAAATGGGATGAGAAGAAAGTTGTATGAATGCAAGCTCAAGTTCAGACCATAACAGACCTTCTCCCCAAGGCTCATTTCTACCATTCGTGTCATTGCTGCTTTCAACACCACAAAGAAATGCAGAACAAGCCAGCAACCTCTCCAAAAGCTTTCTGACAGAGCCATTCCATAAACACGAAGGAGCACTGTCACAAACTGTAGAGTTCAGGCCTCTGGAAACTAAACCAGTAAATACGTGTTTCTTTAATGCTCTTTAATGGGGATTTGGGAATACAACTGAGTGAAGGCTCATGGATGAGAACAACTGGGCATCACGTTCATTCAAACTGAATCACATATAAAGCAATATTGCACTAAAATGTGTAAGATCTGCAGAAAAGACGTGCTATTCATAGAGTAACAGCAGGCAGTCCTAAATGCAAAGTATCTAAATTAGCACTGCAATTCTTCCAGATCTAATTGATTAAAGGGAAGTCTTACAAGCATTGTAGGGACCCATTGTTTCTTGGTCACAAAGGAGATATCTGAAGTGTCCAAGAACAGAAAGAAATTTGTGATAGGTAAAAAAATAACAGGGTTTATGGCCAAAATTCTGACTGCATTGACTATTTACTCTTCTAAATATCACTGACAAAATAAATCAATCTCAATACAAGCACATTAATACGAGCATCTAGCATTAAATGTGCAGGTTGGTGGCACTGCCTGTGGCAGGGGGTTGGAGATTCATGATACCTGAGGTCCCTTCCAACCCAAGCCATTCAGTGATTCTGTGAAGTGTGATGTATAAGCATCATAAGCCATTTGCACATCTCTGATGTGCCCAAAAATGGAACAAAATCTTCATCTGAATTAACAGAAAAGAATATCCAAGGATAGAGTTAATAAGTAATGCCAGCTTGTGCACAGATGAATTCAGTCTAACTACTTTTCTATCTACTTTGAAGAAGGGAGTAGTTTATTAATATATTACCTTTCAAAAGTCTGTTAGGGACTAAAGGAACCCCGGGCACAATAATATGTGAAAGAGATTGAGGTAGAGCTACATGGTCTTATCATCAACCTGATTATTTGCTTCACTGCCAAGCATCACATCTTTGGTTCAGCCATTGATTTGAGGCTTTCAAATCATTTTGTGATCTTCCTTTGCTCTATGCATTCCAGCACTTCGCACTGGAGATTCATTTTAGATCATCCTCGGTCATTTGACACACTTTAGCGCTCTGCTACTCAAGTAGAACTCAATGTACACATAAAATAAGAGATGTCATCAGGGCTGCGTAATCCATTTGATTCTCTTGGAACTGTATCTTTCATATAAACTCATCTCTGCAATAATAGAGAAGTCTTAGCCTTGTCTTGTGAAAATCTCTGTAATCTCTCAGCAACCTTAGGGAGTTTGAAATACACAGAGGCAAAACAAAATATATTCTGCTATAATAAAAGCAAAGCACAACAAACATCTTGTTACGGGCTAAATAAGAATCACTTTCAGAGCTATAATGCAGAAAATAATAACTTGTTTACAAAGTCTGTTCACTGCAAGGAATAGAAATCTTGATGTTTCTTTCCCTCTCTGATAACTATTGCTAGGTTAAATTAACTGCCACAGACACATTCAAAAAAAGCCATGTCATATTACTTATTTTATCTATATCCCTAGACTTTAAATAACAACAGAAAGCTGTAGGCACCCTGACAATTATTTAAACTTACAATCTATAATTGCTCAGGAGTAAAAAATAATTACATCCAAATAACAAGGCAGTTCAACAAACAGTCCTTTATTCCTCCTTTCTCCAACTCCATAGAAACATACCCTTAACCCTTTTCCAATAGAAGCCCAAACTAATAAATGTCTTCTGAATGTACCTCAAAGATCATCAGAATTAATCTATTTTGAACCATGGCTGTTCTTAATGGTAATACAGAATTTCCAGGAGTTATTTTCTCATCCTTTAGAGGCCACTAAAATTTTGGTACGTTCTCACTTGCAAAAGAGAATACTTCTTTCCTATACCTTCCACAAAAGACAATTACTCAAAAAAGTACCAGAGAAGATTGTTATAGCAAAACTAATTTATATCCAGAGGAAAAGACAGAGGCCAAATAGATACGCGGTTAATCATTTATCATTTATGCACTACTTGTCATGCATTCATTGCCAAAAAACATGGTGTGCCATTGCTGAAAATAAAGTAACTATCAAAGATGCTGAGGCAGTGTCTACACTGCGCAGATGGCTTGGGAAAGGAATTGTCATCAGGAAGAGGGAGTCCTTGACCTGTTCTTGGCCTAACTCAAAAGAGAGAGGATTAAGGTTGGATATAACAAGGTTTTTTTACAATAACAGGGGTGAGGCATTGACATGGGTTGCACAGAGAGGCATTGGTGCCCCAATCCCTGCAGACAGCCAAGGTCTGGCTGGATGGGGCTCTGAGCACTGATGGAGCTGTGGGTGCCCCCGTTCAGTGCAGGGAGTGGGACCACATGACCTATAATGGTCCCTTCCAACTCAAACCATTCTATGATCCACTATCTGTTAAAGAGTTAAACCATGATAGCTGCCAGCAGCCAACCAAGGTGGAGGTATCCATTGTGATCATGAAGCACGACATGGCCATTTTAGAGCAACTCTATGAATAAGCGAAGACAGGTTTACTTCTGTGTGCAGTAGAATTTTGCTATTTCTTCACAGGTTTCAAATCGAGTATTTAAAATAAAAGCCAGTTTGCAATGAAATGTGCAGCACCTATGACTTAAATGGTACACGATGGACAAGCCTGAGATGCAGCAGCACAAACAGTGAAGCAGAAGTCAATGAGCTCATACAAATCAGAGATCTCTGCACAAACTCATGCTCGATAACTGCAGCTACCCAGCCAGGCTTGGATAACTTGGTACCACAGCACAGGCACAGACAACATCAGGGTCCATGCCAAGCCAGACATGCATCCAGAAGGAGCTGCTGCCTATTTCACAGCACCCTTTGTGCAATCAGTCATTTTGCCTTCTCTGGGGAAAACCAGGAAAAACTGTATTCTCTGGCTTTTTCTTGTTTCTCTTGGTATACAACTTGAGAGTACTGAGGTTGTGAGGTTATTAGAATGAATCTCATTTAAGAAAACTTCAAAACATTACTAGCAGAAAAGAACCATGTGCATCCATTTATTCTCATCACAAATATTTCTCAACAGGGAGCTGTGAAATATTTCTCAACAGACAGCTGTGGACTGCATCTGCATGGTTTTCAACACTGTTTTCAACGACGATTCCTGTACTTTCCAAACAGCAAACAGGTTCTCACTAAGAGACTCCTTACAGACGTAATTAATTAATAATGGAAAGACAGGTGATGTGATATGATAGGTGATGTGATATGATAGGGGACAAAAACCATCAGTGGATGGAGTCCCCAGCATCAGTCCCAGACTCGCAGCAGGCTGCAGCCAGAGAGAATACAACTGGTTGAGATCTGAAAGACTCTCCTAGTTTCAGATCTCACTGCTGGAAGCTTTGGCACACGCTCCAAAACATTTTGGATCCATACCGTCAGTACCATGAATTAGAGGAAAATTATTTGTATACAATCAATGAGTCTGTTGAAGCAACTGTACTGCCCAAGGCTACAAATATCTTTGCTTTCCTCTCGGGTTTGGTCTACAAGCATTGTAAAACATAAATAACCATAGCCTGTAACAAACAACTGGAGGGGACTGAGATGAGTTTTTAAATGAGGCAACTGTCAATATTTAAACTCAAGATTAAAAAATTATCCTATAAAGACATCTTACAAAAATATAAATTTTGGTCCTGACGCATGCACAGAGGGATTGGTGACCTTTTCACAAGTCTATAAGTGAAAGTTAAAAAAAGGATGTAGAAGACATTAGCCAGAACAAGGAAACTCATAGGAAAAGTTTCCAGCTCTATGCAGTTTCCTTTATGTGAAAAGGTTCTGTTCTTCACAGATGCCAGATTCCCATTCTACAGACAGCTCCAGCTGGATATGTCCAAAGCTCAGCCATGGAAAACATAGTGAGAAACCTTGTTCTAGAATCACACAAAACACATTTCACCTGTGACACGAAGGCACAACTTGGGTTATGTCTGTGTGTGCACATTTTTCAATTTGAGAGCTTGTTTCAAACCTCAGGACAGGAGAGTGGTGCTTCTTTAGTGTAACATCAAAGGGCATTATGTGCATAGGAGCACATAAGGACACTTGATGGCACAAGATCTGGTAAGACAGCACTAGGGGGGCAGTACAGAGTAGAGGAAACAAAACTTCATTCTGCTTCTCAGGGTGATGTGTGATACTTAGGGTGACCTATTCCAAGAAGCACGTGTATCTAGTGGCAAGCTACAAAGAGGAAAAGGATCTGGGGGTGTTTGTCAACAGCTGGCTGAACGTGAGCCAACAGTTTGCCCCTGGTGGCCATATCCACAAGAGGGTCAATGGCTTCCTGGCTTGTATCAGAAATAGTGCAGCCACAGGACGTAATTATCCCCCCGTACTCAGCACTGGTGATGCCACACCTCAAGTACTGTGTTCAGGTTTGGGCCCCTCACTGCAACAAAGACATTGAGGCACTGGAACACATCCAGAGAAGGGCAATTAAAGTGTGAGTGGTCTGGAGCACAAGTGTTATGGAGGGTGGCAGAAGGAACTGGGATGGGTCAGCCTGGAGCAGAGGAGCACAGGCGTGACCTCATCACTCCCTACAATGCCCTGAAATGAGGTTGTGGTGAGGTGGGAATCAGCCTCTGCTCCCAGTAACGTAACAAGAGGTGGTGGCCTCAAGTTGCACCAGCTCAGGTTCAGGTTGGATATTAGGAAATATTTCTTCTCATGAAGAGCAGTGCTGCAGTGGTACAGCTGCCCAGGGAGGTGGTGGGGTCACCAAACCTGGAGGGGTTCCAGAACCGTGGGGATGTGGCACTGAGGGATGTGGGCAGTGGGCATGGGTTGGGGTTGGAGCTAAGGATCTCAGAGGTGTTTTCTAACCCTAATGGCTCTATGATTCTAAGAGAGTCTGGGGACAAAGCAGTACACATAAGAGAAGGACCAGATGTGAATTTCTGCAGTGGACTACAAATAACTGCTACTTTCCATGGCCAAACAGCAACTACACAATGATTTGAAGAGGGATCGTGCTAGCTACTAAAAACCAAGTCCTTCTACATCTAAAATATGCCCTAATCTTTACCATAGTAGCACACTCATATTATCACAGAATCACAGAATCACAGAATGGTTGGGTTGGAAGGGATCTCCAACCCCCCCCCCCCCCCCACGCACGGGGCCCCACCCCCCCCCATTTCAGAGCAGCCCAGGCTGCCCAGGGCCCCATCCAACCTGGCCTTGAACACCTCCAGGGATGGACGGGGCATCCACAGCCTCTCTGGGCAGCTGTTCCAGCATCTCACCACTCTCATAGCAAAGAACTTCGCCTTGACATCAACATAAATCTTCCCTCCTTCAACTTAAAGCAATTAAAATTCTCCTTTTCTGTCATAGAGGATTCTGAGTACAGCCATTCTAACGCTTAAAATCTTAAACATGTCCTCTCTTGGCTTATCAGATGCATTTCACTGAATTGCACTGAGTGACTCCTACCCTGCTGTGCAGATGGACTGTATGCAGGTACTGTCAAGAGCTTGTCTGGAGCCTTGGGTCACACAGAAACAAAAATAAGACACCAGAGATGGTGTCAATAGCATGGGAGAGAGAAAGGTTGCTTCACATCCTAGAAAAACGAGTCAATAAGAGCTGCATGACCATAAGCCTCAGTCAACAACAAGGCTCTATGTTATACCTTTGGGTACATGGAAAGACACCTTGCCCCTTTCTGCAACTCTGCATCTTTAGACAGTGTACCTAATTACAAATCCATTTCAACATTTCACTCGAGTTACATCCTTTTGACTTGAATGCGTGACTGCTTCTACATAATTCATAATGTGATTCTCAATAATTTTCAGTCAAGGTTCAAGCAGAAATGTGTCACACTAGGATTATATTATTTATAAGCACAGTGTTGGATTTAAGCCAATGACACACCAATAAATTTTATCTCAAAGCCTGACATATTGCATGCTGTTTTTCCTGGCTCACAAACAAATAACTACGGCTGTTTCAAAATTACTTACAGTTCAACTCAAATCAGATTTTTTTTGTGATTAGTGCATCTTATCTTATTTGAAAAACTGCTCGTATTAATTCTTTCTTTTTAGATGTTTGTGTGTTTTGGAGAGGAGTTGTTTTCATACTTTGTTTTGTGGTTGTTTTATTTTTTTTATGGCATGTATCCTGCACAGAGAGCAAAGCCAGTTGGTATTCCAATAGGAAAATACGAAACGAGACTCTGTTTGACCCTTTAAACAGTGGATTTTTCTCTTCTGAAGACAGCAGACTTTTGCATGTTGTCCAGAATAATCAGGCAGCCAGTACTAGCCAGCACAGTCTGTCACTGAAAGTAATCTTAGTAATGTGGTCATTATCCTAAACACAGTGGTAAATTCATGTCTAAAGGAGGGCTATAAGGAAGAAGGGAACCCTCTTTAGCAGGCTTTGTTGGGAAAGGACAAGGGGGAATGGCTTCAAGCTCAAAGAGAAGAGAGTTAGATTGGCTATAAGGACAGTGAGGCACTAGCACAGGTTTCACAGAGTGGTGGTGGTGCCCAGTCTCTGCAGACAGCCAAGGTCAGGCTGGATGGGCTCTGAGCACTGATGGAGCTGTGGCTGTCCCTGCTCAGTGCAGGAAGTGGGACATGATGACCTATAATGGTCCCTTCCAACTCAAACCATTCTATGGTTCTATGATAATGTGGCAGACAAATACAGAGATAAGGGACTCTGGGGGAAATACTCAAGATGCAATTCTTCTCTGCTAACATCCAAAACTGTACATAAAAGCTTCTGTGCTTAAGTATGCAGACTTAAACTGCATTTCGGTCTGTGCAAATAGGTGTTCTCATATTAGCAAAGGTGTCCCCAAGCCCCCTGTTATGGTCAATAGGAAACAAAAGGAACACAAAAATGAAGGCAACTGGTGGCCACCTGAGATGCCTTATGAAGAGGTTCTTTACAAGAGTAGTGTAAGAACAGCACTTGCAAAACAGGTTGGCCTGTGTCCTTGGAAGCTGGAGATCCAGAAAGTATATAAAATATATATATAAACATATGTAAAGTGTCACTGTAAACCAACATGTGCAACAGTTTCGAACTCGCAGATGAGCTTTCCAAGGGCTGTAACAGAAGATCAGGCTCCTATCCCACCTATAGACACTGATATCTTACATTTACCTACAGGCATATTTATTTGCTATAGAATCCCTAAGCTTAAGTATCTAATATCATTTTGGACATCCCTGATATCCAAAGTTGGATGTTATGGGAAATTTCTTCTCACAAAGAGCAGTGCTGCAGTGGCACAGCTGCCCAGGGACGTGGTGGGGTCACCATCCCTGGAGGGGTTCCAGAACCGTGGGGATGTGGCACTGAGGGACACAGTGGGCATGGTGGGGTGGGCTGGGGTTGGACTTGAGGATCTTAGTGCTCTTCTTCAACCTTCATGGTTCTATGGTTCTATGATAATTCCTTCTATCTGGCTTTCAGCTACTAGCTCAGAAGAGCACAGATCTCCTGAGACTTGTCGCGACGCCCCGTGGACTTCTCAAATGCCCTAAAACACTTCACGTGGCATAAAATATCTGCAACACGTTTATGGAAATGAATGAACTCTCCCTGGTCGAAGCTAGACAGCTTTTGATAGAATACAAAGGGTGATTCATTCCTTCCTAAGGCAGGAACTGTTGTGTTCTGACCTCCAAATGCATCTTCTCTGACCAGGGAGGAATTCTTGAAGACAACTTTGGATTAGAAAGTTTATTGAGATTAATTCCAGGCTGATGACCTGGAAAGATTCCAGTTGATTCCCCTGAGCTTCGGAGCGTTTCTAAGCAAGAATTTCAAAAAACATGTGAAGGTTTTTCTATCTCAGATTTTAAGCAAGATTTTTTTTTTACATCACAAATAACCTGATTATGGTTTCATAAAGGGAAAAAAGCTCCTAAAAGTCAGAAAAATGACACTAAATTTTCCCATGCCAAGTAACCTTATACGTAATGCTTTCCTTCTGTCTTTCTTTCTTTCATATAGAACCCTAATTGCCCTGTCTCATTATCCCCAGTTCTAAAACTGTCGGTCTGTGACGTACTGCTAGGAGGATAAATCCACTGCAATTGGTAAGTTGAGCTGAAAATACTTAGTGAATGGCAGAGGATGTCTAAAATTATCAAAACAACACAGAGTTATACCTCCAAAAACCTCCTCAGATGTTTTTTTCTCTGCTGTTGTAACTACAGACAATTAGCATCACATTTTTCATGGCTGAATAGAGCAAAACATTGTGATTCTGTACGTTTTATGTCACGTCACTATGCTCTATGCTTTATGAACAGGAATCTAAGGGTAAATTTGTATTGTAAATGCGTGTGTGTGTATATCCCAGCACATACACACACACACACATATATCTCCCACAAAGCAGCATAAATCTGATGAGGGCAGCCTCTAGTCATTAACAGGATAATTTACTTCTATTTCAAACTTAAACCAACTCAGAATGATGCCAAGCATATGTTCATCCTAGTCACTGATATATCCCTATTTATCATAGGCAAGTAATTACCTCTCTGCAATGCTTTTACATAGCTCAAGTAATCTAGGTGCTCTGTGCTGGCTTTTTGCAGAGAAAATAAAACAGGCATTAGAGTCAATTCCTGCCACTGGAGATCACTGAGCCCTATCTCTGAAATCATGTAAACTAAAAAACTTTCTCACTAAGCAAGAAAGTCCCCAAAAAACATAATTAAATGGCTGTTTTAAGGTGAATAATATGGACTGGAAAGCTGTGAGCTGATTTACTTTTAAGAGCCTCTGGATCTGCACTAATGTGCAGTACATACTCTAAGTGGAAATCCACACAAAGCTAAATTCTTCATTACCTCAAGAAAGCTAAATTAACATAAACAAGTCCCTGATGGAGAAGGACAGATATTGTGTTTGAAGGCCACATTACTTTCGTTTTCAGTAGCAAGAGATGTGGATCCTTTGAAATACAAGAATGTTACGAAGGGCTGTGCTGATCAAGGACAGCTTTCACTTTGCATTAGGCATACTTTATTGTTCTTTATTAGTGCTTATATATGTCTGGCAATGTCCTTGGCAAAGACCAAGCAGACTTGTACTATTTTATATCTGTCCGAGTCTGTCTCACATAGTGCTCTGCACTCGTGATGCACAATGCTATCAAATCAGATCACCAGCATTTAATGCATAACGTAAACGATGTACCATAGCACAACTGAAATTAAATAATATATTTTTTTTTTATTTTCAAAGGGCCTTGGAATGATCCTCATTTATGTGTTCATCACTATAGGTCTACCTGGTTAGAGTTCCAGGCTGGATGTGGCTCTGGGCAGCCTGGTCTGCTGGTTGGCAACCCTGCACACAGCAGGGGGTTGGAACTGGATGAGCACTGTGGGCCTTTGCAACCCAGGCCATTCTATGATTCTATGAATTCTAAATAAAAAATGCAATTGCTTCCTGCTGACCCAACTCCTGAAGGTCTGATCAGCAAACAGAGTGCTGACCTTTTGGCAAGGCTATGAGCAGGATGTTTAAGCACCATTGGAAACAAGCATGAGCCCAGACCAGATGATGGAGGCAGGGAAGTGTTTCAATTCTCTGGAAGAGGCACTAAAAAGAGGCTGTAAGTCAGTATATGGAAGACAAAACAAAAGGAAAATGGGAAATAGTGATATATTTCTTTAATACACATACTGTGAAGAACTGTACAAGTCCTGCCACTTAGTACACTTCCTTCACTTTTCCAAGATGCTGAAAGAGAATTAGCATGAGAAACATGAATCCTTCTGGAAGATGTTCCCTCTGGCTCTCAGTTCTTCCACAACCTGATCCCAGTAACATCTGCTAATACTGCTGTACATGTTTCTCTTACAATTTGGGTCACAGCACACACACCTGTTTCCACATCATGAAGTCTTATATTCTCTTCAGACAGAGATGTAATATCTTCTGACGTGTAGCATGGTTTAAAGTTTTCTTTTTTTCTCCTTTTCTGAGCAACAGAGAAAATCTGTTTGATCTTTTCCAGCTACCTAAAACAAAGGTATTTCTCTGGGGGTCCAAACTTTTTCCTCTGATTTTCTTTTTCTGGTGAAAAGAACAGAGCTCCTTATAAAACCAGAGTAATTCAAAACTGAGTCAGAGTAAAGGACTTCTTAACACACTTTCTCATCTTAGAGGCCTCCAGTGGGGGCTTCAAGTACTAGGAAAGGAAACTTGCACACAGTCATCGTGGATAAATACATCTTAAATACACCATGCCACTTCCCAGTGATCAACTGCTGTATGTTGTTATATTTACCTGCTGGTAATCATCTCATTGGAAAAATGCATTTCACAATCACCTTTTAAAACAGAACACAAAAAAAATATTCCCTAATTGGCCAAGATTTCCCAAATGTCCATCAGATTAGAGAGTACAAAAACTTGACCATAGTCTCTTATTTCAGCTGGAGTCACAAAGCCTAGTATAGAATCACAGAATCATTATGGTAGGAGAACACCTCTATTCATCCAGTCCAATCCCAACCCATCCGTACCATGCCCACTGACCATGTCTCTCAGTGCTGCAAAGTAAAAAGGTTGGTGCACGTTAATATGGCATTGAAAAGTTAATCACAGGTTTTAACCATTTCCCTTAAGTGTGAAGACCCAATACATTGGGAATTTTACTTAGATCCTTCAGTAACGTTGCAACTATGGGACCATGTAATGACTTACACCAGAGAATTCTCTGCAATGGTTGCCAAACACATCTTCAGGATTTCAATTAGAAGTTCTGTGACTTTCAGCTGAAAGGAGTAGCCAAAACATTCTGTGCTGTCAGAGGAGGGGAAATGCTTCAATGCATCCAGTTGGAAATGATTTCCCTTTAGTTGAAAAGTCGCTGTGATGAAGCCTTCATTAGGAAGGGATGAAGCAGCCAGGAGCAGGTCCTGCTCAAGGAGCTCAGCATGAGCATGTGGGGGCTGGACAATGCCATGCTCAGAGGCTGTGTATGAAGGCTGAGAAACTGGATGGTAAATTGCAGAACCTTGGTGTAATCCCCTTTTTGCTTTTCAATAACCTTTGGAAGCAGTGGGAGTTGTGGCAATGCAGAGGGTACGTCTGAATCTCAACAGGACATAAAAACTGAGGCAAAATATCACACTAATATGGCTACACAGAATTACTGGAACATGCTGCTGTCTATTAAGTGCAGAGCAGAAGGTGAACAAGCTTGGATGTGTCTGCCAATTCAGAAATGCCTGTAATTAGATCTTATCAGTTACTTAACATCCTACTTCTGTCTATATTTTGTTTACATTAAGAAACCAATTACCTCATTACTAGCCAGTACATGTCAAGCAAATACAACATAATATGGTCCTGTATTTAAAAAGTGTAATAACTACAAATAACTACAATTAATTCTTGCCAGGTTTCAGAAAAGGTAAATAAGAGTCTTTCTATGACACACAACACTTCATTTCAGTGAAACAAGTTATCATATGAAGCATTAATATTCAGAAGCTCTGACCAGAAGTGTTTCTGAGCATAATGCAGCAATGCATTTAAATGTGAGTTTAAAACATACAAAGAATTTCAATGGCACTGATGGAACTATCCATTTATTGAAAGCATATGCTCTGCAGATTCTATCCAAAACTCCATCCCAGACCTTAGATTACTCCTTTTCCACATGCTATCAAGCCCCTAATATATGCTTATTTTCTCTTTTCATTTGTTTTCTGGTCAAAAACAGTCACTAAGGGTAAAAAATAATTAAACGGGAAATACCTATGGCCATTAAAATTACACTACAGGAAAAACTTCCAGAACTTTTTTATTGCATCTCTTCCATTTTAGCACAATACAACCCAAACAGCCAATACTCAGCACTGCATCTGCTCCAGCAGCTGAAGGTTTGAATACAATCCCCTCTTCACTTTAAGGGACAAAGTGATTTTGAAACAGAATTCTGCAGTGTTTCCACTGAGACCTTGTGCAATGTCTGCATACCTCCGTGCTCTTAGTGCTTCATTACTGGCTGGAAACTGGACTAAGAGGTCACTGGATGGTTAGCCTTCAAACATTTCCATTAAAGGCTCACCCTCACCCTTGAAATCTACCATTTCATCCTTGTTTCTACCGTTGTAGAACCATTGTAGAAACAAGGACACGTTTCTTTATTCTAACCAACAATAAGTGTGTCCTAGGCAGCTGAGTGATGCCAAACAACCTGAGAAGCTCAAGATCGTTTAAATAGTCTGCTGAAATCCGTGAGGTGCTGTTATAAAAGAGAAAGCAGCAGGAACAACACACTATGTACGTTCACCCTTGATCAAAACATGAAGTTGTATCACAAAAAAAGTAGCACAGCATTAGTAGGAGCATCTCTAAGGAGCTTTTGCAGAAGATGGAGCTATGGAGAGCAATATGACTGCATTTTACTAGCAGGCAAAAAGATTAGCATGTACAACACAGTACTGCATTTTACATTTAATTTTTACTGGTGAATCTGCATGAATCTGGTGAATTACCACCAGAATTGGTAATATTCACTGCAAATAGTGAGGTTAACCATAGGTTATTTACCAGGCTGCCCAGAGAGGCTGTGGATGCCCCGTCCATCCCTGGAGGTGTTCAAGGCCAGGTTGGATGGGGCCCTGGGCAGCCTGGGCTGCTATGAAATGTGGAGGTTGGTGGCCTTGCCTGTCACAGGGGGGATGGAGCTTCACAATTCTTCAGGTCCCTTCCAAACCAAGACTTTTTATGATTCCATGATTCTTTCCTAGGTATTTTTAAAGAAAAGGGATCATTCCCAGTGACAACTGCTTGAGTCTTGTCCCTGTGCAACCACAATTAAAGGATTAAAGAATGTTTCTGCAGAAGAGATTTCAGAGGCACTCTCTTGCTAAGGTGGAGTCAGAACCACTACTCCTAAAAATATTATATCTGTATTATACCTGTATTTTCCCCCAGCCTACAGAGTCCTAAAATACAAAGAACTTGCTGTTAAGCGGAATGTACAACATAGGATTAACAACAATCTCAGGACAAGATTTACTTACACAATATTTTTCTTTGAGCACTTCCTTTCATTCCCATTCACATGGGGACAGAAAACACAGTCCCTTTGGAGGCAGCAAAGATGAATTGCAGCATCCTTTTTCTATACCACTTATCAGAACGTGACGCCAATGCCAACAAATGACAACAATTATCATCAGAGTCATGTTTGTATACCGTTATATTTCAGGTCTAATAGTAAACCTAAGAACACGTAGGTTTTCCATTTATTCACAGCACAGATGGCAGCAGCATGAGTTTTCACCACCTATCCCAGCATTTGCAATCACACGTTTGTGGAAAATCTAGAGCAATTTAAAAATGATGGAAGCTATCAAGCTTGATAGCAGTAATGAAGGCTCCTTCAAGAAGGATTAAAATTAGGATACTTAATAAGATTTGGAGCTTTGCCAAGGAAATTCCATAGGTAGAATCCTACTTCCTATGAAACGTTGCAAATGATGTACAATCATACAGACAATAACAGCACTCATGCCCACACCCCCATCAACACTGAAAAACTGATCTAAGCATCAAAAAGAGAATAAAGGAAGAGCTTTATAATGTAACTACTGACGACTACGTCAATATCAGATCGTACCAGAACTCTCTGACTCCACCTTTGTAGGAGTAGCTCTACATCTATCTTAACCTTAGAACTCAAAACATAACAGAAAAGCATTTTCTACTAGTTCCAAGCAATCTCCCATTCCACCACTCCAAGAATATTTAGATGCCCCCCAAGTCCCCATACAAGGGAACACTGGCAGTAAGATGCTACTGAAGAAAAGAGGAAAACTAAAGAGTACTTGTAGAAGTTGTTATGATAATTGAATGGTGAAACCCACAAACCATTTCTCTTGTCAAAGCATGGTACCACAACAACATTAGTATCACAGACAGGTTAACATTTATTATGATATTTTGAAATAATCGAATGAAAACATAATTTCAGGGTGACAAAGTAGTGCCTATGGCTAACTTAGACCTTTGAATACCCACAGGATTGCTAAAAATTTCAAATACAAACATACCTCAGTTGTTTGAAAACAGATTAAGATCATCAATTCATTCCAGATAGACTAATAAATTGTTATTATATAAGAACTGTCGAGCAGGGCTCAAGTTTCTAAATATCCATGCTATGTCTTTTCTAAGTTCTTTTTATTTGGTAGTTCATTTCAGTGTTGAAGCTTTTTGCTGCTGTTAATAAATTTTGCCTAATTACTCAACAGAACGTGAAATTCATTTCATTATCTGTCTTGGAATCACTGCACACAGGTGTAAAATTGCCTGCTAATGCATGGTTACATATAGGCTGCATTTTTGTCTTTTTGCTACATCACACTGGACATTTATACAGCACTGCTTCCCTCCTTTCGTGGGTACATCCTCCAGTTTTACAAATATCCTCCAGATGTCGTTACACATGTTGTCTGACAATATTTATATGTATTCTATTAGAATGGGCTCAGGTCAAAACCAGTGAGGACTGCTTTATATACCCGACCTGTACTAACTGTAATTCATGGCTCCATCAGGCTAGATGATGTAGGAAGTGTATAAAGGAATATCAAGATTTACTTCAACATCACAGATGGATAAATATTTACTGGAGTGCAATAAATTTCCTAAGGTGACTTTGTACCATCCTGTAGGAGCTAGTAAAGAATTATATCCTTTCTAAACAACCCAATCTTACTGTTCAAAACACATTTAGGAAATTTTTTCATTCTCTACAGCAGTAACCTTTAAGAATAAATGCCATAGGAATCCACCTTTTTCTTCCCAAGTGAATTCCACAAATTCATTCTTAGAGACTAGGATTAGCACATTCTGACTATTCCCAGATTAAGTTGAAATCCGTATCTTGCTTAACAAAAAAACTAGCTCTGTTGTCTCTCAATAGGAAGTCTACAGGATGACTCACAAAGTACAAAACAGGTTTGGTTTGGGGTCACGCAAACGGAAAAAGATCTGCAAGCACAGTAGATAAAGCTTTCTACCCAACTGAGATCTATGCACAACCAAAGTTCTGGAAAGTCAAAGATCATCTTCAGAGTTTTGTTCAAACTAATGAAAAATCCAACAGGACCTGACTTACATAAAAACCTACTATTTGTGAATTTGTATGAAACAAAACAGGACATTAAATATTCTGTTTGTATAACCCAGCAAAATGCTTTTAGTATGCTCCTTCTGGGGCACAGACATCTCCCCAAACCATCAGTGGCTCGAGCTGATCGCAGTGATAAGAAAATGGCTACGGCAGCCCAGATTCTGAACTTGCCCAAAAATAAGATATTTAACACAATACATCTGAAAGCTTTAATTCCAAAGCTGATGCCTTACCAAATACAGCCATCTGCGTTCCCTCTGGGAAAGGTTCTACCATTCTGTTTCCATTGACATGATGTTTATCTAGAAGGGAGAAGAAAAAAAAAAGTAAAAATGTAACAGAACATACACTTTCCACGACAACACAACTGTTTTTACTCGGAGTTCTATTGACACCTGACATCTGATTTATCAGAGCTCTCCTGCACGACTCTCCAGTAACTGGGACTTTGTAGCCTCTGAGCCTATTTCTCGAAAGCACAGCTCTCTATGGACCCCAGGACATAAAGTGGAGCTGAATTCCAATGTTAAGTCAGCTAAAACCACAGTAACGCATGCATGCAGAGCACCACGCATCAACACTGACTATTACAGGTACAGCACTGATCAGGCAAGCAGACAAAGCAGGGATAAGTTAATTCTCTGTCGCTGCTAGGACATGGTGCTCCTCCACAACAAGTTTTTCAGTGTGATCATGCATGAATCCCAGATGCCTACCTTGAGCAGCAGCATAACTTACATTGGGGAAGGGCATAAAGCAGAAATACTATGCAAATAATGTGCATAAAAGCTAAATAAGGACTGATATTCAGTCTTAAGGAATACAGTGCATGCAGAAAAGTGTATATGGACAGCATTGATGGTGCACACAGGGGAGTTTCTATGCAAGACAATGGTTGAAGCTCGCTTTGCTCCCTTTGAGACAAGATGGCTAAGAACTGCTCTGTTTCCAAACTTCTAAATGAAATATTCCTTACATCCCAACAAACTTCTCTTTCACTCGTCTCCTTAGCATAAGGAAAATTCAAGTCCTTGCGATATCATAGGTTTATAATTATTACTCAATCAAGACTGTATGTGGAACCAGGAACAGAGCACTTAAAGCCCCAGTTAAAATACAAAGACCCACACCAGAATATTCTCAGTCTTTTTCACTGCCATTTTCACATTCATTTCCTAATCACACTCTTCTAAGAGTCATTGCCAAGACTGGTGGAAAGGATTCAAATCATCTGAACTGACAATACAGGTTTCTGTCCACAAAACACATTCCAGGGAGAAAGCCAAGAGATTTTCTCAGTATTATATTTCTCCCTTCGGTACAGAATCTGGTGTGGAATAAAACAGGTCAAAAAGAGAGCACAGGACTGCCTTGCAAACTCCCTGAAAGCAATATTTTTGATTAGCAGAGAGGCATAACACAGTTCTAATCCCAGCTGGCATCAAACATTTATCAACAGGCAGTGATGGGGGGAAGCAGGGTTATCTGCAGTTGGTGCAAGAGGTCCCATGAAGACAATTGCTTACATTTAAGGAGATTGAATGCCCTGTGCCATGCAAGTCAAGAGAAGGGCTGAAAGGAAATTGTTAGGAGGCTCCAGAGGGGTAGTAATATGGCCAGTGCAACACGAGGTTTCCACCTTGTTAGCCATAGCTTGCATTACAAACATGATCTATAGCCATCTGAGATGGGCAAACAGTCGGGAAAATTATGAAACATCATGCAAGATCAAATAAACTAACCTTGCCCTGGTCCTGATAGCTGCCTTCATTTAAAGAGTGAATGACATACATGATGTATGATGTAGTTCTCAATTCAAATGGTAAGCTTTCAATATATTAAAATTAGTATTAAACTTTTAGAGGTGAATAGGGCTTGAAAGAAAATGTTTTCAGACTTCTCAAGTCATTCTCCAATGTTGTTTCGAAGATCACAGCTAGATAAAATAATTAATTTCCTTAACATTTATATTTTATTTTACATTTTTTAGCGTTCCCTGCCCTCTGCCTATGTGCATTAAATAGCAGAAAAATAAACAAAAATAAACAAAATTTACAAGGGTTTCCACAAAGCACAAATTCTACCTTAGGAAGAAACAAAATACATATTGGTATAAAGATTTTCTCAACAAATACACTATTCAAACAATATTGCAGTTTGGATTTTTTACTGTTTAATTCTCCTTTACAAGTTGGATCGAGATGCCCCAGAAAATCAGCCAAACCTTGGCCCCATGGAATTAGAAAAAAAATCTGACAGGTTTCCCATAATTTGCCAACAGAAACAATATATTGCATTTTCAAGTCATTGTCATTCCAGAGGCGCAGGTTTACAGCATATAAATTAGAAACTACAGAGGCTAGCAGTGAACATACGGCTGGCTATGAAAGTCAACTTCAGCTTCCTACTGGTGAAAAGTAGGTCTTACCTTAATACAGTTGGTATTTTAAGTGGTAATGCCTCAATGGACTACAGAGCCTTCAGGCACTTGGAAAAGAAGAGTTGGGAGGACATGGATGTCTTATAACATCATCATGATCCTCTTGACCCTTCTGATTTCAACAGAAAGCCGATTGGTAAAGGAAAACTTTTTCTTAAAATTGATATTCAGGCTGATGGCATTTTTGTCTACATAATTTCTCAGTGAAGCAATGTGGAACTTCCCCTCAAAATTACCAAATGCTGCTCTAGTCTCAACAGCAGGAATTCTCTACCATTTTTCAAACTAAGTCTGAGAGATATCTGCAACATACAGTGCTCCCTGCTGAACAGAAATAGCATGCACTGAAAGCCACACATATCCTAGAGGTCTTGACATTCAACTTTAGCTTCAGGCAAAATCTGCTGTAGAGATACACAGTGCTGGGCCCTTTCTCCTGAGATGCTCTGGACTTGTATGGAAATAATCTTTAGACTCCTTCTTTTCTGTCTGTGAAACAGCATAATATATGGAAAAATAATCAAAAGTAGCTCAGTAGAATAATCAAAAGTTGCTCAGGTCTGCAGTACTTCTTTAGCATCATTCAGTCTTTGAAGTCTAACACTGAACACTTTCTAACATAGTCCTACAACTGTCCTTTGCTAAAGACTGACTGAACTCAAGTAAAGTTAAATGCATGGATTAGAAAGACAGAATGGCTCAGGTTGGAAGGGACCTCAAGGATCATCAAGTTCTAACCGCCCTGCTGCAAGCAGAACTGCCAATCACTAGATCAAGTACTGGATAAAGCTGCCCAGGGCCCCATCCAACCCTTGGACACCTCCAGGGACGGGGCATCCACAACCTCTTCGGGAAGCCTGTTCCCACCCCTCATCACTCTTCCAGAGAAAAACTTTCCTAACATCTAACCCAAATTCCTTCCTCTACCTTAAAACCATTCTCCCTTGCCCAATGACTACTTACCCGTGTAAAACATTGACTTTCCTCCTGTTTATAATCTCCATTTAAATATTAGAAGGCCATAATAAAGTCTCTCCACAGTCTTCTCTTCTCCAGACTGAAGAAGCCCAGTTCTTTCAGCCTGTCTTCATAGGACACGTGCTCCAGCCCTCTGATTACCTTTGTGGCCCTTCTCTGCACCCTCTCTAAAAGCCCAATACCTTTCCTGTATTGAGGGCCCCAATCTGGGTGCAATACTCCAGATGAGGCCTCACAAGGGCAGAGTACAGAGGGTCAATCACCTCCTCCACCATCACTACTCTGATGCAGCCCAGGATATCGGTGGCCATCTGGGCTTCAAGGGCACACTGCTGGCTCATGAAAAGTTTTTCACCTACCTGGACTCCTAAGTCTTTCTCAGCAGGGCTACTCCCAGTTCTTCTCCTGCATCTGGGATTAAGTTGACCTAAGTGCAAAACGTTGCACTTCGCTTTGTTGAACCTCATTAGGTTTACAAGTGCCCACCTTCTGAGTTTATCAAGGTCCCTCTGTATGGCATCCCTTCTTTCTGCCGTATCAGCTGCACCACTCAACTTGATGTTACCAACAAAGTTGCTGAAGGTGCATTCAATCCCATCATCTATGTTAAATAAAGATGTTAAATAAAGATGTTAAAGAGTACCAGTCACAAGACAGAACTTTGGGGGACACCGCTCATCATCAGCCTCCACCTGGACGTAGAGTGACTGACCACAAACCTCTGGCTGCAACTTTCCAACCAGTTCCTTATCCACCAAATAGCTCACCCTCCAATTTAGGGGTAAGGATGGGGTAGAGGACCATGTCAAAGACCTTGCAGAAGTCCAGGTAAATGACATCAGTTGCCTTTCCTTTGTCAACCAGAAGTCCAGGTAAATGACATCAGTTGCCTTTCCTTTGTCAACCCATGCTGTCACTCCATTATAGAAGGCCACCAGATTGGTCAGGCACAGTCATCCCTTGGTGCTGTGCTGGCTGCCTCACATCACCTTCTCATCTCTTACGTGCCTTAACATGTCTTCTAGGAGGATCTGTGTCATGATCTTCCCAGGTACGAAGCTGAGGCTCATCAATCTGTAGTTCCCCAGGTCTTTCTTCCTCCCCTTCTAATAAATGAGAGCGACATTTCCCTTTCTGCAGTCACTGGGAACTCCACCTGAGAGTCACAACTTTTCAAGGGTGGTTCAGCATCCACATCAGCCAGCTCCCTGGGATGCATGCAGTCCAGCCCAATAGATTTGTACAGATTCAGCCTCATGAGGCAGTCTTGGACTTGTTCTGTCCTTACAGTGAGGGGTACTTTGCTCCCCTGGTTCCCACCCCGAGGTTCAGAAGTGTGAGGTTCAGGGACACGAAAAATATGAGAATCCTGGCAGCCAATGAAGTCTGAAGCAAAGAACTCATCGAGTACCTCAGCCTTATCTGTTGTAGACGGTTCTCCTTTCTCATGTGTCAGGGGAGGTACACTCCCTTTAGCCTGTCTATTCTGACCAATGTACCTACAGAATCTCTTCTTGTTGTTTTTAATATCCCTCCCCAAGTTCAGTTCCATCTGTGACCCGGCTTTCCTAATTCTATCTACGTATGTCTGGACAGTACCCTGTATTCTTCCTAGGTTGCACATTCTTGTTTTCATTGCCAGTACTTGCCCTTCTTTTCCCTCAGTTCGACCAGCAGGTACTTTCCAAGCCATGCCAGTTTCCTGCCCCCTCTGCCTGCAACAGGCAATATCTATACTAGTAAGCCATTAAAATAAACAAGTCCTATCTAGAAACTATTTGAGAGTGTGTTAATTAGCCTAACCAAAATCACATTATACCCTGTCTTAGCAATCTACCAGTATGGACGACCAAGTTCCTGTGCCTAGACCTGTTCTTGGGAACATTTTCATTTATTAGCATACACTTCAATTATCTTCACAGTTCCATGTACGTCAAGGGTATCACACCAGTAATAGAAATTTAACAACAGAAGATGTTCTAATGAGAAATGTATAAAAATACATTTCCTTTCAGACCAGCCTGACTTTGGCTTTAAGCAGATTTACTCTTTTGCTTGTATGTATAAGTCCGGAGGAAAATCAAAGCCCCATTACACAAAGACTTGCTGCTGTTAAGTTAGATTACTAATACACTCATTGCCAAGGCATTTATAGCACATATCAGGCCTTTAACAGAATACAACTTGCAATTAACAGAGACTTAAGCTTGTCTTCTTGTCTTAAACATACAACATTATTGCACTTGTGTACTATTGAGCAGTCAGATACTCATAGGCAAAGTCATCTCTCACAGCAGTACAGACAAAAGTTGCACCAAGAATGAAATTAGCAGTGCAGAAAGTCTATACAGGGCATTCTGCATAACTGCAGATACCTGAGAGGAACCCTAGGATAACAGATGTCATTAATGAAGATGAGCTCCCTACTTGTGGACTCAAATGAAGCAACCTTAAAAAGATCGGGTTTTCACAGAATGCTGATCCAGCATTGAGTGAAAATGAGAAATTTTCTGCTCTCAAAATATTCAACCTCAAGCAATCATAGTAGAGATTTAAAAACACTATTTTTTATTCACCCATAAGAGATTCATTTGTTCTTCATATTTATCTTTTGTTTTTTAAACCATTAGGGAATATTTAGACTGCATATCCAAACTTGCTTTATCAGAGCGGCCAGAAAGTTATTATTTTTAAATGAAAACTGAGATTCTCCCATAATCAAATTAATCTAGGAGTAAGGGTCATATTTACACACAAGGACTGTTAATTTGCCATGGTAAGCGCAGCCAGGAATTGAATTGAAAATAGCTGATTAACCAATTACCACGAGCCTCCTCCTTCCCGAGCAGCTTTGCTGGGCTAGGACTTGGAACAGCCGTTCAGCACAAGCACGATGACTGCACGGAGAGAGGAGGAGGAAAAGGGATAAGCCATGAGGGGGTGAAGGAGGCTGATTTGCTTCCTAAAGCCAATCAGCTGCTTGAACAACCCCTCTTCCCCCATCTGTTTTGTCTCAGACACTTTTCCACCTCCTTCTTTCACAGCAATATTATAGAGGTTTGTTCTCCATTGGTACACCAAACACCCACTTGGCCGTCCGCATGGCAACAAGGTCACTGAGGAGCTGGAAATATCTGATGAATGACTCTGTCATCCTATGACAGGCTAGAAGACATAAGACGTTTGTAAAGCAGCTATGAAAATAGCTAAGTGGCAAGTACTTGCAAAAGTGTCATATAAGTAATGAGATATTATTGTAAGAGTTGAAAGGTGAGCACCAAAGAAACAGGTTGGATATTTCAGGTTGAATATTAGGAAAAATTCCTTAGAAAGAGCAGTGCTGCAGTGGCACAGCTGCCCAGGGAGGTGGTGGGGTCACCATCCCTGGAGGTGTTCCAGAACCGTGGGGATGTGGCACTCAGTGGGCATGGTGGGGTGGGCTGGGGTTGGACCTGGAGATCTTAAAGGTCTTTTGCAATCAGCATGATTCTCTGAGTCTTTGATTCTATGATTCCATAAAAGCACTGCTCACTTTTACAAAGTCTTAGGTGAACATGATGTATATAGCTAATATTTAGCATGATTGCAAGATTCATTTTAACTAAAAGTTCCAATGCAATAACAGGGCATACAACTTCAAGCCAGGCCTGGAAAAGACTGCTTCCACCTAAATAAACAGTGGTGAGGCAAAGTGTTCCTCGCTGAATAGGCAAGCTATCTAAATGCCTCCTTCTGCATTTTGGATGCGAGAGGAGTGTGTCATCCACAACCACAACTCCACCTCCTTAAAACACAGTGATGAAAAGTGGGATGACAGACATCATTTGAAAGCTCTGCTCGTAATCTGCAGACAGGCTGATGGCATTTCACTGTGACCTATAGCCAGAACGTTCTTTTATTTGAAAACGCATTGAAAGCCCAAGTTTAACTCTGGTGCCTGAGATTGTACTCTCCAGAAGGACCACAATAAAATGAACGCCGCGATGAGAAGGTGTCAGATTCATTGCCTCTGTGATGGCTGAGAAAGCTTTACTGCTTGAGAAGACAGGAATATCAGCAGTTTGAAACCTGACACAACAACAAATCTAGCCAGCAGCACGGTTGAACCACTTTGCAAGGAGTAAGACATTCAGTAAAAGCTCCTCGTGGCATGATTGGTAACCCACTGTGAGATACACGGGCTATCAGGCCTGTTCATCCCCTACTGCTTTTTCATATAACACATTTCACTGCCATGCACCATCAATATATAGGACATAATTGAAGGCCAGTGGGTTTCCTTTCAGGCTTGTAAACAAGAAATTATCTGATTTGTATTTCCAGTAAAAGACCACAACGTTTAGAAAAAAATAGTGGAAATTTGGCAGTGCCATGCTACCATCTAATATCTAATGAGCAAAATGGTAAATGGTACCAAAGAGAAGAAACACTAAGTGAGACACACAAGAGGGAGAGGGCTGCTCAACTTCAGGCCTCTGCAGAGCTAATGGTGATAGTAGGTGTGTGACTCGTGGCAGAGTTTTGTCAATAAATTCTTCTGAGCTGGTAACAAAATTGAAGCTCTTTCTTATATTCAGGTCCAGCTCAACGAGCAGAAGTGTTAGTTGTACATGTAAGAAGAAAATCTAATGTCATAGCAGATGAAATCCCAAGAGCTGTGTTTTACATCACTTTGTTCCCCCAAAGGATATTTTCAGCTTGGAACACTGCTGCCAGAATCCAACCATTCATGTTTCCAAATCTGACAAGTCATTTTGGTGCTCAGCATTGGCAGAGAGATGGCGTACATGATCTACTGGGTATCTTTCACCTCTCATCTCTGTACTTCCATCATCCTCCGTCAGTAGAGATCAGCTGTCAACTCACTACCAATTAAAAATAGAGGTCACCTCCGTAATGGTAACTCACTGCCTGCAACTAATTGTAGTAGTGTGTCATTGTTCTCACACAGTGGTTCCCAACTGTTATTAAACAAGCATGATATTGTTAAATGGAAAATATTAGATTATGAATTATGTTGCAAAATAAGTAACTGCTCACTTATTAAAATAGGTCACGAAAGGAAGAACGGTAGCTGAAAATAGATTTGAAATGTATTCTGGAGATGATGTCTCAGATTCTGACACACAGTGTTCTGCTGCATCCATTCTATCAAACAGATTATTACACACAAACTGATTGATGCTACAAAATGTGATGCGCCCTAGCACAGCGTGTCAGTTCAGAACCCAGAGCACATGGACTTCTCAAAAAGCATAGGTTATTTTTAATGAACAAAGGCAAGATTATCGCACTCTGATTTTGTTCTTCTGCATTTCTTACTGGGAAACGCACCAACAAGAATGACAGGAAAATAAGTTTCTGAAAATGAAAATGAATTCATCTCTTAGGAGAGGGCAGTGGGGAGACAGAAGGGGAGAAAAAGCGATTCTGAAATTTCCAATCTACTGGGGTTTGCAGATTAGTGGCTGAACAGCTGTGCCTGTAGCTGTGTGACTGTGCTAATAGGAAGCAGTATGTCATGTGGCGATGGACCACAAGGGAAGCCAGCATGGCAGTGTGAAAGGGTGGATGGGCTGCAAGGCCATAGGAGACTGTATCTGTGATTGGGGAGATAGGAACATGCGTATGACAATGAGAACAGCCAGCTGCAGGGTCGTGCACAAGACCAGAGAGAGAGCAGATGTAAATCCTGGGTGCCCCCAGTAGCAGCTAGGAAAAGGATGGTGGGGTGTTCAAGTGAAATGTAAGGATCAGAGATGTATTAGGGGGAAACTGCCAGAGGAAACTGCCCTAGAAACTACAGTAAATGACACAAAACCACATACCATTATGTGACATTCATGCACACAGTACATGAGAGCTCATAAACTGACTATACCTGCACGTGCTGCTTAATATATCTTCTGACTGTGTAGACCGAGTGTTTACATTTCGAGGTTTGGGGTAGATACATCAATGCTAAACTAAATACACTCAAACCAGAATTCATACCTCTTAGTTTTAGACATCTACAATGGATATCTGCAACTAAGAATTCAGCCTTGGATTCTTCTGTACTCTGGAAAGAAACAAACAGTGCTGCAGTGATTCACGTGACATATTTGGGATGTTTTCTTCAGGATAAAATGAACCATATTCAAAAGTGACAATTTCTCAGTGTCAATTATTAGGAAACTACTGATCAGCTCAGATGAATTCCACCTCCATCACCTTCAATATTATCACTGAGATTTATGACCTAGTCAGTGGGAGGATTCTATGTACCTGCGTACACATGCATATTCATCATAGTAAGGCCTTGGCACCAGCGGAGATTCTGAGTTATACACCAGAATAAATAAAACAGACAAATATATATAAAGCAGACAAATGTTAACAGTAAAACGTTTGATCAAAATAGTGGAGGAAACGACAGCAGAGAAAAATGATCTTATCTACAGGGGTTGCTGGAAGGTATGCAACCTCATATCCAGTTTTGTTCTGTACTGCAGTCACAGAGCTCTAATTAACACCGTGTTCACCCAGGTTAGACAGTTCGCTTTTGTTGAAGTGGACAAGAAAATGTCAACAATTGTCAGCCTGCTTCTGCACAGCATACAGTCAAACTGATGGTACACTTACCTATAGAGCCTTCAGCTGCCAGCCTTGTATCATGACATAGCAACCCAAACAAAAATAATAAAACTAATATTGCATTTTCTGTGTGCAACGTAATGCTTGGCTGGTAAATGACTGGGGTTGATAATTATCCTCTTCGACAAATGAACGGGCCAGCATGCCATCATATGAGAGAATACAGCAGCACTCTGTAACGATCAGCAGTGCAGAGTGCCTAGAAAAAGCCCTAACCCAGAACAGAGTGTGATATTGAGATATCGCACTGAGGCAGACAATTATGCCATTTCTACCATTCCTGCTTTTCAGGCACTGCCAGCAGCATCTGGTTGTCAGTGCAGGAATTGAACAGAGCTGATAAAGTACAACTGGACTTTATTGCAGAGCTCCAGACAATGCCTTTCCAAGCCCTACTTGAAACCCTTATCTAAACCAGCTTGGATAAGAGTGCTATCAGACAGAAAGATCCAAACAAAGGCTGATGATAAGCACAGAGTTGGGAGGAGATGTCCAGTGGGGTGTGGCAGGGAGGATTGTTAAGCCTGGGTTTATTTAGCAGCTTTATTAATGATCTCAAAGACGGGGTGAAAAGCACATGAATTAAACATGCACTGGATACTCAACTGGGACATCGTGCGTGCACCATGAAAAATGAAAACCCGCACAAAGCTCTAGGCAGAAATTCTGCAGTGAAGCACAGAGAGATGCAAAGTAGCTCCAGGAATAGTACGGTTTGCTTATTATGGAGAAAGAGCTTATGCTCCAGTCTTTCTGGAGGAAAAAACCATTTAAAAGAACAGGAACCAGAGCCTGAGGGAAGGACAGAAGATTCACAGGATACATAAAGTCGTATAATGGCCAGGCCTTGGAAACCCATGTGTCCTCAGCTTCTCTTAAAGAGACTGCTGCTGCTGGGGATGCAGTCCCAGTCGGTTTGCTTCCTGGCACTCAGCATCTCCTTACTTGTGAATCATCAACGTAGATGCCAGATCCTTGCCTAGCTAGTGATAAAGCAAACCAGCTTCACAAAACAGTGCAGACCTAATGGTAAAGTCCCCAGGTTGCTTAAATGCATTGCTTTCTTTCTTATTTCCTTTTACAAATTCACGTTTGCATAAACAATCTTCTAAACGTGATTTTTGATTTCAGAGGATGCCCCTTTTCGAGGGTTCAGCCTGGGAGTAGTTAGGTCTTCTGCCAGTTAATACTGGCTTTCTTAACACCAACCAGCTGTCACTGGCTCTTTTTGTCCAGAGCTTCTCAAAATTAGACTACAGATATTTCTGCCGGACATCCACATAACACATTCAAAGTGGAAGAATCCCTTTGAAATTCCTGGCTGGCCATGAATTTGTAGACAAATAGCAGCGCAGTGGATTTCCAAGTTTTTAATTACATGCATAGAGGCATAACTCAAGCATTTTTTTCCTGAAGAGGAAATCTCAGAGAAACACTGCTTCTCCAGTACACACTTATTTGAGTAATATTGCCATATTTTAATATTGAAGCAAAATACGTCGCTGGGGCTAACAAGATCACCCTAACTCCCTTGTTTCTCCTAAAATACAGCATGGAAGAGCTCGATCCAGGAAAGGTTCCTCTTATCTACAGCACCTGGGCTAACGATGAGAAATACGCAGCACAGGGCAACCCATTGCTTTTAGGCATTCACAATGAATCTTATCTACAGGTGACTACGTTTTCCCCATTGATTGATAGGGCCAAGGGTGCTTAGCTCAGATGAAGACTTCTATGTCTGATCAAAGCAATTCCAACCTGAAAGACTATTCTCACTTCACTGAGAGGCAGTCCCTCCCAGAAAGCCACTTCTCTATAATCAGTTTTGCATTTGTTCTCCTTGAAAATGGAAAAGGTAATTTTCAAGACCCAAGAACGTGGACAAAATGTATTTATCTGACTTTTCTATCTAAAAGTAATCCAACAAACACATACTATGTTTCCCAGAAATCTGTTATGTTCATTATCCCACTAACAGAATGATGGGTCAAATGACTTCACAAAGTTCACAGTGTCACTGATAAAACACGTCTTGATTCCTTATGCCAAAGATCTCAGCTAACTCCCTCTCCAGACAACCTGAAGTGCACTGACTGGCCTAATGAAACCCAGTGAAGGGAGTTCAACAGTTCCTTTCTATTCATGAGTTAACATCACTCAGTCACCTACAATTCAATTTTTCTAAGGCCCTGAGATTTTAATTTGAGTAATACTTCTATTAATTACAATGTCTAATAACAATGTCTAAATCAGACATCTGCTAAAAGTACGTAATGTTAATTTATTGGAAAATCTCCAGCAGTGCTCAATTAAAATGTTCCCCAGTTAAGCTAATGCATATGATTTGTAATGAATAGCAAAATTAGATGCCGTTAATAAAAATAAGAGCAAATAAAAAAACAATAAAACCTTGAGTGTAAGACTGACAAAATTAAGGACGTAGAATTCTTCCTTAGGTGGTAGAACAGGAATTTTTGAAAATGGAATATTCTCACATATTCTCACATACGGTTTGGAGCCTAGCTGTAGAGCACTGCTCTAAATTAGCATCCACAGGAACTATTTGCTGCACAATACGCTGCAGGAAATAGCATTAATCTTTACTGGGTTTTTCTTGTTTTAATTGCAGTTTTCCATCACAAGACATTTTTCATGCTCCTTAAGTATGTCGGCTTACGCAGAGGCCTATATTTGGCAGAGGGGGCTTTGCTATTTTTAAATAATTACAGTGCTTTGCAGCATGTCTGCAGTCCCGTGAATTAGAAGGATAGTTGAAACAAGCAGCGCTTCTGCTCATGAGGAACACTGCCCTCCCGTTATCATTCTGCGCCTCACTGCGTGGCCCCACAAACCCATTAATCTGCTAGGTCGGTTTTTTTTTTAAACAGATCTACAAGAAATGATGGAAATGAGGAACCGTGCGGCCTCAGCAAAGCATTACAATGCACCGCGGCCCCTTACAGCACAGCTGACATTTCTTTCTTGCCTTGTGAAGATGTCAGCAGCTCTGAGCACGGAGCAGGGTGCAGACTGTGATATAGTATCTCCCTCATCCACGTTCCCCCTTGATGGCAGATTATCTGCCCGGAGGTGGCATTAGGCCTCCATCAGCTGTCAGTCAGCAGATGAGCAGGAACGGTCCAGTGCTTCATTCCCTTTGCTCCTGACAGTGATGGATGACCGAGCCCGCTGCTCAGCAGAGCCTGACGGGCCCAGGCCTCCCCTTGCAATCTGTTCCAGGCGAACGCCAGCCTCCTTGTTGCATCTCCCCAATGCGAAGGTGCAGCCTACGGGCTTTCCTGGCTCAAAAAGGGGAATTGCGGCTTTGCTCCTTGAAGAAGCTCGTAATAGTGAAAAATAAAGATGAGTACGGTGTCAGAAAAGAGCGCAGGCGCCACTTAGCTGCCCCCACATAAATATCTGACTCAAATCTGCAGACATACACCTCAGCCTTAAATACGGTCTAACCACAGCACTGCTGTCCTTGTGAAACAATATGGCATTGCTTGTCTTGTCACATTCAGAGGGGATGCAACTTCATCTTGAGCACAGACTGCATTTCAAGGCCAATACTCCTCTTTCTTAGCAACTAGAAATACATTGGAAAGTATTTTGTACTTAACAAAATTACTGTTTTCACTTCTACCTAAAGTCAAATATATTAGCCCAGCATTTTAGGTTCAAACTATGTTGCTTCACTGAAGCTAGTGAACACTGATCACAAAGCTGAGCACTGGCTGCTGCAAAACAGCTTCTACATTTTAAGGATCCGCGATGCTCCACAACTGACTTCTTCTCCAAAGTGCATAAGTGATTCAGGATGAGACTGAAGAGGACTCACACGTGGGTAGCCCAGCATCGTTACCTGGGGGAAAAAGCCCCAGGACAACAATAGAAGAGTAAATAAGAATAAATGTTCTCTGAATGGTGAGATCTTCCTTGACACAATAGGGATTTAATTCACTGTAGGTAAGACTTCAGTGACTTCAAGAACCTAGCAGTTGTCTGTTTTTATTTACCTGTAAAATGCTAAGGTAGGTATTCTGGGGGTGACTGGTAATGCTTTACATCAAGAATGTCTACATTTATAGTACTGAATTGCTTCAAAGAGATGATCAGGCTTCCTTTCAGGTAATGGAAAAGAATAGGTAAGTCTTGTGGGATCTTCAGCCATCATTCCTGGTCCAAAGCAAATCCATGGAAAGTATTGCACTGACTGACTAAATCAAGAACCTACAGTAGGTGTAGATAGTAAATTAAATACGGCACTTCGGTGTTTACAAAAATCTTATGAGCAGATCACACAGAATCACAGAATCACAGAATCACCCGGGTTGGAAGGGACCTCAAGGATCATGTAGTTCCAACCCCCCTGCCTAGCAGGGCCACCAAACACACACATTCAGATCAGGTTGCCCAGGACCCTGTCCAACCTGGCCTTAAACACATCCAAGGACGGGGCATCCACAACCTCCCTGGGCAGCCCGTTCCAGGGCCTAACCACTCTCCTTGTAAAGAACTTCCCCCTAACATCCAACCTAAATCTTCCCTCCTTCATACACAGCACATTACTAAAATGCCATTTCAGAGTGAATGCAGCTGCTATGATGAGTGAAACATGTTTGTCTGGCTTATAAGAGCATTAAAGGACTAGCAAATCCAGAAGAGTTAGATATAATTGATACTGAAAGATTAGAGGAAATCCAGAGACAGAACAGCAAAGGTTATGTCACTGGTCAGGAGCTCCAGCAGAAGTGCAAAGGATACACAAGGAAGGAGCACAAGCAAGCTCAACCTTGTCTTTGACACAGAATCATAGAATCACCAAGGCTGGAAAGGACCTCCAAGATAATCCAGTGCAACAGTCCACATACCATCAACGCTTCCCCACTAAAGTGTATCTTTTAGTACAACATCCAAACATTTCTTGAATACCTCCAGGGACGCTGACTCCACCACTTGCCTGGGCTGCAGAGCCTGACCACTCTTCTGGACTAGAAGCTTTTCCTAACATGCAACCTGAATCTCCCCTGTCAGAACTTGCTTCCCAACTTCTAGAATTCTCCTTTAGAAAAGAAGGAAACTGACCCAGGAATTTATTTTGGCAGTTCTAAGTGGTAATATTCCCCAAGGTTAAACACTGTAAATTCTTCTGTATCATGACAGGGGGATATGGCATTACAAAGAACAATTCAGACAACCTAGACATAAGCTCTGGATTCCTGGTGTTTGCCTCCCACTCTTTCTCTCCACTGGAAGGAGAAACACAGGAGATTTTAGTTCCTTAACACTGAAGTTAGCTTCTTTACCCTCAAGTTAGTTGCACTACACTGAAGTTAGTTTCTGTGAATAGCCTTACAAATTGCAAAGGATTTCATCTTAAAGCTGGAACTTGTTTTGAAAACTATCAAAATGGACCTTTCAACTTATTACAGCACGAGATGTAGGTAAACAAAGCATGTATAGGCTGGTAAATCTAACACGATTCATCGCGTTCTACTGCAGCCGTCTGAAATACCCTACCTTGATCATGTTTATCAGTGATTTGTCATTGCTGCTCCTGGAATCTCATTTTAATATAATTTTCCAATGGATCTTGTATTTCTAAGGAATGCCATTCCCGTGAGGAATAAAATAAGCACAGCATAGTAAAGGGGCTGTGTTCTTACAGCAGCATTAGCTGCATTACAATATCTATCCTATTACCATTATTAACAGTAAAATCCACCTACTTTACACAACAGGAATTGAAGTCTTCCTCCAGTAAAGAAAGGTAAATTATGTTCTACAAATACATAACACATTCCTTTAATGCAAAACACACTTACTCTAACTAATAAACTGCATCCTTTTAGAAATTTTGCATTCTCTATGGTATTATTAAGCTCTACAAGATCTTTAAAAAAGAATTTGAATCAACTCTATTATGTATTGAAATTAACTGAAATATTGAGCTTACAATGTAATTGAAAAAACTGGGGTGTAATGGATTTATCCATTATGGTTTTACATGTTGTAGGTAAACTACCTAGAGCTCTCATCCATGGCTCAGGCTAGGCTTGTTCAGCACGGCTGTGGTGTGACATACAACTCAGCAAACCACCATCATTCTTTAGCAACTCACTTGCGTGGAACAATTTTATGAGTCGTAATGAATGAGGGATATGGGAATAGGGCTGTATTTCAATCCCTTCAGCCCTGGATGAGTTCACTAAGTTCTCGTTGCTTCTGTAACACCTCACATCTGTGTATCTTCTACTACATTGGCTGGCCACAGTATTCCTTCCTCGGTTAAACCAGGAAATAGAAGAGAGCTGCTGGGAAATCCTTCCTTACACAATTTTATGAGCAATACCAGCTAATGCTTGAGATTTCATGGTAGACAAAGCATATTTTTGGCAGATAAAATGGATGTGGGATTTTTAACATTTTTCCCTTCATAAAATGACAAAACATAATCACAGTCTTAGTACTTTAATGCGTCTTTATCTACAAGAAGTAAATATAACATCAAGCATCCTGAGTTTATAATGCATAGTTTGCAGAAAACTGCAATAGTTCTGCAGTATTTTTATCTTTATAATGCTGAAATAGCATCGCAAGTGTGTCTCCAATTTGGTACTATTTTTTCATCTTGTCGCATGTTATATGACCAGCTGCATCCTAAGGTATTACATAATGAAGGGCAGACTTTCAAAAGGATTCAGCAGCTCCCATTGAAATGATGGCTGATTTTCCTAAGAGCTCAGCACTTTATGTTCTAAGATCTTTCAAAATTCTGACTCCTGTGTACTATTCCAATGAGCAATAAAGAACAATGATTAGGTTTATATAGAGTTGGTGCGCATTCAGGCAGATATTCTCTGGCTACTCGGACAGTATGGCCACCCCTGGTTTGGGTGGATAGTGATAGGACAAGGGGGAATGTTATCAACTGAGACAGGGGAGGTTTAGGTTGGATATGAGGAGGAAGTTTTTCCCCCAGAGGGTGGTGAGGCACTGGAACAGGTTGCCCAAGGAGGCTGTGGATGCCCCATCCCTGCAGGCATTCAAGGCCAGGCTGGATGTGGCTCTGGGCAGCCTGGGCTGCTGGTTGGTGACCTGCACACAGCAGGGGGTTGGAACTGGATGAGCACTGTGGGCCTTTGCAACCCAGGCCATTCTGTGATTCTATACCTAGGAGTGCCAACCTCAAGATCAAACAATTGTCTTGCTTGAGGTCAGGAGCCAACCCATACACAAAAGTTCCTAATATTTTGCAAACTTTAAACACACATCTAGAAAGAGAAGTCATCTCTGTCTTTACACAATGTAGATGGAATAGAGTCAAAAATGAGGAAGTAGCAAACTTCTGCTACTGACTATAGAATATTCATTGGCAACACCCACAGGCTTTGTATGACATTATCACAGCTCCAAAATATCAAGTTGTTCATGAAAAAAAAGTTATAATTAGATTCTCTGGCATTCTCACATGAAAACCTTTTACATATCCAATAATAATAATTAATTATGTTTTTCTCCACACTTTATAATATCTCTCAACATAAGATAATGTTTATTGCTCCAGACCCATAAAACACTCTAGACCCAGTTTAACAAGCATTGAGGGAATAATGAAAACGTAATTGCTGCCTTTGTTAAGAAGGTTGCTGATGAACTTTATTTGGTATTTGAAAATTGGAAATCTGTGTTCTGTGTTGAATACTAAAAAAAACCAACATATATGATTATTTATCATATAGGCTAATGTAAGTTAATAAAATTATCAGTCACCTCGGTGGGATCAGGATCTCTGAAATGGTTCATCCAGAAGGAGAATGGGTTAAAAACTCTTTAATTTTGATAACATTTAATCTGTGCATGCCTCTCTGTTTTCAGATTTCACTGCCTTCCCCAAAGTGAAACAAAAACTTAATCATGATACCTCCAGCAGAGAGTTGGATGAATGCTTACTGGCAAGAATGTAAAAGCATTTCCTAATGAAAGTCACTCACAATTTGAAATTAATTTGCTTTGACCATGCTCACTTTGCTTTCGTATTTACTTTCCACGAATACTCAATTGATTGAATTTGCCTGCTCTAACTGTTCAAGGAAAACCAATTTCAAAAATCACATAAGTAGGCATTCAAGAAGCAGAATTTAAAATTCACCCTTCTACTTTGTCTCAGTTACTGTGAAAGCCGCAATGGTATCTCATACTTAATAACTTTATTGAATTTATTCTCACAGCCCTCAGAAGGACAGAATTAGGAGCTACTTGGCATAGCTCTGGTAACAGAAGCCAGAAGGCAGAGAGGAAGACTGAAAATGTACATCCTAAGGTCTATATTAGCAGTCCTAACAATATCATCATCTTCAGCTTTGTCAACAGTAAGGAAACAAGAAACATGAAACAATCATGGCCAAGTAGTGCAATTTTTGCTGCAAATGATCACAAGCAGTATGTAAACCAATGGGGAGGGGGTCAGTGGCCAATACTTAACAAGGACAGAAGTATTTGGTAATTCAAGTACAAACAAGACAACGTTGCAAATTCAAATGAGCTACCCTACATAAATTCATATATTTACATTCATGTGTGACTGTATAATTAAACTTCAGTAATTAATCTCAGTTTTAAATTCCTGACAGAAATACAGTTAACTGCATAATTTTGAAAATGTGGCATTGATTTACAACATACTGTTTAGCCCATATTATTTAGGCCATCTCTACACAAACTTATCTACCCATAGGCAGCTTGGATTTCTTGGTTTGAAAGGAAGCCATGGCAGCAGTTGATGTAAATTGGAATGCTCTGCAGAGCCAAAAAATAAGGCAATATATATAAATACAGTGAGCAATAACCACCCACCAAAGCAGATAGTGAACTTCAGATATCAGATGTGCCCTGATAGATAGACAGACAGATCGATCTGTAACAGTGGAAAGGACTTTCTGAATCCCAACTATATTAGGCAAGCCCAGATAATGAATTTATTAGGATGCTCCAGCACCAAGGCAAATTTGAAATGGTGTAAAGATTGAATCTTAAAGGATCACGTAACACAGCAGAATCACTCCGCTCTTGGCTTACTTGAAGTCAAGGTTCCTCTTACAAGTGAAAAAAGTACTCAAGGGTCATTCAGGTGATCTATAGGAATGACTATAAGACATTTCAAATACGGTGAACTGAAAACATGAGATTATAAGAAGCATTTATGAACTGTTAGAATTGCTCAACGGTATCATAAATATGGGAACACTGAGAAAATGAAGGCTTGGTTGGAATGTTAAGTTCTTTGTTTCAGAAAGAATTAGTTGGAGCTTTCTGTGACACGGGTGCTCAATAAGTTACTTCTTATTTCAGGCAAAGATAAAAGAAATGAAGTCTGCAAACCATTCTCCACAGTAAAGTAAACAGCAGCAACAACCTGCTTCCTTAGGGCTTTCCATTTGACTGAATATTTACAAAATGTTTTATTCATTTAAAGTAACATCATGCAAGAATTTTAAACAAAGATTAAAGAACCTAAAGAGAAAATGGAGTTCCTGATTTCAGAGTTTTAGATTTGAGATATTTAAGATCACATCAGTCTGCATGTGGCTCTGGGCAGCCTGGTCTGGTGGCTGGCAACCCTGCCCATGGCAGGGGAGTTGACAGTAGATGATCTCTGAGGTTCTTTTCAGCCCAAGCCATTCTATAATCATCTTTGGATGATTTTAAAACCTTTCTTTTTTGTTTGTTTTACTAGTGAAAAGTATAGTGAGAAGTATACTTTTTCTTGGTGAACATGTAAGATATTCTGCTTTATTCTTGGTTCACATACTGTCTTTTCTTTGATGTCTTGTTTATGACTTTTCACTAGATACACCTGGTTCACTAAATAAAGAAATATCATAGCAAACCTAGTAGAATTTCAGGGCAAATGTTAGGCTTCAGATAATCTCCATATAATCTTCAGAGTATATTTATTATTGCTCTTATTCTCATTCTTATATTTTGAATCTTCTTCCTTATCTTTTCCTACACACAGTTGTATCTACTCTTAACACACAGTTGTATCTGCTCTTGAAGCAGACTACAAGCTTCCTGAGCAAAGGAATCTTTTTACATGTTCTCCATTATCCTGTTCAGTGGAGCACCGTTTTCCTTCTTGTCCTGTATAACTAGAGATAGGATGAGAGAGAATGGCCTCAAGTTGTACCAAGGGAGGTTCAAGTTGGTTAGTAGGAAAAATGTCTTCTCTGAAAAAGAGCCACCAGGTGCTGGAATGGGCTGCCCAGGGACACGGTGGGGTCACCATCCCGGGAGGTATACAAGAAACATTGAAATGTTGTACTATGGATCAGGGGAAATGCTAACACGGTGGATGGTTGGACTAGATGATCTCAGAGGTCTTTTCCAACTGTGGTGATTCTAAGATTCTATAATTTTCACTGAATTGTTTTGTTAGGAAAGGCCACGTGCCGTGCGCTTTTTTGATGTTTACCATTTGGAATGTCTTCTTTTGACAATATGGTACATATCATTAATTTTAAACCTTTGCAAAACAATATCTTCACTTCCTGCACAGAAAGAAAAGATGATAAATTCAGACACTTCTCTTTTAGGCTGTAAAATTTCTGCATTAAACACAGATTTCCATTATTACTGATCTAATAAGTCCTATTCTCATCTGGGCTATCAGTAACTCAATAAGTAATTACCATTCACCTTAGGCTGTTCCAGTCCATTAGACCAATACTGATGACTCAGGGGAGGCAATAAACGAAGAGCACACAGCTGATAGAAGAACAGAAAGCGATGTGAGAAAATGCTGCTGCTGTAACTCATGCTCCATTGCTATGTTTACTGAAGAAATGCTCAAATATCGCTCAATTTCATCTAAATTGATACGATCAAATGTAGAATCATAGAATCATAGAATCACCAAGGTTGGAAAAGACCTAAAAGATCATCCAGTCCAACCGTTCACCTATTCCCAATAGCTCCCACTAAACCATGTCCCTCAACACAACATCCAGCCTTTCCTTGAACACCCCCAGGCTCGGTGACTCCACCACCTCCCTGGGCATCCGTTGCAGTGCCTGACCACCCTTTCTGAAAAGTAATACTTCCTCATGTCCAGCCTGAATCTCCCCTGCCGTAGCTTGAAGCCATTCTCTCTGGTCCTATCACTGATGACACGAGAGAAGAGGCCGACCCCCAGCTCACTACAACCTCCCTTCAGGAAGTTATAGAGAGCAATGAGGTCTCCCCTGAGCCTCCTCTTCTCCAGTCTGAACATTCCCAGCTCCTTCAGCCTCTCCTCATATGGCCTGTGTTCCAGACCCCTCACCAGCTTTGCTGCCCTCCTTTGAACACGTTCCAGGGCCTCAATATCTTTCTTGCAGTGAGGGGCCCAAAACTGGACACAGCACTCGAGGTGCAGCCTCACCAGTGCTGAATACAAGGGAACAATCACCTCTCTGCTCCTGCTTGCAACGCTGTTTCTGATGCCAGCCAAGATGCCATTGGCCTTCATGGCCACCTGGGCACACTGTCGGCTCATGTTCAGCCGAGCATCAATCAATACCCCAGGTCCATTTCCTCTACTCAGTCCTCCAGCCACACCGCCCCAAGCCTGTAGCGTCGCCTGGGGTTGTTGTGGCCGAAGTGCACGACCCGGCATTTGGCCTTGTTGAAACTCATCCTATTGGCTTCAGCCCAGCTCTCCAGCCTGTCCAGATCCCTCTGTAGGGCCTCGCTACCCCCAGGCAGATCCACACTTCCAGCCAATTTGGTGTCATCTGCGAATTTACTGAGGGTAAATGTAGAGTAAGTTTATAATTTTAATGCTTTATTTCCTTACACAGCTAAACAGAAAAGCTGTTCAAACTGATGTTACAGAGGAATGCAAGACCTATATTTATTTCCAGTCCAAGCCTCATAGAGGCTACTGGATAGAGCTCTGTTCTATCACTGGAGACTAAGAGTTGCCCTAGGGAGCTGAAAATCCATACCTGAATTCACTCTGATTCTGATCTCACCTAGTCGAATCTATAGATGATGTCTGTCCAGTTATGCTGCTGAAAACCAGGTCAGAACAACGTGGGGTGGTCCAGCGTTGGACTCAATCTTTATGGATCCTTTAGAACTTGGGACATCCTGTGATTCTATGATTCTATCACTGCACCATGGCTGGGGAAGGAAGAGAAGGAAGGGAAGGAAGGGAAAGAAGGGAAGGAAGGGAAAGAAGGGAAGGAAGGAAAGGAAGGGAAGGAAGGGAAGGAAGGGAAGGAAGGGAAGGAGGGGAAGGAAAAGTGAGCCACTGTAACACATCCTTGCTCAGACTGCAGCCAGAGCCATCCCAATATTCTGCCCTGCTCAGAAAAGGACAGCATCACAGAAAAGGCCAGTGAGAAAATGAAGCTCTTCACTGAAGGGACACATCAGAGGAAACAACAAACTCAAAGAAGGGAGGTTCCAGATGGATACCTCGGGGTAAGCTTTTCTCTAAGGATGGTAAAGCACTGAAAAGGTTGTGTAGAGATGCTGCAGGATGTTTTTACTTGCAGGTTTTCAAGACACAACCAAACAGAATCCTAAGCAGCGTGAATTCAGTGTGAATTCTGGGCAGAAGGTTTGACTTGAGACCTCCTGAGCTTTTTTTCCATCCCAAATAAACCTCTGTTTCAGAGATATGATAATCATCATGAGAAGAGAAACTTCAACAGATGATTGAGATGTCATCTCTGTCAGCACGCAGTATAAGTGCACACACAACACCAAGTGGCAAAATACAATAATTTGGTGATGAACTCCTGACAGCATTTTCAAGCTCAGCTCTTCTATCAAAAACTGCACATCACATCCAGGGTGTGCAGCCACTGCTCTGTGCTCTCATCAATACTGATAGAAACAAATCAGAATTCCCTAACTGCCAACAAAACATTTTTAAAAGGATTCAGACTGTTTTGCTGAATATGATGACAGCATAAGAAATGCTGGATCAGCGTCCACATTTTTCAAATCTTTGAAAAGGTGGATAATAGCAGGACAAGGGGAAATGGTTTTAAGTTGAACGAGGGAAGGTTTAGATTGGATGGCAGGGAAAAGTTCTTTACTATCAGAGTGGTGAGGTGCTGGAACAGCTGCCCAGAGAGGCTGTGATGCCCCGTCCATCCCTGGAGGTGTTCAAGGCCAGGTTGGATGGGGCCCTGGGCAGCCTGGGCTGCTATGAAATGGGGAGGTTGGTGGCCCTGCGTGTGGCAGGGGGTTGGAGCTTTGTGATCCTTGAGGTCCCTTCCAACCCAAGTCATTCCGTGTGACTGTGTGTATGTGTGATTAACAGGCTCAAGATGTGGGAAGATTCCCATTCATTATATAAATAATTGCACATTTGATTTCTCTTTGAAAACTGGATCATTAGTTTCAAGCAAAAATAATGTTTAACATTTATTTTATTGAAATTTCTTTTCTTGAAATCAAAATAGAAGTTCTACCAATAACATCTGCCCTATAACTACACCTTTCTGAAATAACTGAGGTCAATCACAGATTCAGAATAATGATCAGAGATGGGGCATTTCTAATATCAATATTTAGTGCTGATCAAGGAACAAAAATATTTTTATGTGGATTCTTAGTATAAAAAAAATACAATTGTTTGGCAGTTCAGCTACTTGACATCTAAAAGTCTTCCAAGAACTTGTCCAAAAGCTTCCATGAAAGAATCTTAAGATTCCTTACAAAGGTGTTTTTTTTTTTAATCACCTATAAGAAACTCTCTTCTAATTAAGGAGTGTTAAATTATTTTTGTGATCATTCTTTACAATGCATTTATTTCTTTTCTCCTATAGGTAAATCATAAATCTACCTAATTTGCCACTGAGCTCACAGATTTAAGAAGCGCGTGCTTAGACTAATTCACACCTAATGAATGATGTGAATCCTATTTAGGATTTACATTCACCAGTCTTAAAGTCGATGGGGCTATGAAGGAACTTCTAAGAAAGTCAACCCTCCACACCCGTTTTACAGATGGAGGCCTATGAAAGTTCACAGGATCAGCCCAAACTACTTTACAGCCTTGCTGATGACACACACTAGGAAATTTTTAATGAGCTGATCTGTAAGGAAAACGTCTCTATTAAGATGTGTTGTTCCTCTCTCAGTGGTTAAATGATTGTTTCCAGAAGCAATAATCAGCTGCTGATATGAAAGCACCCAGTTAATTAGCTAAAGATTGTACTGTTCGAAGAAGCTACATTATTCAGTCAACCATGGGAAATAGTTTTATTTTACAATATTATTAAATGCCACATTTGAAATTGTTTAGCTGGTAATGCAATTCTTGAAAATGCCTTTCACTAGAAAAATATCTTTGTTCATTAATAACTGCAAAAGAAAATACGCAAAATCTAGCAGCTACGTTGCGCAACAAGATAGCTCCTTTCTACCACTTTACAACTTTTAATTACTGTAGTAGAGACTAGAATAATACCTGATAAACATTTATATTAAATTATTGGACAGTGAATTGAAAATGAAAATGCAATTAAAGAATTTTCCTTGTTACGTTTCATGCAGAAAGTGGAGTACAAAGCGTTTTTTAGCACACCCTTTTGAAACTACAGCGAATCACCAAAATACTATTTCTGTGCCAAAGAGTAGGACTAAAATTTGGTTTAATTACAGAGAAAGTTCACAACCGCTGAGAAATCCAGATTTCTGTGCCAGAAGGATGGGGAGCTGCTCTGGTGCTTTACCAATAATGTCTAGATCATCAACTAATGGGATAGCAGGGTAACAGCATCTATAAATATGAAGTGTGTGATTTATTTAAGCTAATACACTTTTCCAAAATCTATCTGATGGACACAAACTCCCCCTTCTGAGGGCAACAGAAAGCAAGTAGCACCCAAACAGATGAACTCCCCTTCTACTTAAAACCCATTTAGCAACAAAAACAAGAAATGTCTTTTGGCAACCAACTCTAGTGATGGACCATGACTTTAGGACAGACACCTTTTATCTTAATACGAGGGTGGAACAACCAACTGGAAACTTGTCTGCATATCTTCTACTTCAAAAGTAAAGATGGATGTAGACCACTGTATACTTGGAAGTCATCTTTGTCATTTAAAATACTGGCAGAAGACTCACTATACAGCCTAAACATTGCAAGTTTGGGGTTTTTCTTGCAAAACTGTAAACCTTGATCATGTAGCAATGCTTATGCCTATGCAATAATCTCTAAGGCAAATATACACATGTAGAAGAACAGACATATGCATACACCTATAATCCTATATACATATATGTAGGCATACAAGACAATCAGAATGTTGTCTGGTTGAGCAAATCAAAAAGCAGGTACAGTAGGCAGTGGGAAAGCAGGAAAAATTGCTTCCTGTTCTTTGATTCCATTTGCTGCTTTGAACTTCTTCCACAAAGTTGCAAGCACGCGATGGTCAGAAAAAGCAACACGTGAAAAATGAAATTGAGAGGTAGGCTTCCTAAAGAAGACCTATCCCACAAACAAAACTCATACAAACCTTTCCCTGTCAATGGTAACTTCTGAGAAAAAAGAGGGAACTGCTTGAGAAGACAAACATCCTGTTCTGATTGAGCTACCAAAAAATTTCATCACGTACAAAGTCACCATTCATGTCCAGGTTGGAGAAAAAGACCAAAAGCAGAAAGAAACAGAAAGTGTGAACAAAGGAGTTTGGCTCGCTCATCAGTGGAGCATTAGTCAATACTTTTATATGGAATCAGACCTAAGCCAGCACAGTTCTTTCTGGCTGTCCCGCCACTAAGCACAGCAGAGTCTCATCTCTTGCTGAGATGCTCACAAATTTTCTAAGGAGAAATGAGCAATAATGGACATTTGCAGTCTGCAGCTCACCAGGGGCATGCCCATCCAGTAAGTCAGCTCTGTAAGGGGAGATCTGAGGGTAGAAAAGTCAGTCTCCAATACGACAAACAGATCATTTGTTCTACCACAGCAGCAGCAGGATGGTAAAGAGGAAAGAGCACTAAAGACAGACAGAAGGGGAGAAGGTGCTGTAACGTCCTGTCATGCACTACGGAAGAGGAGGCTGAAAGTTTTAATGAGCAGAATTCTGAGTAGCTCAGCCAGTTCTGAGGTTTAAAAAAGGAACAAAAATAGGAAAAATGAGCATGAAGAGAGGTTACATGAATCCCTTCATCCTTCCACCCTTCTCTTTCAGACCAGACATTCATAGAATCACAGAATCACAGAGTGGCCTGGGTTGCAAAGGCCCACAACGCTCATCCAGTTCCAACCCCCTGCTGTGTGCAGGTCACCAACCAGCAGCCCAGGCTGCCCAGAGCCACATCCAGCCTGGCCTTGAATGCCTGCAGGGATGGGGCATCCACAGCCTCCTCGGGCAACCTGTTCCAGTGCCTCACCACCCTCTGGGGGAAAAATTTCCTCCTCAAATCTAATCTAAACCTCCTCTGTCTCAGTTTGAACCATTCCCCCTTGTACATGAAAAGATAAGGGAAGTGTAAGAGAAGATACTCTTGGAGAAGAAAGGAAACTTTCATGTATTGACTGCCGACTTTGTGCAAGGAAGCAGCGCTTTCAAACACAGCACTTCCAGGCTCCAATAAGAAAGGATCAATAATGACAAAATGACATTTTGATTGCAGTCAGCTGAGAGGAAAAAAGATCTTGACACACTTCATGGAGGCAGGAAAAAGTAAGCACTGGAACAACACCAAGCCATTTAATTTAGAGCTAGATTCCTTCCTTTATGCTATTCCACAAACAGTACAGCCAAGATAAGAGGGAAAGGACTACTTGAGCTGAGAAGGGTGACTTATTTTAAAATGCTGGGAGGATTCCAAGTCTGAAATAGGCTGTCAGCTTGCTGATAAATTATAGAACATGACGGGCAATATTTGGTTGGGGAACTGTTCTCAGAAATACCTCCTCTCCCTCCCTCCTTTCCCCCAATCCTATATCATCATTAGCACATGTATGGAGTATGAAGACTGTAAGAAGCGTCCTTTAGGGCCATCACTTCAGCTATCAGCCAAAAAAGTGTCACTCAAAAGCTACTGAAGGCGCTTTCGCAAACCTCCAAGTGTTTTGGACTGCATTCTGTTCAGTTCTCCAAAAAACAAAGTCAACTGATTGCATGCTTATCACCTCTAGCACATTCATATGAATGCTGAGTAAGCTCTACTCTTGCAAAAGGTAACAGAGATCAAGTGGCAAACTCCTGTTCATCCCATTCAGCAACCTCATCGAAGAGACTGGGCATGAGCACATCACAAACACAAAAGTGTGAAGAAGTCCCTGAATTCCTGTGACACCATCTGAAAATGTTCAGGTATCAAGATACAGCTATTTTCAATATCAAACAGAAGGATCCTGCATTAAAGTGTGCGAGAAGAACATCTTTAGAACAGTGATGCTGTGGTTACTATGGTTATAGTTCATGGATAAATTTTGTTTTCTCAGGATCAAAATGATACGAGAAAGAGGGCAGGCTTACTGAAAAAAAAAAGAACCTAGAGTAAAGACATACTACCAAGATCACCAGTTTAATAATATCCACGCTCAAGGAGAAAGACCATGACGTTCATTCGTGGTTCATAACCATCATGAAGTTGATGGATAAAAAGGACTGTAAGATCATCTTGTCTGATTAATTAGCAGACCATTTGATTCTATTCATTTATTCACTCAATATATTCACTTAATATTAACCTATTAAATACAGTAGTGTAATTTTTCCTGACACTGCAATCCTACGCCTCTACCTTTTCAAGAAGTCTAAAGGTAGAGAGGATGAACGAGTGAGGGGGAAAGCAGAAACAGACCACAAGGTAAATGAATGTTCCAGAAACAGATGGGACTTACATTTCAGTGAATAACTCACGTTGCCTTTGAAGAAACAACTTGGGGAGAATGGTGGGAGATTCCCCAACCTCTCCTCACACTTTCCCAGCCACAGATCGTGCCCTGAGAGCCCCACAGGTCTGTATGCTTCCAGCCCGGTCAAAGGAAAAGCACCAAAGAGAGCCATTAATATTTGTGCTTGATTAGAGGTTTTGATGTTCAAATCAGGAGTAAATGTTAATGACTTAATCAGCAGCGGAAAGAGAGATAATTTGAATTAGTGCTAGTTCTTGACAAGGAAAAAAACTTCATATAGGGAAATTAAATGATTTAAGAAGTCACAGTATTACAATCACAGATCTAAACAGTGTGCAACTGTAAATATGCTGAAGTCAGCTGCACAGGATTTGGATTCAGCCCATACATTCATCATAAGGCTTCTGAACTGGGAAAGGTTAATTATGTCCAATTTAATGCTTTAAGTTGGGGATAATATCTCAGCAGTGTGTGAGATAAAAGTTCTGAAAGACTTTGAGGACCAAAAACAGTAACCAGAAAACTATGCACCTAGGCTGGCACATGTAAACTGAACCAAGCCACTTCCCAATCTAACCGTACTTCACTGTAAAGCAGATATTCAGGTTGGATATTAGGAAACATTTCTCCTCCAAAAGAGCAGTGCTGCAGTGGCACAGCTGCCCAGGGAGGTGGTGGGGTCATCATCCATGGAGGTGTTCCAGAACCGTGGGGATGTGGCACTGAGGGATGTGGGCAGTGGGCATGGTGGGATGGGTCAATGGTTGGATTAGGTGATCTTAGAGGTCTTTTCTAGCTTCAATGATTCTATGACATACGTAATGTTTGAAACACACTACAGCCCAACTCATTTCTAGCATTACAAATCTCAAGGTAACAATTAGAGATGGAGAAGCATGATCACAGCAGGTACCACTTCTGTGCTCTACTGCATGGAAGTGCATTGCAGCTGGGTGAGGGACACAGAGCAGACACTGGGGTCAGCATGACTCCCATTAGTGCTGCTATCTCAGGGCACCCTGCATTACACAGAGCTGATTCTCACAACGTATTCCTGCAAAACAACTAGGCTGAGATTTTGGAAAGATGAGAATGCCCCAACTTGCTGCATTTAGGCACAGGCAGTGCTTGTTCAGCAGAAATGGGCTCATGAACTGAGATTGCACACTACTGCAAATTAATCACACAAGAAGATCTAATTCAACTGTATAATCTACCAGGAAAAGATACACCACATGAGTAACATTTTGCAAAATTAATGTCTGTATTTGCTGACCACACTTCTAACTAGGATCAACTAGAAAAATATTAGAAATCGCTCTGAGAAATCTGAATCATTCATTACCAGGAAAATATGAAAACAATGACCATGATTCTTTCATTAGAAACCCAGCATGTTAGCCACACTGTTAATGCACTTATAATTAAGCTTGCCTGTTGCTCACAGATTTGTTTTGCATGGCCTACAACTGCCAGACTTGCACTGCTTAGAAAACGACCTCAGTGGCTATCTATTCAGCTTTTCTAAATTGCAGATAACTTTAATTCAGACATTTGTGAAAATAATCATCATTTTTTACAATAAGGCAGGTGAGGCACTGGCACAGGTTGCACAGAGTGATGCCCCATCCCTGCAGACAGCCAAGGAGATGGAGCTGTAGGTGTCCCTGCTCAGCGCAAGGAGTGGGATGGATGGCCTTTAAGGGTTGCTTCCTACTCAAGCCATTCTATGATTTCATTCTGCTTTCTCAAGCACATGCAGCTTTGAAGCTGTTCTACCTCACTTTTGTCAGCATAAAGCATGTGCACGTCAACAGCACCTTTGCAAGTAATAGAGTAAAACAATGTGTTTTACCTATGTAATATACAGGTAGGGCACCAACTAAAGCAGAAGGAAGATAACCACGTTCCTGCATTAAGCTCATGAATACTTTTGCCTCGGTAAGGGCTATTTAATTAACAAATACTGTTAGAATTATTCCTATGCTGGCAGTCCTAACAGCGTCCTGTGATATCATTGCAGTTCCTCTGTGTGATCGTTCAAAAGGAAAGGAACAAATGGCAGCACTTCTCGGAGCTCCAAGTGAAGGTTATGGTTTGTTTCATTTGGGTTTTAATTTGTAAAAAGGTTCAATTCTTTGTACACCGTAAATCAAATTAAGGCCTGCCTGGGGACTCATCATCCCAAGCATCTAATGAAGAAAATACATCAGAGCCGATGCAAATTTATTGGATGATTTCTGCACAAAGGAAACAACAAAATAGCCAAGAAGAGCCACATATTAATGAGGAAACAGATGATATTTAATTAAATAAATATTCTCAGCAACACTGCAAGGAATGAAATTGCACGTGTGTTGGACTGCCAAATTTTGAAGCAGGTTACTGAGGTTTAAACTGCATTGCTCATTGTTTTCCTCTTTGCTGATGCAGAGAAAGTATCTGAGAGACAAACAGACACTTCTTAGGAAATGAGGCACCTTTTCAGACAGTAACATCACACATTTTCCTCTGATATTAAGAGTTTCCTCAGGGAAAAAAATGTATTTTTTTTAATTATTTATGATTGGTAGTATTTTCATTCCTTCCATAAAAATAACCGATCAAGTTCATCATTAGAACACCAATGTAATTTTAAATACTGTACCAGAAATAATAGAATTTTAAGAATAACTTATTTGGAACTCAAAGGATTCTTCCTTTTCAATTTAAACGAGATTTTCTTCAGCGTTAGAGGAACAGTTGTTGGCAGCCTTGATCATGGCAGGGGATGGAGCTGGATGATCTTTAAGGTCCCATGCAAACTAAGCCACTCCATGGTTCTACCAGAAGCATAGCAATATAATAATGTACTGATAATGAAGATGGGTTGTGATGTAGACGAGACAGAAAGGTAATTTTCTCATTTGTCACTGAGAAGTTTCAGTCCCAGACCTATGCAAGGGTTCCTTGAATTCTACATACACAACCAAAACTGATAGTCTGTTGGTCCTCCTGTGTATCTGCATTGGTTGTGGACCCTCAGCAGACAAAAGGCTGCAGCAGAAGCTATAAGGCTGTCTGCTGTAACAGAAGTATTCCATCTCGTTATTACATGTAGAGCTCATTTATGCTTTCTGTTTTCTGTTTGTGATCTTTTTTTAACTGTTGTACTATTTTATTAGTGAAACGGAGGAAAAAAAAACACAAAACACTTCAGTCAATGCTGAAAACACTGTTCTCATTGAAGACGATGGGAATTTCGTCCCACACTTCAATTTAATCCAACTTTATTCCAAAACTACAATCCCATGCTAACCCTAACACCTGCCTTAGGCAGAAATCAGTAGCAGCTCCCAATTCCCTTCAGCTGATCTCAGCGCTCAGCAGTCCCTACATACTGCCAGCAAACCTGTTAGGACTTCACATGCAAACTGGGGTAGTGTGAAACCAAAGCAACAATGGCAGTATTTGATTTCTTCCCATTCCTAAAGCCAGAGCTTATGTTTACAGGAGCAAGCAATTTAGTGCCACGGGAAGAAATGAGCCGACAAGGTCCCTATCTGCACTCTGCATGCACGGTGAGGTGCTGCCTGGGCTGCACTCATGCTGATCCTCTGATAGAAGATGTGAGTGAGGTTGCTGGGAGGCTGAGGGGCTCCATCCCAATAGGATGAGTCTTTCACTTCCTCCAGCAGCTCCACTGCACACACAAAGCCATTACACAGAAAGGGGAATAACTGCGGGGCTCCGTTTAAAATGACACTGCACATTCTGCTAATGACAAAACAAGCTGTAGCCATTTTCTTCTCCTTCCATCCCATATCCACTTAACCAAAATAAACCAAAACCTTTTTATGCAGGTGAGCAATTTTTATTTCTTTTAATCATAAATTCAACCCCAAATAAGTGTTCAATAGCAAATACAAACAAAAATATTAAGGATTCAATAGTTAGCATGTAGCTTTGTGGTTCCATTCCACAAGGTCATTCATTACCCACAGCAAAATGGACATCCTTAGGGAGTCCCAGCAGAAAGCAAAACAACCATAGAGCACACTTGCAGGCACGTGCTAAAAGGGTTTCTTTCACTCCATTCAGTTCTGCTACGGCCTCTTCACCATCACTCCAACCACTCTTTTTTTTTTCCCCTAGGATAGTTAGCAAGCTTTGAAGAGCCACGACAGCTTTGTCAGCAAATCAGCAATGTTTTGAACCTTCCCAAAATCTCTGTGATAACCCTGATTGCACTTGGGACTAAAATGTCACATTACTCCTCTATTTCCAACATTCACACTCATTAGCCCTCTCAATAACAAGACACCAAACTGCCATTATGCCTTTAACAAGTTCTTCACAATGATATCTTACTGCAGAAGCAGACTGTGCGTATATGGAAGAGGAGTATTCATCTTGGAATGTTTATCAATAAACTATCTAAGAAAATGCAAATTCCAGTTTTCATTATTATTAATCACTGATATTGGGCACGCTCTTGCTGGGAGCTGAGCAATCTGGCTCCAAGCCAGTAAAGCACTTAAGCATCTTCTTATCTTTATGCACTGAAGGCAGTATTACTATTCACACGCTAAAAGTTAAGCGTGTGTAAGAGAGCAGAATGTTTAGCCTTGCTCTAGATCGGAGCCACCAGAAAAAACACAGTTAATGGAATATGGAAGGTAATTATGGAATATAAGAACAAAATCCAAAGCAGAATTCTTCTCCGGATTGAAATACCGTTCATTTTTAAACAGCTCAGTTCCTCCAAGATGTGCTCCGTTCCATCAGGCTGACAGCACTTGTGCATCCAACAGAGGAGAAAGATTTGAGGATTACAATTCAAATATTATCTTATAATATTTATCCTTACATCTTAGAAAATTATTAATAGCTACGGACTGGGTTCGTGCCTGATGCAGCTCCAGCTGGAGCCTGGAGTTGCAGCACAAATGAAATTAGCCCCACGTGTGCATGAGTGTGTGCTTTTTCAGTAATGTTGCTAGACTTCAGGATGTTGGGCTTTTGTAAACCTCCATTAAAAAGCTTTTATGAACTACTGTTGCAGTTTCCATAGAAACAGCGGATCATAATTTCTGTGAGAATATGGAACCTTTTTCAACACATTTGATAGTAATTTTCTCGAAATGACCTCCAGGTAATTAATGTGATAGTTTGACCCATGCTTTAACATTATTTTCTAAGAAACAAGCTGTATTGCTCCTTTAAAAATTGGAATGCATTGTTCGTACAAAGGAAAAAAAAAAAAGGAAAAAGACCTTGAAAGTTTGGGATCTGCTCAAGCAGGTATTGTATACGTAGCCAGTTCACATTTCTACTTCTTTTTACACTTTTCTCTGACCTTGTCAAAGATTACACGCACCTGTACGATCTGTGCATCTTTGCAAGATTAGCAGTTAGAAAGCTGCAAAGTGAAACCAAACAAAAGCAGAGGAGTGCAACTGTCTAGATGTGGATGTGGCTCTGGGCAGCCTGGTCTGCTGGTTGGTGACCCTGCACATAGCAGGGAGTTGAAACTAGATGATCTTTGAGGTCCTTCCCAACCCAAGCCATTCTATGATCCCATGATAGATCCCACTGAGAACCTCTGTTCTCAAAGCTTATAAACACACTGTGGCATGTGCACACAATGCAAATCACTTCAGAAGAAACTAGAGATGGTGCTCCCATCAACACAGCCTTCATGGAACCTCCTCACCGCAGCACCAAGAGGAGAACAAGCCTTGCAGGTAGAACTTCAAGTTATTTTCCCAAGATGAAAAAAGGTTGAAATCAAGCAAGATTTTACTTTAACCCCACGTAATTAATTGAGATGACTAATTTCTATTTACATCAAGAACTGATTCGAATCTGATAGTGGTGGGTGATATTAGACATTCACCATTCTAGAAAAGAAAAAAAAGCTCTTAAACTTTGTAATTTAACTTCTGAAATCTACTGTTAAAAACCTCCTTTGGACATGCTTAGGCTAAATCTTTCTTTATCTTGAGCCACTTGCTCTACCTATAGGAGTGATTTGTTCTTCCTTCTCTTTCAGAGAATTATTAATATTGGAAAACATCTCTCAGATCCCCAAGCCCAACCCCAGCACACCCCGCCATACCCACTGACCACATCCCTCAGTGCACATCTCCACATTCCTTGAACACCTCCAGCGATGATGAACTCACCACCTCCCTGGGCAGCTGTGTCACTGCATCACCACTCCTTTGGAGTAGAAACATTTCCTAATACCCAACCTGAACCACCCCGGTGCAATTTGAGGCCATCACCTCTTGTCCTGTCACTGCCTTGGGAGCAGAGGCCGACTCCCAACTCACCACAACCTCCTTTCAGAGCAGTGTAGGGAGCGATGAGGTCTCCCTTGAGCCTCCTCTGGTCCAGACTGACCAATCTCAGTGCCCTCAGTTGCTCCCCGTAACACTCATGCTCCAGACCCTTCACAGCTTCGCTGCCCTTCCTTGGACACACTCCAGTACCTCCATGTCTTTGTTTTTAACTTTACAAGTTTTTGTCCCTGGCCATCTGAACTCTTATCATCTCACAGTGCCCTCCCTGCCTGCTCACCCCTCTGTTTTCCTGATGCTTTTCTTTGTTTCTTTCCATAAGCAAATCCCATGGATCATCAGTTGGTTTGGTTGGTTTCTGAGATCCATTTCCTAGAGATGAATGACCTTTTACAGAGTTTTATACAGAATGTCACCTGTGTCCCAAATGGAAAAATGTCAAAAATTAAATGAAAGGATGCTGCTTTCTTTACGAAAAAAAAAACTTGGAAGTCATCACTAAATGAAGTTATTTGTACATGCCATGAAAACCACCAAGCTGATAAAGAATATCACAGTAAAATATACCAACCAGAGTGTCTCCTGAAGCAACCACGACTATCTTGTGTACTTATTTAGACATACATGCTGAAGTACAAAGCAGGCATCGGCAGGTTTGAGGCCATTAAAATGTGCAGAGCAGTGATCGGATCCAAGTCCAATCCTCAAATTGTTCAGTTCACACAGAAGCTTATTTTCTGTTGGGTTCTGTTACTATTGGAAACATGGCTGATCTTGTGGATGGCATTTAAAATACACTCATCCTTTTCTGACATGGATTGCTGCCTAGTACAGGAGGAATTATCTTTATATGCTTAAGAGGAATAGAAACTGTTGTTGCTCATTGCTTGTAAGAGATGGCATTTTCTCACACTAATTTTCTTGACCCTCTCTTTGCATAATTTGTCTTTGCTGAGAAGATTTTTTCTTTTTAAATGACTGCATTTAAAGTGAATAAAAATACGTTATGATGTGGTAGCTACTTACGCTCACCCTTAGGGGAGATGAGAAAGAATGGTTCGTGTTCTCAAATACTCCAGTGTTTTTCCATGGTTCTCAGGGTCTGGTCAAAGTTTTTAAGTGTTCTGCTGCGTCCTTCAGCCTACCGTCTGTAAACCAAAGGTATTACCTCAAAGTATCAATATAATCCTAAGGAAACCAGTCAACAGAAGTGAACAACTCCAGACCTGCCTCTCTCACACAGAGGGATATAAAGATGGATTTCTATAGACAAGAGACAGACTGCCTTTTCTTCCTACACAATTTGATCTTATAACACATTATTAACCTCACTGGGCTTTGTGGGACTAAGATTTTTACTTCTTCAAATAAAAACTTACCGCTGTCTTCAATCTCTTCTCAAACTAACAGAATATCCACTTTTTGAATTAATTTCTTTTTGCTTTGACTACTCTCCAATAGTTTGAATGGAACTTGACATACCAGGAACTTTACATACCAGAAATGTCATCATCTCATGTTTGACACTCCAGTATTTATCGGTAAGGATATGGTGTAGGCAGGCTGTTGTCCTTCCACCCATGCAAGGGCTGCTGCCCAAGCACTGCCTCCTTCCTGTAACAGTTCCAGCTACAAAATGGGTTCTAACTCAACTTTTTTTTTCTTTTTCAGGAAGGTGTCTCTGTCAGTGCCTTCCTGTAGGAGAAGCAAAATGAGCTCGATCCTCAGTGTCCTCTCAGTGCCACAAAGCGAGCATCTGAGCTTGCACTGTCTGCAGAATCAAGGGCAGAGGGGAGGCGTTCATGCAAAGAACATTCAGCTGCTGGAACAGATATTCCTCTGTCTCAAGTCTCTATTTTTTAACCTTGCTCAGTTGCCCATGTTCTATAGAGAGCTAAACCATCTCCTCTTACCTATCTTTAATGTACAAAAAGCAAAACTGCATTTATCCTAGACTTTCTTCACTAACAGCAGTTGTTCCAGCCCTGGGTATGCCTTGCTCAGTGATGGGCTCTTGTGAAAGAAACACAGAACTCAATCTTAATACTTAATAGATTCTATTCTGCAAAATTCTACGTATCTGTAGATTACACAAAGAGTCAACCTAGTTAATTTGTGCTATCTTTAAAATAATGTCCAAAATAGAACAAAGTACTCCAACCAGGCAAGTAGGGCAGAACAGTGACCTTATTTTATGTGTTTTGCATTTCTAACAGGATCACGTTGCTTACTCTCCTGTATCATTTTGCCACAGAACTTCCAACACTTCGTATATCTTCTACATATTTCTCATGGCTCACATCTACTTCATATCTACTTTATATTATGTATATACACACACTCCCTAGTGATTAAGGCAATCTCTTAGAAAAGGGATGACAAATTAAAATCCAGTTAGCCAAAGGAGGGAGCTGAAAGCTGGATTTCTCATAAATGGTGAGAGCATTCAAGTTCCCAAACTCCTGGCTTAACTTCAGCTCCTTCTTGCCTTGTATCTTGCTAGAGGTGCCCCAAATGGAAACACTTCTTTTGAAATCAAAGGATCTCCTTTCCTTAATCTACTTTCTTTTCAACAGGAAAATATTAAGTTATGCCATCAACATTTTTTTCAAATCAAATATGTAGATGAGCCAGAAAAATTAATGAGTTGCACCATCCTATTCCCACGTCTTTGTGTCCCAGCCCACAGCCAGCACAAGCTGGGAAGACCGCCACCTGCCCCAGGATGCACAACCTTCAGCACATGTGCACACTATTGGCCCTCCCTGCATCTCACATGGACCAGATCACCAGTGACCGTAATGAGTGTGGAGGAACCTACTGCAATTAAAGACATCTGAATTTCTGTATTGACTCCAAACTTGATCCAACCCCTGATGCACCTATTTCTTTGTCAGCTGCTCGTCAGATTTTTGGCAATTTTTACCCAATCTATTCCTAGTCTATTTCTATACCTGTCAAATTGATATTGAGTCATTACAATTCATATTTACACTAATCACAGCAAAGAGAGATTTTTTAAGTTATGCGTCCCATTTCCATTTAATTTTGAGCACTACATACCTTTCCTCCTTTTGTCTATTTGTACACATTCTGCTTGCCTTAAAAATAAAGGGAATACAATGACAGACACATTGATACAAATTCTAATTAGCAGCAAATCATTTTCCACAGAGAAAACGCTGATTTTTTTAGTGCTCTCCAAGTAATAATTCAACACACAAACCTTACTCTGTGAGAGAAAAGATCCTCCAAACAACCATATTTATCCTCGTGTCAGTCATTTACAACTCACCACCTCATCCTCTCCAGTGCTAATCTCTTGTAAGACATTACAATATTCAAGCACAGGTTGCAAAAGGAGATGATAAAAAGAGATTGATGTGGCAATATCAGCATGAGATCTCTCTGGAAATGGGACAAACTAAGCCAGGCATTCTACGCATATATGAAGAGATGAATTCTCTTTGTGTAGCCAGAATGTGTTGAGAAATAGCAGAAAAATTGCTATTACTTCTTGATAGTACATTTCAGAGATCATTTGAAATGATCAAGATGAATACGATTACTTCATGCGGGTGTTTTTTTCCCCACTCTTGAATATGATGTAACGTATCAACACATTAATTGAAATTTTGGTCACAATTAGCATGTATTAAGTTCCTGATTAGTTGTACGCATTTAAAGCACTTTAATTGGTTTGTTTCCATTGATATAATGTAATGTGTTTTAAACTATGTAATTTAGAGGTGTGTATTTAGTTATCATTGATTAGCTAATCAATAGTATTGTCACAAGTGTATGAATGCTGGGTTAATTATGTCTGAAACTCACATTTCTTGGGAAATAAGTGACATAACAATTTTCCCCCTGGCTGTGCTAGCACATTATCTGCTTCTTTCATTAAGTCATGCAGATACTAGCATGACTTTGCATTCTCTCCCTTTTTTTTTTTGTAAAGCACTTGAAATGCCTAAAAGATTTATTCCCATCACCAGCTGCTCCTACACTTTCAACTCTTTTGACTTCATAAAAAGTACTCATACCAGATAGTCACATCATGGTGCAACGGCAGTTAAAAATTCAGACACCAGAAACAGAGAATCAAGAAATTTAAGATTATTTTTAGTATTGCACTGTAAAATCTTTATTCAAACTGGGCAGTATTCAATACCCACCAGCATCAAAACCACAACTCCCATCAGCTTCAGCACAGCTGACGTGGCTACACTGCCATTACACCTTGTTTCATGTAGTTGATTGAACTAACCTATGAAATTATAGTTCTGCAAGAAATGTGGTTTAGGCCTAAAAAGTATTTTAATTGATGTTTAGAATTTAGCAACATTGGCAAGTTTTTTGAGATTCTTCATTCATTTCATTGGGATTTTCTATGCATCAAAAGCATATTTAAAATATTATTTATACCTACTCTTTATTTTTATCTGCTTTTTTGACTGAGTTCATCTTGCCATTTAAAATACAGAATGATTTCGCTCTGTGAATTTGTCCTTTGTCATTTGGAATTCTTGCTTTTTTTTTTTTTTGGTCTGAATTCAATGGAACAGACATTTAGTTTGTTTAACAGCGACTTCACCTCTGTGTCATTTCAATATGTTCTTAAACACACTTTCAAAAGTGCCATTCAATTAACTACAAGAGAGAGTTTTCTTATTAAACCAATACAGTGATAACACAATGTGTTTTTTGAAGTTGTACCACAATATTGCCAATGGGCACAAAGAAAGATACTGTCATTTACTCAGGGAGCTCTTTGTTTAAACATCTTACACCCCTGCTCTTCCCTTATTCTTCACGTCTGCCTCTACTCCTGAAGCAACTGAAATCACTTAACACATGGAAATCAGTCACATCTATTTTGGCTAGAGCTGTCATTCAAGTTGTCCTTCCAGCTGTATATGGAACTGTTCAAAAAAAGTCCAACCTACTGAGCAAGTCCAAGGCTTAAATTAATCCCAACCATCTGAAGCAGAGCAAAGACAGACGCTACGTAAATGCTAACTAAAATGGTCAATATTCAACCCCTTTCCAAAGAAAAACGTGTTTACTTGGGGTATTAAGAGGTCTTCAGAACATCAGGCCTCATAACCACCTTTTCAATGAATAAACAAATTATTTTGCTTCATTTTAGGGATATTTGAATTAGTTGTGATTACACTGCAGCTGACGCGGTTATATTAAGTTGTAACAAAGAATCCAGAATTTCAAGTTAGAAAGGTAAAAACGGTTTTGTTTCAGTACCAGTTTTCTGTGGGGTGCACATCATCCCATAAATGCATGGTGCTGTGACACAAAGCGTTTCTCACTACTTGATGCAGATGCCTTATGCCTCTTTTTACTACCTTGTTGTTCAGAACCAACATGGCCAACTCACTTCTCATGCCTCATCATGGACCCTCCACATGCCCTTCCTGCTGCTCTCAGCTGTTCCAGTCAACCCCAATGAGTCTTGACCCTTCTCCCAGACTCTAGGTGGACTGTCTCAAGAATCAGTCAAAATGATTTGCATTTAGTTCCATCCCAGTGAAACAGAGGTAGTTAAAACAACACAGCTGTGGCTACTAAAGCTTCTTACATTGGAGCCACAGATGATGGAAATGCTGAAAGGTTGAGACGTTCGCAGAATACACCAGATATCCAAACTAAGCAAGCAGTGTGTGCACATCATCAGAAACTGTAAACAACAGAGCCACAACAAGGGCACTTGTCCTAGACATTATGGGATAATAAGCATACATCATCAGAGGAGCCCAAACTGGCAACATGTTATGAATTATGCAAAAACTAATACAAAACTAGTATATCTTCAACCACAAAATAAAAGTACATTGAGAGAACTGGATGCTGCATAAAGACAGATTAAATACACACCAATTTTCGTTTGAGATGTCTTTAATAAGTTCACAAAGAATGACACCTAACCTGAACGCTTTGTTTGGCAACACAGCAGCCCTGCCTCACCGCCCCGCTAATAACAAATCTCAGCACAACATATTTATTTCATAGTTTGTTTTTAACCACTGATGACTGAAAGAGGCTACAGAAGGGCTGTGCAGAATTACATCACTGCTCCTTGCGGGTGAGATCCCTTCCCCCTCTGTGTCACTTGATTCTTGACTGAGCTAAACCACAGAAAAATTAGACTTCATTTCAGTATGCTAATAGCAATCTATCCAAAACAATGTAATCAAGGCCTCATGTGCTCCTATAATTTCATTCTTGACATAAGTCTGACAGCTATTTATTGTTAGAAGGAACGGTGGGGAGGGGAAGAGAAAAATTTCTATAATTTCCCCTCCCCCAGCAAACACAACAGCTTTGCAGTTTAAAGCAGTATCTTTGTGAAACGCACAAAATGGTAATAATCACGGGGTTTACATATGTCTTGTCTTAAGCAATCAAGGCAGAGAGTTAACGGAGAGGCACATTCAGATGTGCCAATTCCCAAACTGGCCACCTCTGATGAGCCAGCTGTGAGCTTCAATTGTCACATTATAATTTAGACGAGGAAGGGGGGGTGGAGAGAAAGGCATCCAGCTCCACACTGGATGAACATAATTATTCACAGCAGGATGCTGCAGAATTAATTTAGCCAATCAGAATTATAGTGGGGGCTGGGTATCGGCAGCAGCAAATGTAGAAAAGAATAAGGGAGGAGAGAAAAAAATCAGGAAAGGGATTCAGGAAAACATGGCCAGCACCCTGCTAATATTTTGATTCCGCATCCCTCGGCGTACTTGGAACATGACGAAGTGGAAACAAAGCTGTGACATAGGTGTTCCTGCTTCAGCCTGGCTGACTCAACATTAGAGAAGCTGTGAACTTGGTGCATTAGGAAAGATGTTAACAACCTGAGGTAGTTGGGGAAATATCCTACAACGTGTACCTGATTGCATCATACTGAGTAATCCTCCCCAGTGAACATAAATCTGGGAACGGCGCTAGCAAAACGCTGCACCCTTCTGGTTTAGCACTTCAGAAATTCTGCCAAAACTCCACTCATTTCATAGAGGAATCACAGACAGACTTCCCAGCCCAGCCTGAACTCATCAGGACTGATCCACATAATTTCATCATGCGATTGATCACAAATTTTGTGTTGACAACTTTTCATCGCGCAATTAAAGGAGTCGAACGGGGCACGGAAGAACTGGAGCTCAGCCAGTAGAGGTCAGCAGTTTGGGGCTCAGAGATGAGCATTTTGTTTAATGACTGCATTACAATGATCACTGGAAACAGCTGAAAATATTGGCACCTATTTGGCCACTGGAATATTTCAGCATAAAACACTCATTGAATGGGGCAGTTCACTACTCTGTTTTTTTTCGTGTTTCCTGTGAATTCTGGGTGGCAGCATCAGTTTCCAAGTTACCAAATGGCTTCTTTTTAGAACTTAAACCTTTTTTTTGATAGCAAAGAAAAGAGCAATGTATTTCAAAATAGCATGCAAGAACTTTTATCATAGAATGGCCCGGGTTGAAAAGGACCACAATGCTCATCCAGTTTCAATGCACTACCATATGCAGGGTCACCAACCAGCAGACCAGGCTGCCCAGAGCCACATCCAGCCTGGCCTTGAATGCCTCCAGGGATAGGGCATCCACAATATCTTGTTTACCTTAAGCTGTTAGCATCCAGAAAAATACCCAAACCAAGTTCACTGGGTCACCAAGAGAGCAAATTTGGAATTCCTCATTCATTTTCTATTCACCTCTCAAAGAACAGACCAGTATCAGCACCACAGCTGCCATGCTCTTTGACCTTAGTTTCCTCCATCAGCAGGAGCAACGGCCAATAGGATCTATGCAGCATTAGCCTTTTTGACCTTATTCCAGCCAACATCCTCTCTGCATGGGCAGCAGTAAAAGTAAATGAAGGCTGAAAAGACGCAGAATATTTACACTGTCAGGTATTCGAACTCTGAGTGTTGAATTCCACATAAAACCCAATCCCTCTCTTTTTATAAAGAGTTCTTAAGTAACGCTGACCATGAGCTTTAATTCTACCTTAAGAGCCTCAAAGAAAGAATATGTGGAAAGTACATCTCCAGATCACTCGGTTCATTTCCAATTAAATGAAAAATGAAATGATTACACTGTAAGGCAGAAGCTTTTTCCCTTCTTCCTGGAACTGCACAAACATGACAAATGGAACTGAGGCAGAATCCTTGAGTTCCTGTAAAAGTTAACTTGGGCTTCTGCTCCCCGATTCTGGTAACGCTGAGAAGAACGACAGGAAGGTTGGTCACATTTTATTTCAGGCAATAATGTTTGATGAACACCATTGTCAATGAGAACCATGATTTAATCTCCAAGGATATAAGGCCTTGTGGTAAAAATGGTATAACTACAGATCCTGATTAACAATCACCGCAACAGTAAAATGGGTTCCCATAGCAACGAGGCTGAAATTATACAACAAATGGCAATGCCATATCAGATAAATCACCCCATGAAATGTCCCTGTTCAGAAACCACTTGGCTCTCTGTTACCTTCACGTTTAAAGACTTGCAAATGTTACTTGCGATCTCCCAAATCTCACTTCTCGTCCTCTGAATTCCATCATCTTTTTTTTTCCTCCTCCTAACCCACGTCAAAGAAGAATAAAAAAAAATAAGAATACAATACAGTATTTAACATCTGAGAGCCCATTCCACGTTCTGATAGAGATGCATACAGATGTATTTTATAAATTTTCTTTTCACTTACTCTACAATCATTTTATATTATTTCCATAACCTCAGTTTCCAAAAGCAAGTATTAGTTTTTTTGGCATTCATAAAACATATGTATGACTCCCACTGCCTTCTTTGTGCGCACTGCTTATGGAGACAAACGCTGACCAAGAAGGATGAGCACTATACAACTAGACCACAGCATCTAGATATGGAATTAGAACTTATAAATTAATCATATACAAAATTTATGAAAATCGCTTTCGAACTGCATTAAAAATTGGCACTTGTACTTTTAAAATTTATGTCAGCAACTACAGAACCCACATCAACTCAGTTTGACTTTGTGAAGTTGCATGATCAGAGAGTCAGTCAGAGAGTGGAGAGCAATTGATCCAGATGGAGATCAGTTACACGAGGTAGCCCTCGGGGGTCAGTCCTGAGAGCAGCGCTCTTTAATTTCTTCACCAATGACACTGACAGTGGGGTCAAGTGGAATCTCAGTGAGTTTGTGGATAACACCAAGCTGTGGGGTGCAGTTGACACACCTGGGGGATGGGATGGCACCCAGAGGGACACAGACCTCCTGAGCAGGGGGCCCAGGAGAACGCCTAGAGGCTCAACAACACCAAGTGTTGATCTGCCTCTGAACCACAAGTCTGACATGAAGGAAGTTCTTGGGATGTTTATATTATTGCACTTCAAACAACCAAAGAGTTAAATTACTGTCTCCTCAAAGGGAGAGCTCGAGGAATGAACCCCTAGAACATGCATCAGCAATCAGAAGCAGCTCCTGGGCTCTGCTGAAATCCAAGAACCTTCCAGAGGTACAAAGAGATCCTGAGCTGACCCATGGGGGAATGGCAAGAGTCAGACAGGCTTTTCAGAAGACAAGTATGCTGAGAAGGCAGGAAAAATAGCAGTCTTACAATTCTAACTACAGTCTAGCACAAGTCAGTAACCCTTAATGGCAACTAAACTTTCATCTTCTTAAGACAGAAGAACTTAAAATTGTATTTTGTCCAGGTAGTAGGATTATAGCTGAACAGGTACGAATAAAACACAAAGCTCTGGAAGGAGATATTTATTATACCCTGTTCTCAAAAGCAGCATCTGATGATCTGAGCTTGCAATGATCTGAATGTTTCTGTGCAGGATTGCTATTAATATATAACACGTGCCATCAAGAACCTGAAATATTCAGGTAATCTGTTCAGCTTATTTTAGGAACTGGAATGTTTTGCTAAGAACTCGATCAATAGATGTCAGCTCACAAACTAAAACATAGCAGAAAAAAGTCTTTTTTCCTGCCCCATCACTGCAGTGAACAGTGCCAACCCAGGCGGTAGTTCAGATAAACCAGTAAAGAAGTTACCAAAGCAATTTACATAGGTTAAAGAAGTAACCTGTGAAAAACAAAATACAAGAAGTACTGTATTTCAATGGTTGTGTGAAAGTTATCTGAGACCCGAATTTCAGTTCTGCCTCTTTGTTCCCAGCTTTGTTCTGGGATTTACAGCGGGTCCACCTGCCACCAGCACTGCACGCTAAGCCATGTTCCTTAGTGCCACATCTCCATGGTCCTGAACACCTCCATGGATGAAGAGCCCACCATCCCTGGGCAGCTGTGCCAGCACCTGACCATTCTTTTGGAGAAATTTTTCCTGGTATCCAACCTGAACCTCCCCTGGTTGCATTTGTTCTGCTCCAAATGGCTGTATATCTCCTTCAACAACATTTCTTCCTTTGGTTTGGAGTCAGACAGTTGTTGCACAGCGATACAGAGAGGCGAATGAGAGATTGCTCCTTTTTAATTTCTGCCATGAAAAAGAAAACCCTGCAAATAGCATTTTAATGTTTTACTCCAACGTAAATCTAATTAAGGTTAGTCAGAAGATGATATTAAAATGTTGAAAATTGAAAATAAAAAGATGCAGAAGGCAAGGAAGTGAAGCAATCTCTATCACAAACATTTTCCCTACATCATTACCATGAATATATTTCCAAGTTATTCATCCATTTCTATAAAAATAATCTCAGTGCATATTCATTGCTCCTCCTGTCTGGGACAGAACTTAAAATATGTGTGCTCAGAGGCCCCCATGACGACTTTACAGGCTCTCTTTTTGTGAAATTTATAAAAGTAGTAAATCATTTGTTCATCCATTTACCTATAGCAATTAACTCAATTTCAGTTCTCAAACTCATCTTTTTTTTTTCAAACCTCTCAACTCATTTAAAATGTCAATCACCATGCTAAAAGGAATCTAAAATATATTAGTCCAACCCTGCTCACATTAGAATTAAAATGAAAATTTGACTGGGCTTGCTTGAAGTGAGATTTAATTTCAAAACAACTTCCAGAAAAATAAACATTTATCACAGAACGATTGAGACCTCTATGATCACCCAGACCAACCACCCATCTACTACCAACACTGCCCATTAAACCACAATCCTCAGTACTGCATCTCTGTGGTTCTCAAACACCTCCAAGCTTTTTTTAATGTATTTAAAATGTAATTTTCTCACACTATTTACATTAACCAAACAGAACATGCCAGTGAAACAAGATTAAGACACCTCGCATTTCTCCATGAGATACAGCATTTGTCCATAAATACTCTGGGTCTTATTAACAGATGATGCGTTCAGTATCCCAGAGACACATTATGGAAGCATCTGCAATAGAAAAGAATATTTATTTAAGAAATGAAACCTCAAATATCAGCATTTTTAGCAGAAGGAATAAGATGATCTTCATTCTACTGATATTAAATCTTGAAACATGGCACTGTATCTTGTCAGCTTACTTAACCTCAGTGATAAGGTTGAAAGCTGTCAAAAATTCACAGCTGATAGAGTCAAATCAGTTCATTTGTCCCGGAATTTACACTCAGAACATTTTCTTACTCCATAATTCACACTGAAGACAGGATTGTGTATTATGTTCTAGCACAGGGACATAGACCTTTACAAGCTAAAATCAGTGATGTCACTCTGAGCTTGCCATCTTCTAAACCTTATCAGAAATTTTCCTTTCTTGTTACAGGAGATATCCATGTTCATACACTTCCGCTCTTGCACCTCAACATCTGCAATATACCCATAGTGGGGTGCTCCCATAGCTTTTAAGTGGGAAGAAACACAGTGCTTTCCCTATTTGTAGCATTGGGCTTTTCCCCTCTTCATTGGGAAAGAGATCTTATTTATGGAATTTTTTAATTGCACTCCTGCACCAATATTATTTTGCTATTTTTGACATTAGCTGCATTGCTGAGGCAATGTTTGCTTCTTCCTACTCTAGCTACCTGGAGCTCACATGGTTGCCATGTGGCTCCAGCCTTAGGGAACCTAAGTGAACATTAGAAAAGGCTCACCTGCAACCCAGCAGGAGCCTCATGGCAGAAACTTATAGAACCATCACAGAATCATTTGAGTTAGAAGGCACCATTAAAGGTCATCTGGCGTTATCACCCTGCAGTGAACATGGGCATCAACAGCTCCATCAGGTGCTCAGAGCCCCTTCCAGCCTGACCTTGGATGTCTCCAGGGATGGGGCATCCACCACCTCTCTAGGGAACCTGTGCCACTCCCCAGCTTGTAGAGAAGATGGGGGTTGACACAACCCACAGTCCTGCAAACGTGACTATGTTGAACCTTATGAGGTTGACCTGTGCCCACTGCTCATCCTGTCCAGGTCTGTCTGGATGGCACCTACTTACAAAAATTCTAAACACAAAAATGAAAATATTTTTTATACAGCTACAGATATTTAACTCTAATTACCTATCAGTTCCTAGGGCTAGTGTGCCTGATCTACCAAATATCAGGTTATTTGCATAGGCAGCATGACTTTTACATGCTACGTATAACAGTGCTATTATGGTGTTGATACTTGGTACATCAGGAGCAATGAGGAAAAAAGCTCAGGCAGAGTTTCTGCACATCCACCATAAATTCTCATCTTGCTGTAGAGAGTCTTTGGAGGGCTCTTTTGTTACCACAAAAAGAATCTGACAGTGTTGATAATGACACAACCCTGTATCTTGCAGTGCCTTTGAAAGCTCAATAAGAACCTGTCAGTTCAAAAAGTAACAGAGAAAAATCTTCAGACTTTAAATCATTGAAAGAAATCGGCGCATCCACAAAAATAGAGGAAAGCATCTTGAAAAGCCTTTGAAGGAACAAAGAAGTAGCAATAACAACAACAACAAAAAAGAAATTCTTGCTGCTTTTTAGGTGACGTACACAGAATCCAGCAGTGCAGAAGTTAAAATGTTATAATTTGTGCTAGTGCCACGGAGAATCCTGAGGGAGCTTACATTAGCACAACAAAAGTTTGCATATATAAGCTTTGATGAAACCAGCACGCACTGTTCTGTGCGGAATATAAAGTTACAAAAGGTGTCAAATATGGTGTGAAGACTGTTCTGATGATGCCTTTAACAGAAGAGAGAAAAGAAACTATTTGCTAACATTTCTTTTTTCTTTTTTTTTTAATCCATTTCTTGTTCAAGATGACTGCGTGCTCCTAAGAACAGTAGCAGGGCTTCCTCGGTCGTAGTAAAGATCTTTTCCAGGTCTCTGAACCAAGTACAGGTCACTGGTGAGGTGGTCCCAGAATCATTAAGCAGATGAGAAAAAACACCCTAATGAAGAATTCTTAGGAATTACGTAGATAGAGCACTGCTGTGCCCAATGATCTCACAGTTATAATCTTCATCAAGCAGCCCTCTGCATTCCTTCCATGCCAAATGTCCAGGTGCTGCTCTGGATGTTAGCAGTATTATTAAAGCACAGCCGGAACATTTCTACAGCTACCAGCGGAAAAGGAACTCAAATTCAGGATAGCAGGGAAAAGAATTCCGTATGAATGCAGAGCTCTGCTGACCTCTTCACTCAGTGGAAAGCTTTTGAAGGGTTTCAAGGTAAGCAAAAACCATATAGCAGTATTTTAATATGGCAAGACAAGGCCCGATTATTTTGCCAGTGCTCATACTAAGAACGCTGAACACGAGACATGCTTGCCATGTAAATCTATAGAAGATATGAATAAAAACCCTATTGCTGCTCTAAGTCATTACCTGCATTTCAACAAGTTGGTGTTGTTTCTTTTTTTTTTGTTTGTTTGTTTTTAAAAACAGCATTATTGTACTCAAATACTCCCCTCAAATCACAGAATGGCCTGGGTTGCAAAGGCCCACAATGCTCATCCAGTTCCAACCGCCTGCTGTGTGCAGGTCACCAACCAGCAGCCCAGGCTGCCCAGAGCCACATCCAGCCTGGCCTTGAATGCCTGCAGGGATGGGGCATCCACAGCCTCCTTGGGCAACCTGTGCCAGTGCTTCACCACCCTCTGGGGGAAAAACTTCCTCCTAAGATCCAACCTAAACCTGCCCTGCCTCAGCTTAAAACTGCTCCCCCTTATGCTGTCACTATCCACCCTCGTAAGCAATCCTACAGTCACAAAATCAAGTGCTATAAAGTTCGGAAATGCCAGATTTATGGTTGTCCATATCCATACAGTTATCCTGCTTCTGTGCATGCACCAGGATACACACTTAATTAGGCCATTTATTTTTATTATGGCAGGACTTCAACTCTGTTTGTATAGAATATTTTACACAGTATTTCATTCAATCCTGGTTCCTGACTCTAACAGGCTGCACACCCTCCTTACAACATCAATTAGTAGCAACCAAACAACTAATTTGCCAAAGTCACGGATCCCTACCTCACTTCCTCTCTTTCCTGCTCTCACAGCTCCCTAATCCTCCTTCCTCCAGTCCAAATTACACCTTGCAACTCTTAATGGTCACCAAAGCAGAAAAGTGCCCCAGTAGCTTTACTAGATTTACTATGTTACTGATAAATATGATTTATTTTATTTATTTTTCAAGGGTTTTTCTGCTAAAACGTTTGGTCCCGTGGCCTGCTAAGATGATCAGAGTAGCTTAGCAGAACCTTCTTGAGCTGAGGACAAAGCTGGGGTCCACGAAATAGAAACTGGATGGTGTAGGAAACACCCAACATTTGAGTTCCACACATCACTATATTTCAACTTAACCAACATCCACCAGTCCAATAACTGGTGCAAAGAACTAGAAGTGCAGGGCTCTGGAAAATGCAGGTCTAGGAGAGAAGCCCAGGGCACGTACTCAACAGAGTCCCCTATTCCATCTGCAGGAGAAGAAACAGATTTTCAGTAGCAATAAAGAGGAAAGGCCACAATTAGGCTCAGTACTGCTGGGCAGCCTACTTTGGAAAGATGTAAGTTAGCATTGGTATGACAGCATTTAGGCAGCTTCCAATCCCACATTCAGGAAAGGAACATTTTGAGATACGTGCCTTATGTTTCCCCAATCACCTCATAACATCCATAAGGCTGTGCACAAGGCTGGAAGCAATTAATGAAAATTGTCATTGTGTCCTCAGAAAATTACAGATTTTCCTACTCAAAATACTGTAAGGTGCAAACAAATTCATAAAAGGCAACACCACGGTGTTAAGACTAATTTTAAATGTGCAATCACATTTTTAAACCACCCACTTTAAAACAAATGAATAAATACATGAAGTAATCAATTTTATCAGGTAGGTGGCAATGTACAAGTTCATATCTTAGGGCTGGTTTCCAAATTAACTTGTCATTTTTTTAAATTACAAACACTGGTTTATGTCATAATTTAGGAAACCACGAATAGTGTATCTAAATAAATGTTCACTTCCTGTCTAAATAAGAAAATAATGTTTTTCCTATCACATAAAACTAATTATTGTAGTTTGGCGTGGCAATTTTTTTTTTGTTTCCAAAACTGCTCGATGAATTATTCATGACACTGAGTTTAATGCACTCACTTTAATGACATCTGGTGGAAAAAAAAAGTCTTTAAAAGAAGAATCGAACACATCGTTAAACAAAAGAAACAAAGGCCACCAAGTGACAAACATTCTGCCAGTAATTTCAGAGAGATTAGAGTTGCAAGCAAAAGCAAGCTCAGCCTCTTGGAAATCAGGCAGTTGTTTGGATTCAGGGTGACACCACCAGATAAAGTAAAATCAATAAGTAAAAGCCATGCAAAGCTAGAGGAAACGCAGACAGGATTTAAGCAGAAGGTGTTCACTTGGAAGTACAATGTTGAGCTGGCAAAGCATCAACCAGTTTTACTTCCACCTTCATGGATCTTTATGCAACTTTTTGTTGAATGTATGAGAATTAGGGGGAAATATGCATTTTGGAGGTCATTGCAAAGAAAGAGCACCTCCACATCCCAGTAATGTCACATTTGTACACAGTAAAGTCTTAACATGCAAAGCATGTTCTGATTCCACACCAGCAGACCCTCGCTCCTGAAGAAACCCTACTACTAAGAAACCCTACTACAACTGCATCTCACGTTGACTGACTGAATCAAGATACTTTGTGCAGAAATGAGCCAGCAAGAGCCTCTCTTCCTATAGATTTGTAACATTTGCTTCTTCAACATACCACTTCTTGCAGCTCCTTTCCCCATGCAATCTGACATTTATCATTTAAACAGCTAAAGGAGCAAATCAAAGCTAGCTTGAGGCCATGCTTGTGGTGACTGGGAAGACACAAGGACGTACTGGTCAGCTTGAGCCAACTTCCAGTAAGGAAGGGACTGTCCTACTGAGCTCTGTGGCCGCACCAGTGAGTGTAGTTGGGCATCACAACATAATGACAAACCCAAATGGGTTTGGGTGATGCTGAGCACAGTCAGGAGCGTGATCCTTATGAGTCTCTTCTAATTGGGCTCGTTCTATGATTCTATAGTATACCTTAAGCAGAACAACAGAGTGCTGCTCCATCAGCAAAAACTCTTGCTGATCTCTCTCATGTGATATCACTCTTCCTTCAGATTTGCTTGAACCTGGCCACTGGTCCACAAATAACAGACTGACGGAGAACAGACATGCAGCACAATCACAGCAGCTTCCTGCAGCTATGAAACAAAGCTGGAATTCTTTTCTTCCCCTTGGAGAGAAGGAAGTGAAGAAGAAATGAGGGAAATCACATGCTCACAACACTCCAGATATTTAATATGTTCTCCCACGTCTTCTCAGCCTGCACCCAGGAAAAGGAACTAAAGGATAAAGTAACAGCTTTGAGGAAACCTTAGCAAAGTGATTCATTCCTTTAGGCTCCAGTGTTCCATGAGAAACGGCCACCATTACCCACCAAGGTTTGATTGTCACACATACTCTCTGTTCCCATGCAGCAGTAATTGAAGCACATTTGTTGTAAGCAAACTGCATAGCAGCTTTTTTTCTTTCAATAAAAAGCTTCTTCCTCTATTTTTCCTGCAGTTGAATGTATATAAAAGATCAAGATACAGAGATAACGGATTGCATGTTATCTTCCATGTCTTTGCATCAGATCTGTCTATCGAAGTTCTTCTTTACCTCTCTCTTGTCACAGCTCATTATAAGGGCCTGTTCTTTTATGACTAAATGATAGAGTAATATTAATCCTCACCAAAAGTTAAAATATATATAGATAGATACATCCCCGACTTCATGTGAATAGAAGCATGTTTTCCTGAATGAGTTCAATTTTTATCTTTATCCCGTGGTTGTATGATTCATGAAGGCTAGACAGTCAAATCGTCTTAAAGAAGAGTCAGTTAAGTGTAAACATAGTTCACTATGGAAAGTATTTCACATTTTAATGTACAGGTTAATTGTTACTTTACTAGGAACACAACACAGGAAGGGGCAGTCTGGGTCACTGACTCCAATCCTGTGCTCTCAGCAATATCCTGACCAGCTTTTATAAAACAAGTGTTTTACCTCACTATTGCCAGAGGAAGGCTGGTCCAGAAATTGATGTCTCTAATTAATAGAAATCCTTTTCCAATTTTCAGATAACCTTATTCTTGGCCACAGTATACCGTGAGCTGTTTCAATATTCTTGGATCCATATTGCTCTTCAGTACAAGCAATTTCTCTCCACCTCTCTATCAAAGAGCTGATCCAAGATTTAAGCAGGAAGGCTTTGGAAAAGGGAAGAGAGTCAAATTTCTTTTGAGTGCCAAAGACCTTCAATCACTCAAAAAATACCTGATAAATCACGAAAGAGAACAGAGTATCATTTACCTCACATAAACACAACACAGTGTTCTTGGAAGGTTTGTCTAAAAATGCGACTATAAACAGATCTCTGCTTTGCTTCCAGATTCCTTCTTCTATCTGTCAAAACTTCATCCTTCTTGGCTTATTCCTGGACTCCTTCTCAGAGAAAAGAACTGGTTCCCTCAAAAGTAGGAAGTGTTGGTGACAGTTCAATCCAAAATTTCATCCTTAGGTGCAAGCACTTAAGCTCAGAGGAGGAGTACATCTTTTTTAGCCATGTCTTGTGATAATCTCTATTTCTTTGCTGTTTCATGAGCAGAATGGTCTTAAGGACCATGAAATGGACTTTTTGATAAAACTGAATTATCAGAAAAAGCCATTAAATACCCTGTAGACACCCAAGGTCAGGCTGGACAGGCACTGAGCACCTGATGGAGCTGTAGGTATCTGTGTTCATTGCAGGGATTGGGACCAGATGACTCCTAATCATCATTTCCAACTGAAACAATTCTATGATAAGCCTGCAGTATAGACAACAGATTCTCTACACCACTTAAATCTAAAAGTGCCTCTATTGGTTTGCACTAATCTCTTCTACAGACAATGCAGTTCTCCTCTGCCCTACAACACACTCAGCACTATTCCAGTGCCCTCGAACATTCTGCATAAGTTCCCTGCAGCACACGCCTGTGGCTTTGCAAACATTGCTCTGCCATTTGGACACCCCATCTTGAGTTGTAGTTTCCTTTTAGAAAAACACTGCACAAAAAATTGCACACCATACTGAAGAAAAGGGAGTCCTCATGAGCATGGATGACCTGCAACAGCCCTTAAAAGAATAAGAACTGTTTTAACGTAGTATTGCAGATGTTGTTAACACACTGAGGGTAACACAGGCAATCCTACCATGCAAAGGGCCACAAAATAAAACTGTGGGGTTTGGAAACATCTTCTGTACACACAGGTCAAATAACTTCTAAAAATGGCCTTAAGCTTTTGAAAAATAACATCATTTTAAAGACCCCAGATATAATAAAAATAACTGTCCTTTGGCAAGATGTTCCAGACTTTAATCTTTTTCACAGCTAGCAAATGAGCTCTGGCTTTGGAAATGAATTTACTGACTTTTGATTTCAGTCATTCCGTTTTATGCTTTTCTCTACCAAACAGAAGCATTAGCAGTTAGCAGCAATGCCCTCCATATCTAAGCACCTACAGACCTGGAGTGTTAACCATCTTCACAAAGAACTATCATCTGAGTTTTCTAAGACCTCCATCATACGGCTCCTCAGCTTCAGTGGCTGGCATCTATTTTTGTTTGCTATTCCCACACCCTTCTCGTCATGGTGACACCATTAAGAGATGTACTTGATGTAGTCTTCCTAAGGACCTAGAATGGTTTCAGTAATTATTTCTAATGATGGAGTAACACCTTGGCTTTTTTCCACTCCATTGAAAATTATTACTGAAACTAAAATTTTTGACAATTTTAAATACATATGAACTAATTTGAAATATTTTATATGTTACAATAATACAAACACAAAACATTGACGTATTTATATGTATTAGTTCCATAAAAATCAAAATGGAAGATGAATCACAGAATGGCCAGGGTTGGAAGGGACCTCAAGGATCATGAAGCTCCAACCCCCTGCCACACACAGGGCCACCAACCTCCCCATTTCATAGCAGCCCAGGCTGCCCAGGGCCCCATCCAACCTGGCCTTGAACACCTCCAGGGATGGACGGGGCATCACAGCCTCTCTGGGCAGCTGTTCCAGCACCTCACCACTCTCTCTGTAAAGAGCTTCCCCTTGATATCCAACCTAAATCTTCCCTCCCTCAACTTCAAACCATTCCCCTTTGTCCTGCCATTACCTACCCTTTCAAAGAGTTCTCAATTCCTCCTTCTCGTCCTTTTCCAAGATTGGAGTAACGCTGTTTTTTCTTCAGTAAAGCACCTGTATAAAATAACCCAGCCTGCACTGAACTGATACCCCCCAGCTGAAACTTCACCCATGTAGGAGTCACACAGACACAAGGAAAGGAAAGTAATCAAGGGCTGTGAATTGACAGCACAGGGGCCAGAAGTCTTTTCCCTTTTTTTCTGGTAACTCCTAGAGAAAACTTACAGAGAAAATTTAAAAAAAAAAAAAAAAAAAAAAAAAAAAAGGAGAATTGTTCATTAGTCTCCATCAGGCCATAGCTCCCAATTAATGCCTATGTTTTCAAGGTACTGTGAACAGGGAACCAAGACATCCCATGCTGCCCTATTAAAAAGCAGAACTGCAGATGTTGAAGTCACAGATACCTCAGATGCCTTATTTTTTCTCTCACAAATCCTTTGTTTCTCTTCTTGGATAATTAATGAGTAATTAACATGGACCTATAACTGCATTATCCCAGGGCCTTGCACATGCCCAACAAAGCAAAGCTGCAGCTTAGCATGTTTTGTTTCACACCATATAAAATTACTGCGGCCAATCACTTCATGTCATACACGCCACGCAGGAAGCAGCATAAATGATGATGGCACGTCTTGCAGGTTAAATTTCCCCACCTCCTTTTAACAGCATTAAATCTGATGTAGAGCAACTTTGTAGAAAGAACCTCCTGGAGTTGAGAATTCATTAGCATGCCAAAGGAACTTGTTCCAGCAAAGATGATTACGCAAATACCCCTGTGAGAAGGGGAAAGTTCTTTGAAATGTCTCTCATGGTTCAAGAAAGCATCTTATGAAGTGCAGAAAGATTTCTGAACTTAACAGATGCGCAGACAGAACAGATTCTCCTATATCTTGTCCCAGTTTTAACAGTGCAACTTTGGTGCCCCCACCAAAAATATCTTTAGAAACCAGAATTTATATTGGTACAGGAAAAAAAAACTAGCATGTAAAGTGTAAATAAGGACAAAGTCACACTCCACAAGTTATAAATGTATCCAAACTTCTTGATGCAGAGAGCAACGTGTCCTTACTTTAAAAAAATATGCAAAACAAGACCAAAAGGCCAAGCATGATGTGAGGTGATGTGAAGCTGAGAGATTAAAGCAGAGTCGCTAGCATCCAAGTTTACAGACGGTGACCTTTTAACTGTCCTTACATATCAAAAGCTGGCAGTAACTACAAACATCAAACATAAAGGTTCTCTCTTTTTATGTGTTTCCTCTGCTTGCTTTAAATAGTATTTGCTTTAAATGCAGGCTTAACTTACTTTTAATACCAATGCTTACAAGCATCTGTAATGCAGGGATCAGGTAGGAGACTTGAGTGAAAACAAATGATGCTGATTAGCTCAAACCTAAAATCCTATTAGAGAAATAGAATAGCAGAAACGAACCAGATGAACAAGGCCCAACTGCAACACTGTAAGTCATAGGGATAAAAAGACATTGAGAAGCTGTCTTTAGATAGAAAGCAAGGCTGGAAGAGGTGATAGCTAATCACACAGTGGTTTGAGGAAAAAGAATTCTGAGACTCTGCACAGGTTTAATTCCTTAAATAAACTTAGCATTTTAAATACTGTTTGTCTCTGCAAGAGAGCTGTGGCATTACAATAGTGTGAATAGTGTCCTTTCTTCCCTGTCCAAGTGGACCACGGTGGCACAATTTCAGAACTCTACTGAGAGCAATATCAACATCCCAAAAGAAGCACTCTGCATGCTGCCTGTATACTAACTGCTGGTTGGATGGACTGAGTACTGGATGGGGGCAAGGGCAATCTCTTCAATAGCCTTGGGAATAGTCTTGGACAATGCTCTCAAACACAGGGTTTGGGTTTTGAGCAGCACCTCATGGAGCCAGGAGTTGGACTCTGTGATCCTTAAGTCCTTTCCAACTCAGGATATTCTATGATTCCATGCCAGCTTCTTGCCTCTCTGGATACTGTACTCAAATGCTGACTAAAATTGAACCAACCACAAAAGAGAACCAATCTCATCCTAAACCTGAGTGAGGGATGAGCTGACATACAGCCTCCACTGGCCACCAAAAAGGGATACTGCCCAGCACAGAGCGGCAATCGTTCTTGCAGTCTGTTTCACCTTTTGTCTATCATGATTCAAAACCTGAAATCAAGAGGAAAGCATGAAGAAATAAGTTTCTCTATTTTTAACTTGGTCCTCTGTTGGTGGTTGTTTTGGTTTTTTTTTTCCCCCCAAACTGTCATCTTTACGGTTGCCAGGAGACTGGCAATAACAAAGTGTCAGTAATAATGACAGACATAATAAATATCTGTATTTTAAGAAGCGAAGATAAGGACAACTTGTACCTTCAAAACAGCCCAAAGTAAAAAAATGTTGTAAGTCAGAAAAATTCTAACACGTAACTCAACTTCTTCAAGGCCTGAAAAGTACTTAAACGATGCACAACACTCAGCTCAGCAGTACATCAAAATGGGTACAGCATATTTCCCATGCAATATAGCAAGAGAAAATAAAAACTGGGCAAAAAGTTTCATAGAACCATATCATAGAATGGCCTGGGTTGCAAAGGCCCACAGTGCTCATCCAGTTCCAACCCCCTGCTGTGTGCAGGTCACCAACCAGCAGCCCAGGCTGCCCAGAGCCACATCCAGCCTGGCCTTGAATGCCTGCAGGGATGGGGCATCCACAGCCTCCTTGGGCAACCTGTGCCAGTGCCTCACCACCCTCTGGGGGAAAAACCTCCTCCTCAAATCTAACCTAAACCTGCCCTGTCTCAGTTCATAACCATTCCCCTTTGTGCTATCATTATCAACCCATGTAAACAGCTGTTTCCCCTCCTATTCATATGATCCCTTCAAGAACTGGAAGGGCTTATACCACCTTGAACAAATAAAGCATCTGCCTCTGCCCATTAGAGGAGAATGGAGTCAGATGATCCCTGTGCTCAACTGTTGAAGAATTAGACACTATCTACAAGACTACAGGATCAGGTAAATGAGACGCAAGACTTTCAAGTAGGTGGTGGTGAACAATGTCAATCTGCACTTGTAAGAACACGACAGACCAAGTTGCTGAATAATTGCAACGAGGAGGATCCAATACAAGCTCTGAGAAAAAAAGAATGGAGCATTATAGATCTTAAGGAGAAACAAAATGCTCCTCTTAATACAATACCACACTGAGTTGTTGGTTTCGCTGCCAAAAACTTTGCAAGATTCCTTGTTTGTTGACACTTAAAACACTAATGCTTTAAGGCTTTCATTTAATAACAAGACTGGACTTCTGCTTTTTCAGTATAAACACACAGAAAAACTGCAAGCTATAAATTTGTACATATCTATCTTTCAGTTGTGTACAAAGCTTCAGTATTAAAACTAAAATATTTGTGATGTTCTGACAAAGCCACAGTTTCTGAAAGCATTTCTGCAGCTCAACATCAAAAAGAAATAACAGATTTAAAAAAAAAAAAAAAAAAGAGGGAAAGAAATGTAAGTGGGAACACAGAAAGGATTACAGGTATTGGGAAAATAGAAGAAAGTAAAAATAAGAGACTCAATGTTTATTTGGGGCTCAGTGATAAGACTGTCAAGATATATTTTTTTTAATTCAGAATAGAAGTTTCTCTCTTTTCGCAGGCAGTCTTTGATCTGACTGAAAGCAATTAAGACTACAAGCAGGGATACAGCATTGTTAAAGCTTCTTCCTGCTTTCTTCCAGCAAGAACTAGCGTGGATGAGTGGCAGAATCATCCCTGGGAGAGTCCTAGCTCTACAAGTTCAAGAAACACCCCAACAGGAGCTCCATGCGCTCGCCATTCAGAGCAGAAATCAAAGCAACGCAAAGCACAAACACAGCCCAAATCTATTTAGGTAACTTTAAGGTATTTCTAAACCCCTAGAGGAAACTAATAGGCTTAGTTAGCACTCTTCCTCCAGAAATACCTGCTGTTGGTAAGGACAGACACTTCTGTTGCCTGCATCGCCCTCCAAGCCCTTCAAGGCCCCTTATCCTATCATGACATTTCCTTGGAGAGAGTCCCTCTCCCACAGAATCACAGAGAATCGCCAGGGTTGGAAGGGACCTCAAGGATCATGAAGCTCCAACCCCCTGCCACATGCAGGGCCACCAACCTCCACATTTCATAGCAGCCCAGGCTGCCCAGGGCCCCATCCAACCTGGCCTTGAACACCTCCAGGGATGGATGGGGCATCACAGCCTCTCTGGGCAGCTGTTCCAGCACCTCACCACTCTCTCTGTAAAAAAAACTTAATTCTCTCCCACCCTTCTGATACTGGGCCTCTTTGTGTACTGGTTTTCAGTGCAGGGTCTTGGTGCATGGAGGCTGGGTGCTCTTAGCATGCTCAAACATCACCAGCTTACTGGTCCCATTTTACAGAATGCTTTATCTTTGCTTGAAGGGGCAACATGTGAGCAATCCAGCAGAGCTCCCTCGTGGCCACGTGTTCCAGATGCTCCTTGTCCTTGATGAAGCTATCTGAAAGCTATTTAAACTCTCACATCTTCAGTATCATATATGCAATTGAGGCATCACGTGCATTTCACAACGTAAGGAAGAAGGCAGCCTAGCCTGCCTGTAAGTACAAATTGAGAAGTACGTACAGTTAACAAAGGAACAGATCTCTTCCTGCCAGAAGCTTCAGTAAAACAAAAGCCATAGGGATGTAATTTGTGCTTGCCTTTGTGTGAGCTGTACCTGAGTGTTCTTGGGTTGAATAACGAAGCTCCTTGGTGTACTGGGGCCGTTTTATGGCTCATGGGACCAGTTGCTTTGTATTCCAATGCATAATTTCATGCACATAGTTAAAGTGCAAGATTCTTTCCACATTTATTGAGATGTCTTGATATCAAAAATGCACACAGATCACATGGTCTAATTTGGTGAAGCTATATAAGAAAAACCCACGTTGTTGCTCATAATGACTATACAAATCATTAATGCATTAGCTCTCCTTCTGGCACACCAGGGCTGATTTAGTTAGTACAACCATCTGGAGATGGTTATACATCTCATACCCACAGAAGGCTGACTGCCCCCACCCCTGGGAACAGTTTTGCTTAGCTTATAAGTGGTCATGAAGAGGCAGTTTTGTTGTTTTTGTTTTGTTTCTTTTGGGGGCCTCCCTCCAAGGCTCACAACCTTAAAATTCCTTGTCTACAGACTTACACACCTCTGTCCTTCTTTTCACAGTTCCATCCACTACTTGAAAGCAACATCTTCCAGTTTCTTCTTTTAGTTCTCCTATGCAAGGCATTCCTCATCCTTCCCTTCTCTCAATCAGACATGCAGCGTACCTGCAGCTTCTTTATTGCTTCATTTTCTAGCTCTCTTAATTCTTTATCATCTCCAAATCTATATGTTGTCATTGACACATTGGCTTCCTGACAGCCAACTGCCCCTTAGATAGATAGAATATTGCTGCCCTTCCTTTTGAAAGAATAATTGTCAAATCTTGTAAATTAGTCGTCTTGCTTTTACTCCATATAGCCACACGTACATGCACATTGTAGCACAGTGAACAATGTTACTCCTTTAGAATTTTCATTTTCTCATTGAATTTCTAGCCATTAAGAGCTCAAAAAAAAGCATAAGCTCTTATTTTTCAACCAATGAAACTGTTTAGAAGGCTGAGCAGTCTACATTAGGACAAGGGAACAACTCCACCAGTCTAAGCTGGCCCTGCTCAGATTGGGAATTTTGCCCATAAACTTCCAGAGATTCTTCCAAAATTATGATTCTACAGTAAGATCAAATCTCCACTTGGTATTTTTCATTTTAAAATTTTCTGCTGTCTGAAAATAGTGCTGAATATACATCAAAGATCTTCAGTGCTCAACTCAACGTCTTCACTTTGAAGCTGGCCAGATTCAATGCAACAAACTGGACTAAATACACTCCAGAAATCCCATCTCACCAAACATTTTCTATAGCAGTATGAAATATTTCACTTCTGTGTCTTCAAACTTAAGTATGAAATAAGAGTTTTAAATGGGCAAAACTCACCTTTTTAATACTTTTTTTTTTTCCCATTTGATTACGGATATTTTTGAGGCATAAAAACAATATGCAAAACAACTGTCCCAGGTTGAACTAATGGCCAGTTAGCTGCTTTTTCTCTAGCAACCAGGAAAGAGATGTCAAGGGAAGAGCAGAAAACCCCATAAGCACATGCTGACAATTTCCTAGATTGTGCTCCAGAGATTCGGGGACTCCCTGCCCTAAAGATAATAAGAGTGAAGGGTAGAGAACAGTCAGCTTTTCTTCCATCACATTGCTTTACGGAACACATACGCTTCTAGCCAATAACTGCATTCATGACTTAAGCTCCCTGTCCTTCACAACTTCAAGAAATAAACATTAAAAAATAAAAAAAGAGTATACTGGGTTGATTTTTAAATATACTAAATAACTCAATATAAACTGAAAGTTCTAAAACAAAAAATAATTCTTCTTTATATCGAGTCACGTACTGAATTAGTACTAAAGAAGTATAAGACCATGTTCCCTCCAGTTGCTGTGTCATTTACACTCTTCAAAAATCCCCTTCTAAAAATCTGCTGTTGGACTTTCTCTCATTAATCAAGCTAAATAACTCCCTGAAAGCCTATGGTAAAGCAGACGCTAGATTACATTAATTAATCATTCAAATTTTCTTCCGATTTTTCCTCTGCTGCCACAGGCAACCCTGGCTCTTCAAAGATAACTACAATACAAGAACAATAACTACAGTTCATAAGGGCAGCAAGAGGGTACATCACATGAAAATCTGAGCCGACTTATTTGGATCGCTCATCCTACCAATTATATTGCTCTAAGCAAAGTTGAAAAACTCCTCTGTTCTGACTTCATTTTCACCAAACAATAAGAAATCAGGGAACTGGGGGAGGGAGTGCAGAAATACATTCTCTAAGGAACGCCTCTCTTGAATACATATGCAGAGAAGATACACTTATTGACCTGCACGTACCAAATGAAGGTGATAGCACATGAGGACTCCTCTTTTACAAAAAGAAATTGGCTTTCCATTGTACACTTTGTCAAAGATTGGCTGCTGCTACAAACAGCAGCTCAGCAAGCTCAATATGCAGTGACATCCCAGTGCTTCCCAGAACTCATCCTTCTGCATCTGTGCTTTTTCCTCCAAATTCTATTTGGACTTCTAAGCAATCTGTTTGATAGGTAAATATCCTTCCCTGCTATATTTCAAACCAAAACATAGCAAAAACAAAGAATACAAATTAACGTTTTCTAAATAATTGTTAATCAATGTAGAATTTTAATCTAATGCTGTTCATCAACACACAATGACCCCAAAAACCCTCTTGATTATTTTAGCATTTAACTGTTTTAGAGTTACCTTTGTGTATTTCAGTTCATAGTACTCAAGAACTGAAGACCTCAGTACAAGTAGCCAACAGCATTGATCCCTTTCATGTCTCCAAGCGGCTACTTTTACGTTTTTGTTGCTCTTTCACATTTTAATATTAAAAAATAGAAGTATGATCTGTTATTTATATACACCAAGTATATTTTATATGCAGCCCAAGACAATCCCACTTCACTCATCATGGACCCCCACACATGGAAGAGCTGCAAAATTCAAATTTCTTGAGGCACTGCATATGTCACCACTCCAGACAAAGAGATGCAGACATCGCTGATCTTCACGCATTCAAAGCTCTGAAAACTTCAAGACTTAAATACCAACAGTTCATCTCAAAAGCTGAGGAGCAGAACACAGAATTCCCTGTCACCGAAAGGTGGATACGTGCAGTCTCAAAAATCAGTAGTGGGTGCAGTGATGTCTCATTTCAGTGCCTATTTTTTTTATCACATACACTTACATGTATTTATAAAAACGATAGAAGACAACGTATAGAAGAGCTTCACTGTGAAACCCGCATTCTGCCCCTTTGGGTGAGAAAGAGAAGCCATCCCTCTGGAAGTTCATAACCTCTTAATTCAGGCAAAGGCAAGAGTGATTCTTGCACATGATGCGTCAAAAATGCAGCATATCTTAGCATGTAAGGTCATTCAGCTGACAGGAACAGAAGCAGAAACTGCCTCCTAGGCAAACGACAAATGAGAAATCATGCAGAGTGAGAAAAGAAACAGAGGAAAACTTTAATTGAAGAGAATTTAAACAGGGCATGCTGTACACACTAGATCCTAGACCACAGAATGGCTCAGGTTGGAAGGGACCTCAAGGATCATGAAGCCCCAACCCCCTGCCACATGCAGGGCCACCAACCTCCCCATTTCATAGCAGCCCAGGCTGCCCAGGGCCCCATCCAACCTGGCCTTGAACACCTCCAGGGATGGACGGGGCATCCACAGCCTCTCTGGGCAGCTGTTCCAGCACCTCACCACTCTCATAGCAAAGAACTTCCCCTTGATATCCAACCTAAATCTTCCCTCCCTCACCTTAAAACCATTTCTCCTTGTCCCACTCTCAGACTGTCTGGCATGTTTGTCTACTCAGTTACTGCCAGTAGGGACCAAGAACTTTGCCCAGAGATATTTTGAAACACTCCCCCAGCACACCCAGAAGTAACATGAAGCTTCTCCATCTTGGTAAACAGTTTATGAGCTAATAGTGCAGGAATATGGGGAGAGACTTTGTTCCCTGCAAGCCAAGGAAAGCCAGATAAGCTATCAGCATCCAAAAGAAGTACAGCTGAGTCCACATTTTCATGTGTTTCATAATAATAACAGTCAACACCTCTTAGCTTCAATCCCAGAAGGATGCAGCCTGGAAGGATGACTGCAGGTCTGAGGTGTGTCTGTATGTAATAAATCCTTTATATCCAACACAACTTAGTAACCTTGTGGTCATGCATAAAATTACATCAGCTTCAAGTTGCAGATTGATTTAGACTCTACTTAATTTTCCATCCAACTTGATACCAAGGTAAGCAAGGAATAACAGAACAGCTTGGGTTGGAACAGCCCTTAAAGCCCACTCAATTCCAACCCCCTGCCATGGAGGCTAGCTGCCCCCCACCAGCTCAGGCTGCCCAGGGCTCCATCCAGCCTGGCACCTTCAGGGATGGGGCACCCACAACTCTCTGGGCAGCAGTATCAGGGCTCACCACCCTCTGAGTAATGGCAATGGCCATTTAGCCAAGCACAAATCATATGCAGTAAGCCAGAAAACACACATCCACTGATTTGTACACTAGGAAATATTTCAGCACACACATAGGGCATTCTTCTACAACTTATAACACTATTAAGACTTTTCCTCAGTACACAAACTATAAGTGATGATACATATCCTACTGTCTTCCAATCTCTTCTATCAATTTGCAAGTCTTCTCAGCAATGTTTCTGGCCCGACTGTCCAGCCAGATCACCTGCATTTCAGAAAGTGATTGTAGCTACTTCTGCCTTCTTGCTGCTTCACATTTCTGGGCCATTCCTCCCCATTCCCAGAAAGTCTCAGGAAAAAAAATAAAATAAAAAGACTTAAAAGACATTATCAAGAAGAATGCAAAAGGACAGTTAACATACAGGGGAAAATTCAGTATACAGCCAGAAGTTAAGTCACTTAGAATCAATCCTAGACTCACTAAGGTTGGAAAGACCTCTAAGATTCCCAAACCCAACCCCAACCCACCCCCACCATGCCCACTGACCATGTCAGTGCCACATCTCTCTGCTTCTTGAACACCCCCAGGGATGGTGACCCCACCACCTCCCTAGGCATCCTGTTCCCTCTCTACTTGTTAGGGCATCCCAGTACTGCAGAAAACAAGTGGATATGTGATTTTACAGTCTACAGGTGAGCAGACTTCCATAGGTGAGGCAGGAGATACCATGAGCCACAAGGCACTGACCCCACCATCTCAGACTGAATAATTTCCAGTGAAACCGAGGCAGACTGAATCTCACTGTGAAATTGTTCATATGGAGGGTGCAGTTATCCATCTTAACACAAAAAATCAAGTGTGGAGAAAAAAAAAATTAACGTTAGTGCCAGAAAATACTCAGAAGTCAATCTTTTTCATGAACACAGGACAAAGTCATGAAGGAAAGGAACAGGAATGCTCTAAGATACTCCAGGAGGAGTGATAGGCAAAGATTTATAATTAATCAGCAACAGGAATGCAGCACTGTTTTACAAGGCAATAAGCCAGCTCCATTCCCTAAGGTAAAGCCGAGGAGAATAAAGGCTAAGCAGTTTATTCAAACAAGGCAACTGGATTATTGCCCCATAAAACAGCATGGTACTGTGATTATTACCTTTGTGTTACATGCCTTTTTAAAAGCTTTTTTCCCTGTAAATGTTTAAAATGTAACAAGCAAAAAGATTAGGAGCAGGGAAAGGATACATTGGACACATTTAATAATAACAATAAACACATTTAATACATTTTCAGGAAGTTAAAACATTAAGTGAAGAATGTAAGAGAAACAGTTTTGATTGGGGTTATTACAACCAGCAGCAGTAAATCCTGTTAATAAAGAGCATACAAGCATTGTATGCCTCTCTTCCAGTTCACACGTGTTGTTCCTTCTCCCTTTTCACAATCTCCTGAATGCACAGGCTGTATTTCTCTATCTAGACTTCTTGAGAGCACATTTCACATAAGACTCCAAACACCATACTTGGCAGAACCTAAAATAGGGTAAAGCCTCAAATATCTCCCAGAACTATATTAGGAATGGTTCATGAAGCTTTAAACCACATCCACACTATTAACCCTCTTCACCTCCTGAACTAGGCAGAGCCCCAGGGTGTTTGGGGCTGAGGGCACCTCTTGGTTCCTCCGTTGTCCCCTGCCTCAATAGGGCCACCAGAGCAGCATGTCCAGCACCAGGCCAGCGGCTGTAGGAGTTCCCTCAGACCTCGCTGCTCTCGGCTCCCTTTGCCAAGGATGGACCGACTTCATCTTCATTCATCACCCTGACTTCAGTCATAACAGCACTAAGTAATTAGGATTCACTAAATAACGTGATCAAAAGAAAATTCAACAGATTCCCAAGTCATGTTTCCAATATCGTATTTAGATGCTTCACAGCCGTCTCGTAAGTCTCATATCTATTCAAGCTATTCAATTAAAAAGAAAATAACAAGTGAAACTTGAATAAATATTTCATCTCCAAATACTTTCCTTTTTTCCTTTTCAGAAATTGTGCAGTTCCTCCAATAAAAAAAAAATATTTTTATAAAGAGAAAGAGCCAAAACAAATATGATTTCAACTGATGTTGTTTTGAAAACATTAAATGGAATCCCACTGGGAAATTAAATGGAAATGTCATCGCTAATAATGGGAGAGAATGATTCATAGACAGAATCTAACGTTTTTAAATAAGTTACCTCCATAATTAGAGGAGCCTGATTTTTGAAAGGACCAGTTTCTTACACCTTCCAACAAAATCAGTGCCTAAATACAGATTCAGAAATCCAGTTTCAAGCTTGAAAAATTGGGCTACGCTGCTATGGCTCAAAACTTGCCAGGTTCCCACTGCTTCATGCTCCACTTTTCAGAATAAATTGCTGTCACCAGCAGAAAAATTACAGCTTGATTTCAAAATATTTGAGCTACATCAAATATCTGCAATCATCCTTACATCAGCTTAAATATAAGCTGTCCATTTGAGAATGCCGTAACTTACAAATCAGCAATCAGTTGACAAAAAAGAAAAAAACCAACTAGATACAGAACTACAGAGGCTGTGTTATTTTATATAAAGCTGACTGTATATAAAATTGCTATGCAGTGCTCTTAGCTTGCTAGTAAGAATAATTACAGGACACTGCAGGCAGCCTCCTCACAGAACTGCAGCAGTTGGAAGGGATCTCAAGTGATCATTGAGTCTAACGCCCTGCTAAAGCAGTTCCCTACAGTAGGTCACAGAGGTCAGCATCCAGATGGGTCTTGAATATCTCCACAGGAGAAGACTCCACCACCTCTCTGGGCCAGTGCACTGTCACCTTTACTGTAATGAAGTTCCTCTGCATGTCGTAAGGAATGTTCAAGTCTCAGGCCATTGCTCCTTGTTCTATCGCTACACACCACCAGGAAGAGCCTGGCCTCATCCGTTTGCCTCCCACCTCCCTTCAGATACTTATCCACATTGATCAGATGCCCCTTCAGTCTTCTTTTCCCAAGGCAAAACAGACCCAGGTTATTCAGCCTTTCCTCAGATGGGAGATGCTCTTTATCATCTTTGTGATCCTCTTCTGAGTTCCTTCTAGAAGATCCCTTTCTTTTTTGAACTGGAGAGCCCAGAACTGGACGCAGCAGTCTAACTGTGGCCACATCGACATTAAAGTCATCATGCCGTTACCATAGAGTTCCTGAACCTTTCTTGGATGCTAATATCACTCAGAGTGTTCCCAAATTACAATGCCCAATCCAGCAGTTGCAGGCTGTCATAAGCACTCTGCAGGGGTGCCATAAAATCCTATTTTTCTCAGTTGTATCATCAACTTTGCACCTTTAATGAAGACATTTGTGGTCGCTGTCTGACGGCTTGCTGGAATCACAAAGGGAAGAAAAAAAGGGCAAAAAGTACTTTTGATGTCATTTGAGCACTTAATGAGGAACAAAGGATTAGGATGTTGAAAATGCACCGGGGGCTGCAGAAGGTGGTGATAACCTCTTCAGACATGTTAAACTTCTGCACTTTCTCTTCAGTGAGTTGAGGACTGCTGCAGGTTCTTTTGGGGGTGCAGAAAACTCTGACTGCACCAATAGGAGTGGGTACTTGAATGCTGAGCATTATTCAGTGTCCTCTTCCCTGGGACATTCAGCAGGAATAAGAGCCCAGGGTCTATCTGCAGTGTAACAATAGAAGATAAATTCTCAATCAGATGGAAAGGGAAAAGAAAAATTGACTTGGCACTATTGAACAAAGGTATACTGACTTTCATTTCATATACGAAAAGGACAAGGGAGAACAGGAGAAATACATTTTGTTTTCTCATTTAAAAAAGTAAATGAGAGTGAGAAAACAGAGCAACGGTTTGCATGGAAAAAGCAGGCCTTAAAGAGAAGAGACTGAGCGTCTCTGCCAGTTCCTGCAGGGATCCATATTTTATGCATGTATTCCATTAATGGTATTCCCACTAATGGACTGATTCTCATCAGTCGAAGATCCATTAGTAGGAATGTACATGTAAAACATATTCCCAAAGAAGGGAGATGGATGAATCCAATGTCAGTGCATGGGTGCTGAGAGCTTTGTCTCTGCTGACCCACATGTCCACCCACGTGTTAATGCCCACTGTGTTAAGGGTTTCCATGTGAGCCAACTGGGAACACAATCATTGCATTCCTGCAAAGTGCCCTCCATCAGGATGCAGCATTCACCAACCCTGAGCAGTGACCACTTCTTCGGGTCATTTTCTTTCTCTCTCATCTTTCATGTGTTCTACAAATTAGCAGGTTTGAAGGTTCTCGAGAAAAAAGGGGGAAAAAAAAAAAAGAAAAAAAAAAATCCATCAGCTTTTCTTTACCTGTTGTCACCTCTGAGTGAGGTTTGTCCAACCTCACTTTAAGTACTAGTCAAGATGCATGCTCCAAAACCCTAGAGATCATCCATGAGCACAAAGATCCCTTCCAACCCAAGCTCCTCCATGACTCCACGATTTCTTCTTTAGAATACTTCCTCTAGTATCTAACCTGAATCTCTTTTGCCACAGTTTAAGCACCTTATGCCTTATTTTAGTCACCTTGTACGTGCAAAATAAATTATTACCTTCTGATTTAAGCAGCGTTTCACAGAACAGAACAACATTACCACATTCTCCTTCAATTGTCTATTCCTTAGGCTATGCAACTCAAATTTGCTTTCTGATTACACTTCCTAGATCTCTAGTCAGGACCATTGCTGTCCACTAGACTATTTCCAGTTCAACTTGGAATGTCAAAAACCACAATGTGCACTGCTCCAAATCGTGCCCTACCACTGGCAGGGCACAAGAAAAGCAGAGTCAGTGGTCTGGAGAATCTGCTCACCTACTCCTATAGAGCCTCTCCTGCTGTGTCTGCCATGTGATATGGCAACCTGAAGGCGCCACCCAAGGGCATGCCCACAAAGGGCTAGATGTAGTTATGTGCCTACAGAGCATTATGCATCTGCTAACACTTATCTGGTCCAAGTTAGGAAAGCTGAAGAAGAGCCTTGATTTACAAACGCATTGCTTATGAGCACCTCAGTCATCATTCAGCACTTCTGCAGGCAAATTAATGAGGAGATGCCACGTTTTGCCAGCAACTATTCCACCTGAGGCTGCAACAGCATTGTATCATGTAATGAATGAATTTGCTTAGAAGTGCCTACCTCTGCCTGCTGACTACGAAGGAAAATGAGAGTAATGAGTCCTACATACCTACACTGTAGATATTGATCCTAGCCCAATTCTCTCATGAGACTCTGAAGAGACTATTTCAAGTTAAAGTCTCTCTGAACAGCAGCCAAGACCACAAGAGAAAACAAATTCTAGAAGTTGTTAACTATGTGCCCATAAAAATATTCTCCCTTTTCATCAAAATGCATTGTGCAGACCAATTGCATCGCTCTCACCATTGTTGTCTAAGTTATAAAAGGTTGAGGAGAACTCGCAAGATAGTTGTGCATTTACATTAACATAAGCACATCAAATATTCATTACAGCAGAGCACTCATTATGTCAGCATCTGAATTAAATAACAAGAATAATGTTTTCCAGCTACAAAAGTAAGTAGCACAATAGCTTCCCGTAACGCAACAATTTCATAGAAGAGCCAATGTGACAGTATTGCAGGGAATCATATTGCTTTCTCTCCCAGAACTTGTTCATTCATTGCAAATACAGCAGTTTTTAACACTGCCCTTTCAGACAAATTTATACAGAGAAAGTGTTATTACAGCATATAAGAAATTACATTGTACAGTGTGAATCTATATGAAAGGAAAAGCTTTATAGTGGGAAAATACCTTTTTACAATAGAAAAATGTATATCTTGAATTCAAAATTAAACTAATGCTACAGTTTACGTTTTAATCATAGTTTAAAAAAGTAGACATTGCATAAACTCTTTATAAGAGTTACTACTTAGGGTGCACAAAAATAGAAAACAATAATATAATAGCATAAGAACAAAATATTTCAAATCTCTCAACTGTATCACACAACTGTGCAAAACTGATCTTAATAGAAAGGCATATATAAGTAATTTCATGTCATCTAGGGACCATAAACCTTCTATCTTCAGGTTGAAGTGGCTCACTCCCTGCTTTCTACTAAGTGCCCACGTCTCAATTCCTTGGATGGTGCTACAGATGGATGCGCCACGAGGAAACATGGGACAAACCTCACAACATTTTTGCTCAGTGGAAGAATCATAGAATGGCTTGGTTAAAATGGACCCCAAAAGTCACCTAATTGCAACCCCTGCCAAAGGCTGGGTGTTCTCTACCAGCTCAGGATGCTCGGGGCTCATCCAGCCTGGCCTTGAGCACCTCCAAGGATGGAGCACCCACAGTTTCTATGGGCAACCTGTGCCAAAGCCTCACCACTCTCTCAGCAAAAGATTTCCACTTAACATCTAAGTGTATTCCTAATATCTAATGTAAATTCTTCCTTGTCCTATTCCTATCAGATTGCGTGCAATGCAGACCCCCCTCCCCCCAATCTGTAGGCTTCAGGTATAGGCAGCCCTCAGCGAGGTCCCCCCGGAACCTTCCCTTCTCCAGGCTGAACCAGCCCAACTCCCTCAATCTTTCTTCTCCAGAGAGGTGATCCATCTTTTGAATACTCTCGTGGCCCACCTCTGGCCCCCACTCTAATAATTCCACATCCTTCCTGCACTAGGGCCCAAGGCCCAGACACAATACACCAGAACAAGCCTCATGAAGGCTGATTTTGGGGGGGGGGAGAGGGGGGGGAACGGGACAACCTGCCACCCCTCTACTGATCGATGCTGTTGGCCATTTGAGCTTGCATTTGGGCTGCTCTCCATGAGTTTTTCTCCCAGCCTGCACGTGTGGGATTGCCCCGACCCAAGGGCAACACCATGCACTTGGCCCTGATGAACAAAGTGACAGAAGTGCTGTCCATTTTTAACTGCAGAAATAAGCCACGTTAACAGTCATTGCAAAGAACAAAGCACTTGCTCTGATGTTCATAACCAAGGGTCTGGCAGCTGTTTTGATCTCACTTCGAACCACGTACAGCCAACAAAGAGTTCTGGAGAGGCTCTGTGCAAGGTGGTATCGATCTTTGCATAAACAACCGAAAGAAAGAACCAAGAACACCTGCTACCTCTTCTCCATCTCCCCCCACACTGCAGATAGATGGCTTTATCCACAGCACTGGGGAAAGAGAAAGGTTGCTCATGTAAAGATGAAGCATAAATACTATTTTAAGGCTTGCTAAGTAAATGAGAAACTTTTCTTCTCTGAAATCCATTGTTTTCACACCAATGGAGTTTAGAATGCAGTGCTCTCAAGGAAAATAACTTAAGAATTCATAAGCAGGGAGGCAGCAACGCAATGCTTTCCAGCTAGGAACAGGACGCAACACAAACTATGGGAAGACAAGCTGTGAGCTCTATGCTGCCCCAGTACAAATGGTGAAGCTTCCTAAAAACAAGTCTTCAGTACTTAATGGAAAAGCAGTTTACACTGCCTGGTTCAGTACAAAACTGTCCATCCTATCGTGTTCAATTCCAAGTATTTCTGTCAATACAGTAGAAGCAAATCACAGAGGTTTTTCCAAATACGCATCTCTTGAACATACGTATCTTCTGCTGGTGTCCTCTCCATCTTTGCAAATATTTTACTCTGGCCTAGAATCCAAGTCCCCAAAATCACTGTCTGTGGGAAATAAGGAGTACAGTGATACATCTCAGACTTCTGTGTAGAACAACCCTGGAGAATTCTTTGTTTGTAGTTGGTATATTTTACATGAACAAGCAAATTAAACCTCATTCCTATTCCTGTTTGTGGGATGGGAAAAACCACAGCTGTGAGGCATCCAAAAGAAAACCCACATAGAAGTCTTTCATGTAGTATAAACTCACTCCCACTGTACATTTGGTGCTGTACAATCAATACAAATGGAAATCTGCCCACGTGGAACGCAAAAGCTTGCATTTCACAGATGGAAAAGCTGGAATTAAACCCTTGTCACATGCCAGGAAAGCAGCAAGTGTGTTGTCTACAGGCACAGTCAAGGAAATGCTCCATTTTTTAATGAATCTCATAGATAGATGTCTTCTGTATGCCTCTTCTCTCATTATTCTAATACTTATTTATAAGAAAGGTCAAATCAATCTCAGATTAACATCCCACCATAGAATAGCCTGAGTTGAAAGGGACTCATAATGACTGTTGAGTCCAATTCCTTACTTGCTAATATGGAAGCCTGATCTTCCACACCTGGTCAGAGAAGCATCACATATATTGCTCCAGGTCTCACATCTCAGCATAAATGCAGAATTCTGTACCGTATTGTGGAGATGCTCCACAGTATAGCATAGAGAATAACTACTGATTAACACAAATCCCATCCACCCTTCCATACCACATGCCACCCACACTACACTTCTTGAAGAAGTGCATCCTGAAACACTTCAAAAAAAAGCCAGGGAACCAATTTCCTCTCTGAACTGCTTGTGAGGGACCTGCTCTGTCTTATCTTTACATAAGGAAAAACTCAGATGCTTCTGCATATTAAATCAGGAGTTTGTGTGGCAGTCTGCGTGGCAGCTACATGTCTTCTACATCACAGTTTAGTGAAGTCGAAACCAATCACTCTTCAGAACTTCAAGTTTCCTTTCAAACTCAGTAAGCGTATTCTCTACGTATTAAAGGAGTCCCTTTGTTGGCAATCTGACTTCCTCCTAAATTGTGGAGCTCCTCGGAAGCATCTTCCTGAAGCGTCTGTGAAAAGAGTGAAGCCCCCACAGGTGTTCCACCCAATCTTCAAAACAAAGAATGATCACATTCCAGAGTCATGAGATTCTCCGACTTCTCTCCCATCAATACGGTCCATTAGCAAGCTGTTAGAGAACCCAGGCCAAACAGTGTCTCATACATGCTTTATACTTTTTGGATTTTGAAAACTAGTATTTGATACTCCAGTTTTCTGTTTCAGACAAAGCAAGGCTTTTATACAGGCTGAAAAGGTCAGCAGGAATAAGAGTTTAGGAGAAACGATGACAGTCTTCTGTGCCAACCAGATAATTTCCCTAGGCAAATCATCAGTTATATTGATTAGAAACGGTCACAGAATAAGGACAGATCATTCTCCTGAACATTCTGTTGGCTTCTGATCTAGGTCATAAATTGCACTAAGTGCATTTCCTGTGGTACCCACAGAAGCACCTTCTGTCCTCGCTGAATCAAGAATACTTTGGGAAAATCAGAGTACAGCACTGTTCTACAGGTGTTGTGCTTTTCAAACATAGTTCTGCAGGTTCCTGTGCTATTGGCCAGAAAGATACTAATTCACACACACATTAAGGTACGTTTCCAGACCTATTTCCTTTCTGTGCTCTCATGTACTACACCCCTATTACCCTGCAACCACAAACACCTCTGGACGGTGCAAAGAACAACTTGAGAATAAAGCAGTCCTAACATAAGCACAGTGAATTCAAATACCAGTCATCGAACTGCTGGGATTTTTGAAGTCCAAAAAATCAACTCTTCAAGAGGAGATAAATAAAGGATGCCTCAGACCCCATGAATCTTCTCTGAGACCCTCACTGAGAAAGGGATTCTTTCTTTAAACAGATGCGTTCAGGTGCTGATTGTTGAAAAGGAAAGAGGGAAGAATGGAGACAGAAGGGAATTAGCCGAACCAACTGCCATAAAATATATCAGTTATCTTGAAACTGAAAATAGCAGGGGTTAGAAGAAAAAAAAAAAAAAAAAGATGTGTTGAATAGAGAAAGAAAAAAGAACCAAAAGATATGCAAATGAATGCACTGCTTTGAACAAAAGTGCTAAGGCTGATGTTAGGATGCCAGAATGTATGACTAAGAGGACACACCACAAGGGATCCTGATCCTACACTCATGAATTATCTTGTCATTACTCATGAGGCAGATTAGGTTATTTGTAGGGCCATGTTCCTTTGTATTGTATAAACTGACTCTGAGAATCAAATACTTCGTAATAAAAAAGAATCTCTAAAAAACATCTCTAGTTTTTAGTCATAAAATGAAGAAGAAAGCAATTCCAAATGCTCAATATCATTTCATGCACTCTGAAGCATTTCAGCTGGCTTAAGCCATAGCTCCAAAGTTCTCCAGTATGCCCTGGGCCATACCTGTCAGCTTCATGAAGACCTCCCAAAGAGCCTAGGATGTCTAAAAGCACGAGGTACTGCTGTTAGGTTCCTGAACTCATGTTCATGGAGTTTACGAACTATTTCCCTTAAAAGCTCTTTTCACATCCATCATTACAGAGGTAAGAATAAAAACAGCACTGATATAAACTTCTGGCAAGCTGCTATCTTACTTTGTGAAAAGGAAATTCACAGACTCCTTGAAAAAGAGTTTTATCATTTCTCTTTGCACTGTCACCTTTATACCTGTAGCACCAAATGCTACCAATGTATTGGGAAATAAGGTTGTACACATATTACAGAAAGAGGTCACGACCTGAATAGCTCCTTCAGCCTCTAGAAGAGCTTTAAACACAGCCCTACTTTACATATGTAACCACACTTAGACTTACCCACAGAACTACATTAAATAAGCAGGACCCACAGGCTTTAGAAGACAGCCTGAAATGCCAAGGGAGGAATGCTTCTCAAAAGAAGCTATTTAGTGCCTGAATTTAACACCACTAAGACAATCAAATACTAACAAAAGAAAATCAAGTTTTTAAATAAAGGACCTGGGATAGAGGAGAAACGGCCATGAACGTGAAGTATCCCATTCATGTACACTTGGGAAGACAAAAAACTACAACAACAAATTAATCCATTTCAAGATATTTAGGAAAATATAAGCAGCATTAATAAACATCTTCAAACATATTTTTCACACTTACTAAAAAAAAAAAAAAAAAAAAAAAAAAAAAAAGCTAAAAAGAAGGGAATGGCTTCTTTTATTTTCCTTTCAAGGGTGTATCTCAACCTCAGCAGAGCTTGCAGTGTAAAGGCAGTAGTACTGTCATATTAGGAGATGTCCACACTGCAAAAATTTGACATATCAATCTATAGCTAAAGGAAAGCCAATTGATTTCTAAGTATCACTCACAGTCTCCCTTTAATAGATCAGGTTTTGCCCTGGCATAGCAGGAAGTTCCTCTCCTGTATCAAACACTCAACAAGATTTAAGCCTTTTTATGTCTTCACAAGGTTTAAAATCAAAGCAGAACCAGAAAGGAAAAGTTAACCTTACTTACAGTAAGAGAAAAAGAATCTAATGAAAAGAAATCATAGCCTTGCAGGAAACAGGGCGAGTTCTGCTTGGCCTCGGCCAACTTACAAGAAGGACTGGGTGACTTAGCAAAGCTGAACAAGTGAATTTCTTTCAAGATCTCTAATTCCCCTGTGATGGAAAGGGCATCCAAACTGGGTCTACATTTAAAACCCAATATCTCCATTACTTCCAAGAGAAAATGCACAGTGGACAATTCACTTTCATTTTATTCTCCTAGCTGCAACAAACGGCAACTCCATGGACATAAGAGAACACAGTACACCCTAGAAAAAGCAAAGACCACCACAGCTTTCAGCTACAGTGGGTGAAGAGGCCCTGTTTGCATCTCTTTTGATGCAGACATTTTACAGTTCCATAGCATCAGCTGAATATGGAAAAAAGTGCTGTAACAACTTCTAAAAATGGGCACAGACCAAAGATAATTCAGCCAGAGGAAAACAACCAGCAAAACAACCAGTCTACAACTGGCAAGGAGAAAAGCTTCCATCATCTCTGCAGTCTGGAGAGGATTTCTACAAGATCATCAGGATCAATCAGACCTTCAACTGTTGTGGATTATGACACATCTATACAACCAATGTGAGAAGAACAGACAAAAAAAAAATTACAATGCTAAGAATTAGTACTTCAGTCTCCTCATTTATTGTCCTTGTTTCTTCTATTCTTCACCTTAAAACTGGGTATGCAAAATAATGCATTGTGGGGGAGCAAGCAGCTGTATAATTGCTGACACGTAAACGGAAGGCTTGAAATAAAGTAAGCTGTCTTATTAAGTGTTTGACTTCACTGAAAGTTAAAGTTCAGTAGTTCAGGAAGAACTACTTGCCTAACGTTGCTCTCCTGGTCAGTAGAGCGAGTCACATTACCTATTTGACAGCTTTCTGTATCACCTAGAGCTGATTTCTTCCCATTGGGTGTAACAGGGACTTAACTCACATGTTTATTTAACAACTACATGGGGCAAAAGATTTATTTCACCAAAAATATCCGTTGTGGAGATAAAGCCTGTAGGCCTATACCTTCAGCTGGATAAAGGAGTGGGATTCTACCAAAGTTGATACTGCTACACTAGTTTGGGTATTAAGAATATACTCAGCTCATGCACGTGCAGTGCTGGACAAATTTAATTAAAATGAAAAAACTATTTCTCTTCATTAACTATAAATTTATATTTATAGTCAGGTATAGATGACAAGAAAAAAAAAGAGCAAACCACAGCCTTCTTGGTGTTTCTCAGATAGTCTTCCATCTTGGACACTCACGGACTTCCATATAAAATATGAGGAATGCACTCCTGGCTTTATCTACATGGCTGTGGCCTAAATGAGATCTGAAGGAAGACATGCTATGGACACACACGGTAATTAAAATGGGGACTCATGGCCATGAAGAGAGAAAACATCTTGTTATGCACTGTAGTACCAAATAAGCAATTATTCAGGAGTAACAGTAAGTGGAAAGAATCCTAAAATACACACAGCTCTGGTCAAGAATGCTGGGCGTAGAACGTAAGAGCACCGCATCAATAGCAGATTTTGGAGTCCTACCAAATATTGAGGCAGTCCTCACCATTCTCCATGGACCCAGGCATTGCCGCATGCGTGTGTGTACTTTAACATTTGCATTGTTCCCCTACAGCCATATTTAGGGAAGATCTGGAGTCACATTGGGCAACTGCCCCCCTTGCCTGTCCTATAAACACACGGGTTCATAGCAAGTGCTCAATTAAAGCCCCATACAGATGTATCCAATGTGTCAAAAATAGTTGACAAATATACACGAGAACTACAGTCCCACAGATAGGAATTTTGTTTGAAACTAGTAAAAACATCAGTAAACTCTGATCTGTGTATATAATAATACTTAAGGTAGATCAGACACAGGCCCTTATTAGATGCAGGCCCCTTACAGCATCAAGCACAATGCTGCCGTGTGGAATAATACTATGCTTTCATAATTTAAGAGGAATCAAATTAAACCCTACACCTTCACACTTAAATGTCACCTTATTTTAATTTCTTTTTAATTTCTTACTTTCAATTTTAATTTTTCATTTTAATTCCTAACTTTTATACTTCTAGCTGTACAACTCATTACTAAATATTTATTAATGAATCATTAAGAATTTGACAAGTTACGAAGCTTAACCAATAATTAAGGATCATAAATGAACAGTGATAATGAGTAAGCTAATTAAATATTCAGAAAACTCTAAGTTAAGATCGTTCTAAGACACACAAATATGACAAATCACATCAAATCTCACTCACAAAGTAAATTTTCATGCAATCAACATTCTAAAACCAACAATGTGACTGTAATTCAGATTGCATCTGTCAAATAGTAATATTTCACCAAAATAATATTTACATGTACTTTTTAAAAGGAAAGGGTTTAGCAGATAGAAAAAAAATACTTCCCTCGTTACGTAGGCCAAAAGAAACACAGAGGATTTACTCACTACACGTTTCAGAGATAAATACCTTCAAAATCATAGTATCTGTTTTCAAAATAGCTTCAGTGTCAGTGCACATTCAAGTACTCACACAAATATAGTTTCAAACGCATTGCAAGGACCCACATGTTGTTCAGGTTAAAAACCTGAGAAATGACTTAAGAAATGTACAGAAGTTACAGGAGACAAATACGGTTCTTCTAATATTCAGACTTTTGCACTTAGCAGCACTGTGATGTTTTCTATTGTTTCCTGACTTTTAATAAGGACGTCTATCACAGTTTTCCTCAAATGTAGTTGCTCTGAACACTGTGTGTAGTCTTGAAGCATGTGCTATGCCCAGAAGATATATACACATAGAAAATTTATTTCAGAGTAGGTACACAGACCAACTTACTGTATTATGCTGAGTGCAGACTTGCACCCGTCGCAGCTCCACTTTGCCCATCACATCACACGTTAATGTTGTACAGGAATGGACAACACGCAATCCAGCCCCACAGAAAGCAAACCTGAACTCTCACCAACTGCAGAATTAATTTGCATCTATACTGGGATACCCAGCTTAGCAATTATCCGTGGAACACAACTTTTAAACCATTTAGAAAGACACGATTGATATTTTTGTAAGGCAAACAGGTCACTTAATTGAGACACTTCCTTCAAAACCTCACTAACAAACCATTCCGAAAGGCTTCAGTAAATCGCATGGTAATCACAACAGCAGCTTAACCACTACTTACAACCAGAGTATCTCTCACAAGGCTCAATGATGTAGGCAAAATCTGACACATCCTGTTACAAAACCAATTTAATATTAAAGAAGCCAAGTTCCTTCCCATAATCAAAAAGGCCAGTTATTTCTAGTAGCCTAGTAATCAGAACCTCACGATGTGCAGTTAAAAGGAAAACACATCTGTTAACATGCTTTTCAGTCACGTTGTTTCTTACTTCCCCTGAGCACAGAAGAATCAAGGAAATGTGTAATTTCTGACATGCTGCAGAAGTACATCTCACAGGCTGAACAATCTAATTCTTTAAGGATAGCGTGTTACTTACTCTAAGTGAAGGCGATCCATAACAAGCTATGCCTTACAGTTACTCTGAAATAACAGCGCTGACTGTCAGAGCAGGAGGAGTATAATCCAACCACATCCAGGCCTAATAGGCAGGATACCAGCATTTGTTCCTAGGAAATCAGAAATAAGGTACCTGTCTCATTGACAATCCAGGCACCCTTGGAGAAAACCAACAATGGATTTTCAGGTCCTTAATTTTATTGAAATCAAAAGACATCCACGCTTCAGTCGCCACAGATCTTTTTAATCCATGTATGGGGAAAAAAAAAAAAAAAAAAAGCAAGCAGATTTTTCCACAATTTACAGCAAACAAGTACTGTTACTACAAACTGGAGTTCCTATATCCAGCGTCATCAGTTCAAACCCAGCTCCGTCATCTCCAAACATCCCTCCCTTGGCAAAAGTCAATATTTCCCCACCTCTGATTTCCTCCAGCAGAAGAAAATTCGGCAGTTTCACACGCTGTCTCCTAAGACGCATTGGAAGAGATATCTGAGAGCAGTAACAAAACAGCCAGGCTCTCATTTCTTTTACAGCCCTTCAGGCACAGTCTGGGCGTCTTCTTGCCCTGCTGGTCTTCAGTGCTGGCACTGATAGCTGTGAGATGGAGCTGGGGCAGCACGGAGCAGCAAAACAAACAGCACTGCTTTAAGCACATACTCACTTTTGCATTAAGACGTCCCAACTTTCTCTCTACTCTTACTCCAGCGCCGAGTCAGATGGAAGCTTTAAGGACGTTCCGTTAAAAGTTGCATCTGCAGCACGTATGAGAGAAATGTTGAAATTCCCATCCTGAACACGTTCCGGCAGAGGTCAGATTTGGTTTTAAAGCACATTCGTGTCGACAAAAACTTTTTCTGTTACCGCAAAAAGGAAAAAAAAAAACAAAACAAAAAAACAAATTCTCCCTCTAGATTTTGGCATTGCCTCTGTATTCTTCCAAGTTACTTGGCTCCCTTACAGTTTACTCAGACACGCACGCACACACACCAAAAAAGAAAGAAATCAAATATCGTATTTCACACATGTAATCAGACACTGTAGAGGCTTCATTAAAGAAGTCTTATTTCTCTCACCACTGCCAACCGAGCATCATTTTATGTGCCACCACTTTCGGACAACCCAAGAGACTTAAAAAGCCAGCTAAGTTTGAAAACCAAAAAAAAAAAAAGTTGTGAGTTTCTCTGTACCCCAGGACGGTTTTCTTTCCTGAAGCTCAAGCCGAGGAAGCAGACAAAAGAAGCTGATTTGACTGCGCCGTGCCAAGTCTTGCCTTTTTTTTCTTCCCTCGGCTCGCTCGCTCCCGCGCTCGCTCGCTCCCCGCATGGCAAGCTTCCCAAGCAGTCTTGGCGGAGCTCCAGCCTGTGCCAGGCTGTCGGAGTCCTTGTTTCCAAAAGATGCTCTTTGCAAATCAATTAATAGATTTAAAAACAGGAAGCTGCGGGTCAGGAACCAAATCTTGGCACCAACAGCCGTTGCCTCTGCCAAATCGGCTTATAGATCGCGTGGTTTCCTACCTTTTATGAGGGATGTAAGGTTTTTGCTCCCTGATCGTGGAGCTCTGGAAGCCATTCAGTGCTCACAGCGATAAGAAATCTGTTCTCTAAAAATGTCCGCATGCGACGCAGGAACAACCTGCAGTAAATCAAAATTCTTGGGAAGGCGGCTGTACGGTAATTCTATTAAGCACCAAATACTCCTTAAAATAGTATGTTTTCTTTCTCTCCTCCGGAGAATCATGGGAAGGTGCCAGGAGTAGGAAATGTATAGATTTGAATTAAGATCACATTCCAAAGTCATGCACGTGTTTAACTTTCTAAACTCCAGTCTGAAAACCAACTGTTCTTGTAAATTCCAATTTATTAACAATCAGCTGAAAACTGATACTAAAGCTCACCCTACCCAGAAAACATTGCAAGTGCTTCACAAATTGCCCACAGAATGGTTGGGTTGGAAGGGACCTCGAGGATCATGAAGCTCCAACTCCCTGCCACACGCAGGGCCACCAACCTCCACATTTCATAGCAGCCCAGGCTGCCCAGGGCCCCATCCAACCTGGCCTTGAACACCTCCAGGGATGGACGGGGCATCCACAGCCTCTCTGGGCAGCTGTTCCAGCACCTCACCACTCTCATAGGAAAGAGCTTTGGCATCTGCAGATGCCAATGATGTCACCATTTAATTCAAAAAGCACAAGTTCTGGTATCTGGCATTCAAAAGAGGAACTGTTCAGCCATAACAGCTAACTAACAATTTTCATTCCAAAGCTTCGGAACTGCATTCAGTATATCTGAAATGGCTAAAATGTATACGTAGAGAATTATGGGCATAAACTTTCTTTATCTATAAGCTATTTGCCAAAGCAAAATGCCAAATTTTAAATAAACACATTTACATTAACGAGCACAACAAATTACGCAGAAAATGTGCTATTTTCCTAACCATGCATGTTTTGTAAGTTTATGGATACTAGTGTTCTGTTTGTTAAGGGTTCAGGATAGAGTCCTTGCTGTTCTGAAGCTCTGTGTCATTCATGACCCAGCAATCCCCAGGGTCTGACTCAGTGCAAAAGCTTACTTAGCTCAGAAGGGAGAAAAGCGTTCTGCCTCCAAACAAGTTAAATCAAAACAAATACCTACTTAAAGCCTGGAGAAAAAGAAAAAACACACTACCTTTCTAAGCAGAACATACAAGAGATTGTATGAAAAACCCGAACATGAGCCAACAGTGTGCTCTTGCAGTTCAGAAAGCAAATGGTGTCCTGGGCTCCATCAGCAGAGGGGTGGCCAGCAGGGACAGGGGGGTGATTGTCCCCCTCTACTCTGCCCTCATGAGGCCCCATCTGCTGTGCTGTGTTCAGGTCTGGAGCCCCCAGTACAAGAAAGACAGAGCTGTTGGAGAGGGTGCAGAGGAGCCACAAAGATGATCAGGGGACTGGAGCACAAATGTATTCCCCAGCAGCCAAGTGCTTTACAGGAAAGGACAGCCTTACTAATATGATGAAGAGCCTCATTTTATCTCTCAGTACACACTGCTCCAAATACAATGGATCTCATTTACAGCAATGACTACCCTCTTTCTGTCTTACAGCATGTTTTCAAATGTGTAGTTTACTGTAACTCTCCTAATTCTCTCTTATCTCTTAAATACTCTGCAATTACATTTCTGCTCCACGCCACCAGCACTGCTTGCAACTTGAAAGGTGTTACTGAGCATGGTGCATCTTCCTCCTCTCAGCTGTCAAAATCTTTTGACATAATCCTTCTTCCTTTCCATAAATAAGCTTCCAACCCAAATCAATCTAGTGTTCCAGCTAATCTAATAGATAAGAAGCTACAAACATTCACCACAACTTGTATTTGGGAAACATTTTCAATTTCTCCGTAACTCAAATTTAAAGAAGTCATTCTCTCACTCCCAGTCATCCTCACGTTTCTTTGATGCCATTCTCTTACAAAGCACAAAATACAGAGAAAGCCAAATTCATAGTATCACTGAATCGCCTGGATTGGAAGGGACCTTAAAGATTATTCAGTTCCAATTCCACTGCTGTGATTTATTGGCCTGCTGTCCTTACCAAGCACTTGATCAAGCTGCCAAGGCTCCATCTAACTTTCTTAATCTTTCTTAAGAAATATCCAATGCTCGATCTCTAGAGCAAACCTGGCCATCATCATGCTGTCAGGCTGATGACAGCAGAACAGCACATAGCTTGGATTTTTCTTTGAGCATGGCGATGTAGGTGGTAGGTCCATGCCTTTATTCCCTCACAGTATCTTACCTATCCTATGAATATTTCATACCATGAACTGGGGGAAAAAATATATATATATATTTATCTGGGTCTTGGCCATCATTCAATTCAAATTATTTACTCTGTTCTCACCTTCTCTCATAGCAATTAGTTAATTTAAAGTTCTACTTCCAGAAGCCTCCTGATGTTTCCTTGGTCTGCATTTTCTCAAAATACCTTCACCCAAGCACTCTTCCACTCGAGTGCACCCATGTCTCACAAAAACAAGACATCCAGCTACCTATACTAGTATATACATGCAGGCATGGAAGAAGAAACTCATTTTTTAACCTGTTACACATGAAAGTGAATGAATTCATTACAAGTGAAGAAAAGAAACGCAAGCATACCAGACTAACTACCAAGTTTTATGAGAAGAATTAATGTGAAGGAATTATTTACCAAATCCAAACACATTGGCCTACATTTTCACATGAAACACAGTAAATGCATGCCTAAACACAGGTAATATAGACTACAAAAGCTAACAAGTATGCATACACATTAAGATACATCTATCCATTGAAAACTCTGAAGTGCTACTTAACACTTCAATGTTGGGTATATTTATATTTCCCTTTTGGCCCTCCTTGGCAGGACATCTCTGTGCTATCGATCAGTGAAAGACAAGTAACACATTGTTCTGAACACCTGGTATGAAAACACTGCTCATAAGCAGCATGTGTGACATTACCCAAAGCACTTTGCTCTTAGGAATAAAAACATTCTTAAATTGGTCACATCAGGGCTACCTCTGTTGGAACTTTTGCTATCATGTCCCCGTTATCATTAATAGGAATGTCTGTGACTGATAAGTAAAACCAGTTCATTTGAGAACAAGCCACAAGTTCTTTAGGTGTTTGATCTCAGAGCCAGATACTTTCTTGACTCATTATCAAATGGTGAAAGTGAATTCCATGACAGGAAAGAGTCTGTTTCTACCTGGGCCATTCTTACAGGGAGATAACAATGAACTGTCTAATGACTCTCTTTGCTCTTGGTTTTCATACACTGTTAATTAGCCCAACACTGGTGGAGCTCTAAGAATCCACAAGTAAGTGAATATAGCTATAACAGCAAGCAATATAAAAATAAAAAAAAAGGGGAGCAGCAACAGATGCATGGTTGAAAAATTAAATGAAAACAACTATAGGAAGTGATCAGCAACATCCTAAATATTTCAGCATGGGAATACACTTCAACAAACTCACCTGTTGGCATGACATCCCAATCAGCAAGTACAAAACACACAGGTCAGCCTTCATTAGCCATGCTCCTCTCCAGCCTTGTAGCCAGCTTTCTTCACAGAAAAATCAAACAGAATTTTGCTTTCCCATTTCCTTCGCCCAGTGCCACTCAGAACCTTTTAGATGTACGCATTGCATCTATAAAGTTCTACAGGGAACTTCAAACATCCCTCGTACCCTTTACTGCTTAGAATTCCTACCAGAAATGTGTTTCCTCAGGAGAAAAAAACAGATACTTACAAAAATCAAAATGTTAGGAACTCAGCTTCACAGGCATTTCTGACTGTCATTTAGAAAAGCGATTATAGCACACAACATGAAAAATATACGCATAGCACTGCAGTTATTCATAATGGCATCCACTTATAGGTAACTTGGATATACTGAAAATAGACTTGCAATGAAGTGGATAGAAAGTCTCAGGAGCTACAGTGATTATGGAAAAGGATGCTCTGAAACAAAATCAAATTAATAAGGAAATTTGCCTAAAATATGGTCAAGTTACCCTCTTATAATCAGTCTACACTTAAAGAATAAGATCATATTCTTTGTTACGCACTGAGGAAGAGCTTTGTTGTAAAACTCAAGTACAAAGGGCTTTGTACTCAACATTCTTCTCAACAATTACATTTTCCACAACCTACATGTTTTAAACAGCTCTACAGAGATTAGCATCATGACCTGCATCCAATAATCAGCCCTGAGAGAGTCATTTTTACTCATTTTCCACTTCTAAATTTGCACTGTACAACAGCAGTACATAGGAACATTTGCACACGTACATCCACACGTGTGAAATATGTATCTGATATCTCCCCCTCTCCCCATTCAAAAAGCTTGCTTATAATTATTTTAAACTAAATTAAGAACTGAGTAGGTTTTAATTGGTATGCAAAATGCTCCACACAAAGATGATTCCTTAGTGATGACTAAAGCAGAAACTTCATTGTTTCATTGCAGAAAGACTGCACAAAGTCTGCACTTCACAAGGAATGGGGATTCCTGTATCCTGCTGTTGGGCATTTTATGACTACAGGTGATGCCTTCCAAATCTTTCCCAACAGCCCAGCCATACTGAAACACTACAAAAAAGGAAGGTATAGGAACCTACAGTCCAGATACTGCTTAATTTCTTGGTATAGAAATAGCCTGCAATGCATATGCTTTCTACTCAGAGTTTGAATCTGACTTATCTGAGTGGGATGGAATCCTACCTGCTGAGAGAGAACATCCTTCAAGTACTTTGAAAAGCAATTTAATGACAACAGCACAGGGGACCAAATTAAATCACATAGCAGGGAACACAGGCAATCTGATAAGAAAACACATTTGCTTACCCACTCAGTAGTGAGAAACAAGGCATAAAGTATGACCCCGAATGCTTACGCTGTGCAACACTTTCAAACAGACACCACATGCACTTGCTGACAATATCGAAAGGCACTCTTCACGAGCAGAACGCTCCATTTCAAAGTGGACACAAACATGCAGATGAAGTCATTCTCAGATCTAGACCAGATCAACATCTCTATCTCAGAGGTTAACTGTACGCCCACAAATAAAGTTTGAACAACCTATTAGTCACTTACCAAGGACGCATATTGGCAGGAAGCACCCTGACATCAAGACATGAGAGATCTCTGCAATAGAGCTAACTCCAAGAGATCTCTCTACTCAAAGAGAAATCCTATCACACAGCCAACTACTATGCCAAAGCACCCCAGGGGCCTTCGGGCCACTCACAACTTAAGGGATGAGGGCTGACTCAGTCACAGCTGTGCTGTGCATCAATTGCCCTTCAGCTGCTGACCCAGGTGTCTGCTATCAACTCTTTCAACCCCCAGTTTCAAACAGATTAGTGGTGGTTATAAGTCTTGGTGAGAGCTTGATTGTTATCAGGTCTTGGGTATAATGTCTAAGGCTAAGGAAGGAAGAGGAGAAAGCACAGAACCACAAGGCCCCTTCTCAGTCTCTTCTCTAAGCTTCTGCAACCAAACCTCAGCATTTCTCATATATCTTGACTCTACATCCTCCCCTATCTCCACAGCCCTCATTTGGAGTTTCTCCTATAGTTTTATGTCCTTCTGCACCCAGGGCTCGATGTGGGGCCGCACAGTGGTGCATGCCAAAATACTGACCAACATTTTGGGGGCCTACTTCTCCTTTGGGAGTGGACTAAATAACCTGAAGTAGCTACAGATGTGTACACGGGTTCTAGGCTGAATTTTTTAGGAGTTGAATGTTTGAGAAACCATAAAATACATTTCTGAGCCTGGAAGGAGGAAAAGATGAAGGAGGAATGTCAAACAGAAAGGGCTTTGAAGTATTAGGAACATAATCCAGATTTTGCCATGATGTTCAGTAAAAGTAGACAGGCCAGCAGCATTACCAAAACAACAACCCATGCTTCCCTTGGAGAGCAAGCTGCAATACAGAAGCATTTCTCCTACCCAAAGACCAGAGCTGACTGCAGCGTGCAGGAAATAACTGTCATCCTTGAATGGAAATGTTTTCTGATTACAACTGCAGGTTGTGGCATGCTTCTGCTGCTAATCTTCAGTTTGCCATGACCATTTCCAATGTCTAATCAGAATGACCATCCTTTGTGGGATACTTCTGCTTTCTCACTGGGTTTCCAGCAGGGGTTAACAGCCAGTGTCTGAGGCACCAAATCTCCAGTTTAATATAATCCAGTTGGCCACAAGCCTCAATAGTAAGCAAGATTCTATCTTTGAAACTAAGACTCAATAATCTGCTCACCCAAGTGGATGAAATTCCACTAAGTACAATTCTGCCTATCTGCAGCAAGAAGGAGCTGTGAGCAATAAATAAGAAACTGCAATAAGCATAATTATATATTGCATGGGCTTTTATCTTATTTGAACTAAAGACTTATTTATGTGTATTATTCTAATTGAACCACAAATTTAAATGCAGGTTTCGTGTGTATCATAAAAATGTGCAAATATCAAAATGAGAGCAATATACAAATATATCCACACCACTGAAAGTCTACACATAATAAACAGTATTAGCATGCAAGATGAAACAGAACCGATCACACCATTATAAGCCAAACATTCAGTGACTGCATCACCATATAATGATATTCTGGGGGAACTAAAGCTGCACTTCTGCTGTTACGTATGTGAGTAACTGAACTGTTGCTGAGTTTTCTGACTATGGAAATTCTTTTGTTCCTGGAAATGTTGCATATGAACCTTAGCCAAGAAAACCAAAGAAAAGTAGGAATAAAATCTTGACTCTTTGAACTGGCACATTATGAAGTGAACAGAAAGAGAAGACAGTTCTGACACAGGGCAAGAAAAAAATTAAGGCTTTATATCGAGTACCAACTACAGGTAGGTCATTAAATGACATTATGCCCTCAATTAAGCTTGTTTCTGGTGCTCTCTGAAAAAAAAAAGAAAGAAAGAAAAGAAAAATGATGCACACAAACAAAATCCTCATTACATTTCTTTGTGGTAACTGCACTTTCTTACCCTGGAGTAAATGTAACACAGCCTACCTTTTAATGAAACCAGACAGATGACTTAGCATTCAGTGCACAGCAAAGGCATTCGTAGACAGTTACCTGGAGTAGTTTTTATGCTACAAATCCACACCAGGCTTGCACTGAGCTAATCTGTTCATGTAACCATAACATAAATCATGAGCAGGTCTGGTTTGAATGAGTGTCCACATGAGTTACCCTTTAAGAATGCCATATATAACGCAGCTCAACTGTGTTCAAAAGTACGATTATATCTTCTAAAAGCAACCTATTTTGTGGGCAGATATTAAAATAGCTTTACTCTTTGACAGAATACAGGTTGAGGAGGCATTGTGACCAGTGTCTCTTTTCTCTCCTCAAAGAAGTAACAGAAAACCAAAGAAGTAACAGAAAGAGAGATGCTCAATGGCTAGAAAACACAACAACTAAAGAGATAAAAAAAACAATTAAGAATTGTTTCAAACTTAAAACATTTTAAACAGTCAACACAGTCAATTGCTGGAAAAGTCTTTCAAATGGAAGGCTGGGACAGAAGTGCCTGTGTTTTGTGTGCTGTCCCTGGAGGTGCCCAAAACAAGGCCGGATGGAGCCCTGGCAACCTGATGTAGTGAGTGGTATCGCTGTCTATGGCACAGGGGCTGGAACTGGTTGGACTTCAAGGTCCCTTCCACCCCAAGTCATTCTTTGATTATTTTATTTAAAAAGTAACCGAACTACATAACTGAAATACAAGTCAGTGGGCCCACAGAATGCCACACACCACTCAGTTGTCCAGGACTGCAGAGGCAGGGCTTACACCAGCACTGATGGAACTAACACACACACCTCCATCACGGGATGCTCCCCTTGCATCCCATGGATGAAAGAGGCATTTCAAATGCCTAAATGCCTTTTGACATTCATCATGTGATGAATTAAGCACACAGACTGCACCAGAGTCAATGAACCCAACAGTCCCTCCCAGTGCTCCACCCCAGCTCTGTACTCAGTACAAAGTAAAGCCCAAACAAAGGCATTTCCACCTTTCACTCCTCTCTGATGTGGTAAGTGGAGCCCCAGTGGGCAGCCTAATCCCATGTACCTTCCTGTGATATGCACCGAGCAATGCATATCACATCTGTGCACATCCTGTGCAATCCAGGTCACAACCCAAATTACTAGCCATTATTTTAGCAATGCCTACTTGTAGGTGAACAGCAGCAACAACCCATCATTTAAAACCTACATGTGCTAACACTCCCATATCCACTTAGCATCTAAGCTCACAAGGTTTGAAATAGTGGCACAAAAGCATGTCAGAAAAGCAAGACAATTCTCACAACCCCCCTTTTTTCTGGGTTTAAATTACAACATGATGTCAGGTCAGTGGCATTCATGCAGAAACCATACTGCAGATAGAACGACCACAATTAGCCAAAGGAGTTCAATGTATCCCAGATTTCACACAAAATAATATGAAATATTCTCTAGTGAAAAAAAATAACCCATGTAAATACAAGCCTCGAGCTTCCCACCGCTTTATTTAGCAATGCAGATTTGGCGAGTTTATACATCATGTCCCTTTTCAAAACCGCAGCAACAAGAAGCTACTGAACCCAGCGTACCTCTTCCTGCAAATAATTATCCTCTTTATTATGCAACTTTGAATGAATTTTCAGAGCAGCATCCATGCCTAATCCTTTGGATAAAGTACCCCTGGATTCATTTTCCATACCGGAGAGGGAAATTATGGTATCAGCAAGAGGAGTCTCCTTCAAGCCCTATTTCCATTCAAGAGGCTGCCAGTTGGGTGAAGTTTCTGCCATTTAGGTAATTCCGTTTCCCAGCAACCTGTGCTGTTGCCAGAGAAACCCCGGGGATCCTTCCCACGTGCCAGCCCTATCTCAGTCCTGGGGGTGCAGCCTGGTGCATCGTGCCGCCGCGCATCCCGCTGTGAGAGGCATGCTAAGTAGTCAGCGAGGTGCTCCAGGGACTCAGCCAGGCATTTTTTCATTATTATTTCTTCTTTTTTTTTTCTTTTTGAGAGGGCTTAGTGATGAGTGACGTGGCCCTTTATGCCGCTATAGTTAGAGGTGATAAGGGAGCACTGGGTTTTTTCATCGGAACCATTTTACCTTGGGAGCAGCGTTCGACAGCCGGATGTGCAGCTCTACAAACGCACTTCTTGTATGCTTTTAAGCTATCAAGCTCCGTGTGTGCATACTAACTTCTTTTTGTTGTTGTTTTCCAGCTGTCAAGAGCAAAAGGCACATTGCAAACAACAAAAAAATCCCTTCAGACTGCCTTAACCTTTGCTTCTCCTTGCAACACCTTCCAAAATGCAAATGTAATCGGTGGCTAAAAAGTAATTCCTGCTTTTCAGATGACAGTACAATATTTATAGTTGTACACTTGGCCTGCAAACAAGCTGTTTAGTGTTTAGATATAAATGCTCAACAAAAAGAAAAAACCAAACAAACAAACAAAGAGAGAGCAAGAGTAAAAGCCATAGCATGTTATGACAGACAGGATTTCCAAGCAAATTCATCTCACACCAACCTGTAAAGATGTGGAAATCCTAATTTCTGTCTTTCAAAGTCACAGTGGTTTGGGTTGGAAGGCACCTTTAAGATCACCCAGTTCCAACACCTGCTATAGGCAGGGACACCTCCCTCCAGACCAGATTGCTCACAACCCATCCAGCCTGGCCTTGAAATAGTAAGCAGACACTGAGATGGTAAACAGACACTGGAAATGAGGTACTTTCCTAAAGAAACATACTCTGTTTTACGTCTTTTCTGATTTAAATCTCCCCATACCCCGTGAAATTGTAATGAAATTTAATAATTTATGGAAATGGATGGCTTGAGCATATTTGAGGCAAAGACCGTTTATTAGAATGAAGGAATAAGTAATTAACCCTTCTGAATTAGAAAGGTAAATTGAAATTTGGGGAATGCTAGAGCACTGATATGATATTACTATTCAACATGCTCCTGTACTGCACTTAATTGAAGTCATACCTCATTTTTTCAACCCACATTCCATACAAACTTAAATAAAATGGCCAACCCATTGATTCTTTATCTATCTATCTGGTGGAGTGCTTTACTCTATCAGGTAAAGTGCTCAAAACTTAACAAAGCTACTCCCAAACCTCCAGAGAAACTGCATTTCCCTTGTAAACTCTGTTCTGAGGCACGGTCCCACTCAACAATCTCTATTTTAGACCTTCTGTACAGCGATATTAAATTCATGCCCACAAGGTTTCAGATTTGCCCATGCTTAATGAACTTTTTTACTTCATGAAAGGAAATAATATCTAATGTTTTTTGCTTTCTTCCTTATCTTTATTGAAAAGCAGCCTGGAAAACACTACACTTACATTTTAGTTCACAATTCCATTGCAGAACCTTGTGTGTCAGACACAACTCAGTAAGCTGTCAGAACATCAGGGAAAATCTATTTAAAACTTCTCAAGGTAACACCGTTTATGTATTTAGGCACAGAATAAACATAAGGTGGCAGATTTTTCCCTAACGCTGGGCAGCACAAACAGGCAACAAAAACAAGGAGACTGCCATGATGTCTCCATTGACCAATAGCGAGGAACAGTGCCCTGGTTTCAGCAGAGATGGTGAGGCACTGGCACAGGTTGCCCAAGGAGGCTGTGGATGCCCCATCCCTGCAGGCATTCAAGGCCAGGCTGGATGTGGCTCTGGGCAGCCTGGGCTGCTGGTTGGTGACCTGCACACAGCAGGGGGTTGGAACTGGATGAGCACTGTGGGCCTTTGCAACCCAGGCCATTCTATGACTCTATGATTCTGTGATTCTCTGATTCTATGATAGATGTACGCTGCCATAAAGCACCAAATGCAGCATTAGAAATCAACTAAAGAGGTCCTAATGGGACGTATCATCTTGTTTAAATAACTCTTGTGAAATAAACTCCCTGTAAAAATGAAAAATATGTTATTCTTCATGCACATAGGTTCCATTGAGGTGGAATCCAATCTGCCTGAATCCTATGAAAAATATGTGCTACTTCCAGAGCCAGGGGACAGATGGGAAGAGCAAAGCAGTTCCCATCAAATGCGTGACCACGTTGTGCATAAATTAATGCAAAGAGACTCTTCCTTCTCTGAAGGAAGAGAAAGGGATCCCTGTTGTGAAACTTCAGTACATCCTCCAGGAAGTTTAGGAAAAAATGACCTATCTCTGTTCAGCCTGGGGAAAATTCAAACATCAAAGTTTTCCTCCTCTGTTTATATGGAACTCTGTGCATTTCAGCTTGTGCCTGTTGTCTCTTGTCCCTCCACGGGGAACTAGCGAATGTCTTGCTGTTCCTTCTCTGCTCCCTCCCATCAGTTCTGTACAGACACTGAGACCCTCCTGAACACCATGTTCTAACCCAACTCAGCCTAGGCACAACCACCCTTTCTCTCAGAGATCACACATCTAACAACAGCAGAGCAAATAAAACTGCAATCTTACTGATCAATCTGAATACAGAGCTAATACAAAACAAAGAGGATGAGAGTAGAATCCAACCCTATGAAGACAGGATGAGGGAGCTGGGGTTGTTCAGCCTGGAGAAAAAAAGGCTACAGGGAGAACTCATTGCAGCCTTCCAGTATCTAAAAGGCAGCCTACAAACAGGAGGGGAATCAACTCTTTGAAAGGGAAGATAATGATAGGACAAGGGGAAATGGTTTTAAATTGAAGGAGGGAAGATTGAGGTTGGATGTCAGGGGGAAGTTCTTTCCTATGAGAGTGGTGAGGTGCTGGAACAGCTGCCCAGAGAGGCTGTGATGCCCCATCCATCCCTGGAGGTGTTCAAGGCCAGGTTGGATGGGGCCCTGGGCAGCCTGGGCTGCTATGAAATGTGGAGGTTGGTGGCCCTGCATGTGGCAGGGGGTTGGAGATCCACGATCCTTGAGGTCCCTTCCAACCGTGGCCATTCTGTGATTCCATGATATACAAACAGGAAAATACTGAGTAGAAACAGGACTGCAGGTGACACTAAAACTATCACTAATAAATTCCTATGTCACTACTGACAGCGACACGTCAAGGAAGATGATAACTAAGTGATGACAGTTTAAGAAAAAGAAACAAGAACAAATGAAGGACTGAAAAACATGCTTTCTGTTGACAGTTCACTTCATTTGCTTTATGTCTGATTAAGTCTTTGCTTCTTTAAAAAGAGGTTAATGTGCAATTACCATCTAAATATATTTCAGGGAAAGCTGAAAACACATACTGTCACACTTTTCACCTTGATGAAAAGAAAAGCCTGTAACAAGCAGCAATGGCTGGAAGTTCAAACACAGTTAGGAGATTCAAAATAGGCTGTATTTTAATGGAGGAAGTTATGAAACATTGGAAAAAATTGTGAAATTTTGCAGAGGGCTCTCTGTCAAAGGGCATTTTTAATCAGTGTTTTCTCTAAAGAGAACAAGCTGATTCAAGCAAGAATTAATTCATGGAAATGTTGTGCTCTTTTTTTACACAGAAGGTCAGACAGAAATTCGCAATGACCTCCTCCAAGTTTGCAATGATTACTCTATTAATCTAGAAATACATATATATATATATATATACACAAATACAAGGGTTTTAATAGCTCTAAATAATTGTGAGACTGTCTTCTCATGAGTTTTACCTTTACTGCTTCAGAAAAGTTAGCTCAGTACAGATGTACACACTGTGAGCTAAGCTATTTCCTGGCACTGCTCATTGCAATCAGTGGGACAAACTTCTGATTAACAATATTCTGCTATCTGAGGAAAAACAACTAGAAGTATGTATGTGTATATATATATAAAAATATATAATTATATAATGCCTCACACAGCTGGTTCCCTCTACATCACTGGGGCTCCTTGAATATTGCTCCTACCACTATCATAAACAGCCAATTAAATAGTGTAAGCAATATATATTCACATACTCACAAAAACAGCAAGATTTCATCAATACTGCAACTAAAATTAATTCTGACAACGAGAGTTCTACTGGAAAGGTAAAAAGCAACAAATAGCATGTGATTTTACTACAGAACATGATATTGCATTATGTGATTATGTAGAGATCATATGAAAGAATTTTCAAATATGAATGCAGCAGCTCTCCTGCAAGGAAATTAACACATCACTCCCAGATTCTGGAAGTTGTTGAAAATCAGACAGATCTAACTAAATTACAGAAAGAGTAAGTGAAGCTTACTACAGTCTGCAATGTATTGAACTCACAGCAAGGTATTTCACCCAACTTTCCCCGACTTCTGCAGACTGAGCCATTTGAATCACAAGCAACCACACACAGTCACATATTCCTATGGTCAGCGTGCTACAAAGAAAAAGAAATGCAATGTAGCTAGATTAAATGTGACTTCCAAGATGTGCAGCTGGGTGCAATACAATTAACACAGTGCAGGAGGCTGCCCATGGAAGAATCACAGAATCATAGAATGGTTTGGGTTGGAAAGGACCTTTAAGATCATCAAGGACACCTCCTGCTAAACCAGCATCCCTCTAGACCAGAAAGAAAAATCTCATCTGGTGAAAACTCAACCCAGGACAAATCATGCTTGACCAGACAGGTTGCCTTTTACAATTAAAGGACTGGCTATGCAGATTAGGGTAAAGCAGCAGGTGACATGTTGACTTTAGCTTCTGACACCATCTTTTACAGCATAAACATTTGGAAGCTGTGAAAGCACAGGCTGAAAGAACAGTCCACTTGACACTAAATGCATCAAAAACTGGCAGGATCACCAAAATCAAAAGGCAGTGATCAATAGCTTGATGTCTTGTCTGCAGCAGGTTACTCCAGGGGCTCATGCTGGGGCCAATATCATTCAATATCTTAAACAAGAACATGAGTGATGTGACAGAAAACATGCTCAGCAAGTCTGAGAATGATGCTCAATTGAAGATGAGAGTGGGCATGTCAAACAGCAGATCTTCAGTACAAGGAGACCTTGAAAGATTTCAGGCCTGTGTCAACAGAAACTTCAAGAAGGTCAACAAGGAGAAGCACTGCTGCAAGACAAACTCTGCCCTGCTGGAAAGGATCTGGGATTGTACTGAGTGTCAGGTTAAAAAGAAAACAGTAATATACACTCATTGCAAATACAGCAAACTGTGCAGCGGGCTGAGTTATAAGGTGCAGTGGTCTGCAATGACAATGGCCAAGATGGTCAGCAGCCTACAGCACACATTTCTGCAGGCAGAGGAAGAATTAAGGGTCAATCTTACAGTAGCTGAATAGGGTGTAAGAATGATAGCGAAACAAACCCCTCTCAGTACTGGAAAAGGAAGCAGCCACTAACGGTGCCTTAAGAGGCTCACACTGGGTATTTCTAACCTAAACATCCCCTGTTTCAGAATAAAACCATTCCCCCTTGTCCTATCACTATTCACCCTCATGAACAGCTGTTCCCCCTTCTGTTTATACACTCCCTTCAAATACTGGATTGTGCCACATCCCCACAGCTCTGCAGCACCTCCAGGGACTGTGATCCCACAAGGATGGAACATCCCAGGGCATCAGCACTCCTTCTGAGGAGAAATGTCTCCTCAGACATCCAACCTGAACCTGAACATCATGAGGACGCTGTCTCTCATCCTAAACACATGCTGAGGCGTTTTGGTTCTGCTCTAATTGCTATTAAAATCGATGGCGGTCATTTTGCAATGCTTTCCATGCTAGGCTGCCTGACAGAAGGTAGGATTAGTTGCTTAATTCAAGGTTTCTACCTTATGTACTTAAAAGCTCACGTTTATTCAAATTCAAGGGAGAAATAGTCACTGAAGAAACTGCTTTTTCTAAGAACTTCCCATACATTTGGGTTAGATCCTTCACGCTACGCTTAAGTGATATTATTACGCCTTTTACAGAGCCCTCAGGATTCAAACACCGAGGAGACTGCCGCCATCCCCCTCCCGCCCACCGCGCTGCGCCCCACCCCGCCTGCGCCGCCACCCTCGTGCGCATGCGCGGCGGCGGAGGCAGGCAGAGCGGGGCTGCCGCGGGGCCCGGGGTTCGTTTTCCTCAGGGACGGGTGTGGGGGAAGGGGGGCGGCCGGTCCGGTCCCTACCTGCCACCGCGACGCGCTGGCTCCTGCCGGGGAGCGCCTCTTCCTTCCGCGGCAGCCTGGAGGCCGATTCGCCCATCCTGAAGGTGGAGCTGCAGAGCCGGAGGAGGCGCCGTGGCGCTGTTAGCATCGCCCTCTGAGGGCGGGGAAGGGAGGCGAAGGGTGAGCGGCGCGCGGCGGCCGTTGGGACCGGCGGGCGGGAGGGCGGGAGGGCTTGAGGCGGCGAGGTGCGAGGCCCGCCCCCTGGCGAGCGGCCCTGCGTGCCCTGCGCTGCGCCGTGACGGCCCTTCGCTGGGGGTGTATCTGCGGTGCTTCGCCGCGCTTCCACCCGAAACCGGGCCTCCCCTCGGCTCGGCCTGCCGAGTTTTGTCTCTCGGAGCTCTCAGCGCCTGTGTTCTTGCACCCGCATACGCAGTTGTTTTCTTTTCGTCCTAGAACCGTAGGATAGTTTGAGTTGGAAGGGACCCTTCAAGGCCATCTATCCCGTTCCCTGCACTGAACAGGGACACCCACAGCTCCATCAGTGCTCACAGCCCATCCAGCCTGACCTTGGCTGTCTGCAGGGATGGGGCACCGCTCTGTGCAACCTGTGCCACTGGCAACTTGTGCCACTGCCTCACCACCCTTTATAGTAAAAAGTTCTTTTCCTTAAATCCAGTTTAAATCTCCCTTTTTTCAGTTTGGAACCATTTCCCCTTGTCCTATCACACCAGACTCTACTTCTAGACTGTCTCTCACTTTATAGAATCATAGAATGGCCTGGGTTGAAAAGAATCACAGTGATCACCTAGTTTCAACCCCCCTGCTATGTGCAGGGTTGTCCAACCACCAGACCAGGCTGAGTCCCCCTTGGCTTAGTGGGCACACTACTTCCAATGCAGCCCAGGATACAATTGGCTTTCTGGGCTTCATATTCAGTTTGCCATCCACCAGTACAGCTCAGAGGGATTTTTACCTGCGTGACCCTCTCAGGGTATGTACACGACACCTCAGTTCTCTGGCTTTCTGTCTGAGCCCCAAGTTGGGTATGAGAAGGTTGAGAAGGGCATAGACATTTATAAAAATGTGCTACATGTTCTTTGTATGGTAATATGTTTTATAATGCTTTTTTTTTCCCCCTAGACTCCACTGATCTTGCAGCAGTCCACTATGTCATGTTTAGCCAACACAACAGGACGAGGGAAAATGGCTTTAAACTGGAATAGGGTAGATTGAGAGAAGATATTAGGAAGAAATTCTTTTCTTCACCCTCTGTGAGGGTGGTGAGACACTGGGACAGGTTGCCCAGTGAGGCTATGGATGCCCCCTCCATGGAAGGACTCAAGGCCAGGCTGGATGGGGCCGTGAGCAAGCTGGGCTAGAGAGAGGTGTCCCTGCCTATAGCAGTGGGTTGGAATTGGATGATCTTAGAGGTACCTTCCAACCCAAACCCTTCTGCGATTCTATGATGATTGGACAATTTATTTTTATGGTCTTTTCCAATCTGTATGATTCTATGCCAATCTTGCATGATTTCATGTTGGGTTTTTTATGTGTATATAGAATATGTGCTAAGTAACAAATCTTCCAATACGAGTGTCTTATGTGTATGTTTGCAATAAAAACACAGGAACAAGAAGTGAATGGATTATAAAATCTTCCATCTTTTAGGAAATAATACACAGAACACATATTTTGTATGCAGCAACAAGCAGTGCATTTCCTAAGGTGCAAGATGCAGAAGCTGGAACACTGATGTTTTGTTTTTCAGAGAATTGTTTGTAAAGTCATGGTCAGGAGAAGGGAAGTTTGTACAAAAATTGCTGACTACATATAAAGTTTGTGAACTAGACAGATGCCTTGCACTATGAATTTTAGAATAAGGGAAAAGATAATGCACAAATGTGAAGCAAAGACATTATAGGAAGGAAATGAGAGTGATTCAATGCAAAATTCATATGGAGGGTTGTAAAGAAGTTGGATTGTTGCCTGAATAGAAAAGAATATGATAAAATGACAGTCTAGTCTAAGGGGGGCCGGATAATTCCCTCAAAAATGTACTGTGTCAAAAGAATGAAGTGCCATTCACCTCCCAGTCAAACAAGAATGTGATGCTCTTAAGACACAGAATTTATTCAGCTTTATGAGATGTTTTATGTGGATATTTACAGCAATGCTGAGAATTCCTTGATGCTCCCGAAAGAATCTGGGGAAGCAGGAAATCTATGTTGTGGGAGCCAGGCTTCCTATAAAATTCATATCTCAAATGGGGACCTGAGAAATGAGCTGTCCCATCTCTATCTTCAGATTCACAGAATAACAGAATTGTAGGGGTTGGAAGGGAGTTCTGGAAATCATCTAGTCCAACTTAAGGCAGGTTTTCTGTAGTTCCTGTGCATGAAACAATATCCTCTTTGAGCACAAGTAGTCCCTTGTTTGCAGTCCATTTGGAGTTTTCTATATATTTCTATTCAGTTAGAATCATTGAGAAGTAGGACCTTAGGTGATATCCTAAAATCTGCAGTGGCTTAAAGAAAATCCATTAAAGAAGTAAACGTAGAGATGCATATGATGGATAACTGTGATATTTCGATGGTATACATTTCAAAAAATTGGAAATGTTTGGTGAAAAACTGAATTCCATTTAAAACATATTCTCTTATTTATAGCATCACCTACACTGATGATTCCCAGCTCTTAGAAGCCACTAAAAATGATGACATCCACTGGACTGGTAGCAAATAATTCTACTCCATTTTTTTCCATTTCTGCATGTATTTCTATACTCACTTCACTCTCTGCCAAGGACGTGCATCTAAAAAAAATTCAATGGTTAATGTTTCGATGGACAGCAGTGCAGTTTTTACTGTAAGAGTTAATGTGTCTGTCGATGAAACTGTGAATGCCCAACCTGAATCTTTTACTGTGAGCACTCCTGCTGCCTCGTTGTGAGTGGTTCCATTTTCATTGCCATCTTCCTTGCATGAATCGAGGTCAATCAGAGGTGAAGGACAGAAAAACAGACTTCTGTTTGGGCAATTCAGTCTGCAGATGAAGTGGCTGAGACCTTTCAGGGCCCTTACGCTCTCTGAAAAGCCAGCATCCCCTCTGCTCAGTGTTCCCAGTGGCCTTCCATGCTGTATTTGCTGCCTGCATGTATTTAAATTATGTCTGTTAAATCAGAGGTGTTCTTTGTTACAAGAAAAACTGCTTTGTCACCCATTGCATTCAGCTGCTTCATTTGTGAAGCTGACAGCAGCAGAGCAGGGCGCTAAAGGATTGACACTGAGACTCCAAAACAGTGGTTAGAGCAGTGACAGATAGCAGGGCTGCTGAAGCATTTCGATTACAGCTATTAAGGGCAGGAAACAGTCTTTCATTCTGTGTTTGTATGGCACTTCACACACTGTGTTCCTGCTTCGGAGCTGGATCCTAAGTATTAAATAGTAATAAGCCATGATGCCACTTAACAAATAGAAACTGCTGGTTTACAGAAGTTCTTAGTGCTTCTTCCCTCCGTGGAAACAGAATACTTTTTTAATTTGTTAAATCTCCTTTATATTGCAGGAAAGTGTGAACTATCCCCTTTTCTCATTCTAGAGGCTGAGATGGAAGAGTCTAAACATGACACCGTAGATTTTTAAAGTTTTCATACCAAGAATTTGCCTGTCTGAGCAAGCAGCAGAACCCAATTATCTTTGTATTGATAATATACTGCGCTTCATGCTGAAATGTGGACTTCGTATCTGGCAACACATGAATTAAGAAGTATATCAGAAAAAAAATCCCACTGAAGTGCCTGCCTGTTGCTTGGATTCCCGTTTAATAATCACGGTATTCCTAGTGCAACCATTTTACAGTGTGTGCTGAAGACCTTCAGGAAATCAGTGTGAAGAAGAAAGGTGCAAAGGAGAAAACAGGAGGAAAGGGAATATGAACTTACTGTGTCCTTCTAGGCAGAGCTATGCACAGATTCCCAGTCATTCCATTTTTTAGGAATGGGTCAAAATACAGTTGACATTTACTGTATATGATCCTTGCTGTTGGAGCAGGATTTGCTCACCTTTTTGGATAATTGTTGTTCCATTGTAGCAAAATTTGCTGTGTTTTGCAACCAGTGGAGCCCCTGTGACTATCTTCCCCTACCCCTCCACCCCCCTACTGACTATCCTATGGTAGTAATGCTGTACAGCCAGGTTTCTGTTGCAGTGTGTATCTTCTGGAAGAGCACTGTTTCGGTTTTTGTTTTTTGATTTTATAACGTGTAGCAATAGAGGATCCCTGAGCTTTGGTGGTTTATTCAGTGCTTACTTGCTGTTAGAAACACACACTTTATTTTTCGTTCGGCTTCCATGGAATCATAGCTTATCTTTCCTTGCATGAAGAGATTTCTTGTTTTCTAATTCTGCAAGTATTGTCATTGCCCTTCTTTGAACCCTCTCCAGGTTTTTAGTTGACATATTTCCTTATTTAATAATTTATTTCGTTACCCAATCTGATGGAGATATGAATAATTAGTGCAGTGTTCTGGTACTGGTCACAACAAAGCAAGTACAGATCTTATATGGTTTCCTGATTTCTGCAAGGTTTTGTGTTCATACATCCAAGGGCAGTCAGTGATAACCTTGCAGCCCTGCAAGGCTACTGGCCAAGGTCTCTTCAGGAATTTATTACCAATGTATAGAAATACATGGATTATGGCAAATATATAGGAAACTATGTTCTATGTCTTTCCTTGGCCTCCTTTAAATTAATAGGATGGTCTTGTACCAATTTCTAATAGTCTTTGTTACTACCACTTGTGCAGTTTTTGGGTCAACTGCTAGCAGTTGGAAATTACTGTCTATATTCCTCTCTATAGTTGTTAGAAATGTCAAATAATGGAGCTCAGAACTGAAGCCTATGTGACACTGCTGTAAACATGCCAACCCTGTGAAGGTTGCCTCACTGCGGTCACATTTTGTGGCTAGTTAGGTAATGAGATCTCTGAAAATGAACATATTTTCATCAGGACAAACCTGCTGCTTCCCCACTTTTAGCAAAGAGACATGAACTGCTTCTCAGGAGATTTTTCAATCAAGGGAGCTGGAGATTTTAAGTACCACAATTCTTTTTGGAAGCAACAGACATGAATTCCTGTATCAACAGCTGTATCTGTTACCCAGATGGACAGTGAAGATGATAATACAGTAAAGCAATCTGCATGGAACACTTTCTAGAGAGAGGAGGGAAGATTAATCAGTCATTCACGTGCCTTCCATTTGTGATCTAGATGAGAGTTTGGATACAGATTAAGCTACATAATTTACACTAAAAATGGAACTGACGTGGAAGAGCCATCAGCATTGTACCTCAGAGTAGTGCAGTGATTTGGGATTTACAGAAGAGCATAAAAAACAAGGGACAATTCAATAGAGTACTGTGCATGCCAGGGAGAAGGCAAAAATGCAGGATACCAGCAGTGTGCTTACACAGGTTGTTCTTTGTTTTTTCCATTTCAACATGGCGTTTATGTAAAAAAGCTAATGAAGCAAGTATGCTATCTGCAAGTTTTCCTTCCTATCAGAGCACATAAGCATTGGTTCCCTCTCTGTGAAGGTTCAGGATGCATCTTTACAGCTGATCCCAATATGTTCAAACAAGCCAGGGTGATGCAGACGAGCATTTTGGGGTCTGTCCATCAATGTTTCTACGTGAATCAGCCTTAGAGCTCTCCCAATAACCAGGAGTTAGCAGCTGGCCAGTTTACAGATGTCTTCTTGGGTGGTGTGGCTTCTCTCAGCTCTTTAAATGTGCTGGGCTTAAAAGCAGTTACCAGCAGCTGAGGCTCAGCCCTGGGGTTTTTTTAATCATAATTTCCAGCTGTGGTACAAAGTACTCTGTAGGTCAATTCCAGTTTCTAGTCTGAGAGGACAAATTACTCAGTACGTTCAGTGGCCTGTGCTGCACCATCAGTTTAGATTTCAATATGGATTTCACCAGAAACCATCATGATAATGGCCCTTCCCTTGGTGAAATTATATTGTTGATGCATTTTTCAATGAATATCCTCTGCATCTTTCACCTTGGAGTTTCTGTGTTTCTGTCCCCTTCAATGCTGGTTATGCAGAATGCTCTTCATGGATAGAAATAAAGTGGGGCAGATGAGAACAGGAAAAAAAAAGCTTTGGGTGTATCTGATATCACCCAACCTCAGATCTGGCATCTCATCCAAACTGAGCTTCTAAGCATCACCCATACCAAAAGAAGATCAATCTCCAGAACATAATTCATCCCTTCTTAAAATAGCATAGGAAAGCAGATAGGCTGGACTCAAGTTTATTTCTTCTAGTTCACAGCAGAAGGTGTTCTTCTGAATAGCTTGAAACAGATATCTTCTGATAACCAGAATTAGATATGGTATGGTTTTTTTCCCTCTATCTACCTAGAAAAAATTGCAGAATTTTGCAGTAAAATGTTTTCTTATTTTATGCATTGACTTAAGTTCTTCCAAGACATAGAAAAGTCTTAAGTCCGCTCACATAAATCCGTACAAGTGCCTAAAGTGTATTGAGGTCTTCTGTTTGTTTAAAGTAGCCATAGTGAAGAAGCCACAGAGTGCTAACTTGCAGCCTGTCCCTCTACTTCAGAGTAACCTTGCACGAGGGCAGCTGCTGTGTTACAGCTGCCGTGTGATCTGCCTTGCAAATACGGACAAATGGTGTATAACTGGATTTCCTTCATAATCTGCCATAACAAGGAAGACCCACTTAAATTCCGCAGATAGCATCGCATATCTCTGAAATCTGTAAAAACATCACTTCTCTAACCAATAAAGCAAGGGCGTTTTTTCCTATCAGGATGCCTTGTAATAGATTAGATAGCAGAAAATGTACTACTGGCGTGTGTTTTTGGCAGCCTGCTTTGCTTATATGCATGGAAAAACACTTAATCTAAATATCGTGGCTCTCTTCGTGGTTGTTTTCATCTGAAGTTAAAGCTATGCAATTAAAAATAATAATAATAATAGTAAAGCTAATGGAATCGATTAAGTTTTTTAGGTGGAAAATTCTGCCAGTGGAAGGTTGGAGCTGATACATCGATACCACATTCAGAAGATGCCATCCCTCGGAAATGCTCGGAGACCTCTGCAACGTCAACACGGGCTGATGATGTTCTCTCAATGCTTTGCACAGTGTCTTGTCGATTCCTTGGCTTTGTCAGCTGTTGCTGGATTGTATGCAGTGGCACTGATGACTTTAGAAAAACAAATGACAGAATTGTTTACACGGCCTTGCTAAAGGAAATAATCACATTTAGTAGTGCTGGTTTCCCATACAGGGCTTTAAAAAGGGGCTCTCGTGCTATATGCTGTAATAAGCTTTTTATAAATGCGTTCATGTGGTGCTCAGTACAGCCTGCTGTGCCGATGCTATAAAACCAAAGGGGAGCTTCATAAGCTTTAAGTGCAATCATATATTACTGTGCAGCAGCATTCCCTCTTATTAATAAAGTTTGTAAGAAATACCCAGGCAAAGATTAAAAATACATGTATGACACTATCCACGGTAATAAAAGCTGATGTTGTCGGGACTGCTTGTTTATTTGCTAATGCTGTATGAGATGTTTTAAGGAGCACGGTGAATATGATTGAACAGATGAGCTCTTCCCTCGGGCCCTGCCTCGCCTGCCCAGCACCTTCCCAGGGATGCTGATGCTTCCCAGGGCTGGCGGCTGCTTCCTGAGCCCTCTGCTGGGCTCCTGCCTCCACTGCAGCAGGTCAGGAACGTGAGCTGCTTTCTCATCGACTTGCGTAGGCAAAGCACGTGAAAGTAACATAAAACCGGTGCTTCATTAAAGGTGATGAGAAGTTTTCACTGTTTTGGCCAGAGATATCTTACTTTGCTTTGCCATCCAGGAATAATAGTGATTATTGAACTGTAGCACAGAAGGCTCTTCTGGGAATGGATGCACAGCAGAGCCTGTCATTGCTTGGCAAATTGTGCTCAGGTGCTCAGAAGGAGACAGGTCCTATGTTTAAGATTGGAGAAATCATAGTAAAGTGGGTTAAGACACACCTCAAATGGAACCGAAATATCAAGACATTTTCTGAGAGCAGCTGGTCGCTTGAAAGAGAAATTAAGTACTAGGTAACAGTATATTTGGAGGGAAATAAGTTAACAGGATATGTAAAATAGATCAGAACACATACTAAACTATTATACACAACATACTGACTTTTAGATTCCATTTGTTACTGGAATTGCTATGGATCGTATTGCTTTGCAGCACGTGCAGGAAGGCACAGGTCCAGATCTTCAAACATACTGAGGCATTGAAATTCTGTAGGTTCTCTACATATTTCAGTCCTAGGGCAATCAATGGGACTTGGTCACCTCTCGTGCCCCCGGGGGCTTATATTCCAAATGAGACAGAGTATCTCAAACCCATAGTGAGTCCTGTGCAGGAGCTGATTCTTGGATGGAGTTTTACATGGTGGTGGGATAGAATTACTAGACTAATTTAGAAATAGTGGTGTGAAGAGGATTAAAGTGCAGTTCATTCACAGAAGAGTGTGTTTTGACAATTGAGTGGCATAAGGCATCAGAATGAGTGCAAAGCATTGCAAGTGAGACAGAAGAGTAGTCTATCATGAGCCTAGACTATGGAGAGGAGCAAAACAAGGTGAAAAATGGAACTTAGATATCTGCAAAACTGAACATAACTCTGTAGGTGGTCAATAGCAATATTTCTTACGGAGAAACTGGACAGTGCATAAGATAGGACCAATGTACATGGATAAAACTGAGGTTATGACTCCCAGCTGCAGTGTTCTCAGACGATGAAGGGTCCTACAGCTGGAGTCATTAAAAATTCAGCATTTGTCATATCTCTGTAATTGCAGTCCCTTGGTATCTTCTATTCCGAGTGTGAGAGGTTATAAATATTGTTGATGGCTCAACATTTGCTTTAGACTTCTTTACAAGGCATTTTTGCGCCACTTATTCATGTTATTTTTGTCAATGCAACCCTTCAGCTACATGGAGGAGATTTACAATGAAATCTGCAATTTGCTTTTGTTTCAGTTCATGCAAGTTTGGACCCTTCTTTTTTAAAGTGGGTTTTAAAAACCGCTTTCCCTTTCCACTGAAAGATGCAAAACAAGAAGACGATGGTACAGTTTTAACCTGTCTTTGGGAGGGTGTGTTCCTTCAAGTATTTTCCAGGATAGCTAGAGGCATGCAAAAACCCTCATTTGGGGATGAGCAGTTCTGGCACAGACACCAAGAGACGACACTTCCATCCTTAAAATAAGCCCCCCGACATAAGTGATAATTTAATATACATCATGCCATCTGCTTTCAGAAATGTGCAAGCTGCTCCTAGAGTAGTTAACAGGAAATGCATTTTTCCTATTATTTTCAACATCCCAAGATCTAACTTGATGTCACAAAAGCATGCGTCTAGTCATCTTTCCCCAACGTAAAGTATAGCTTGCCACTGGATAGAATGATAACTGGTACAAAACCCACTGCTTCTCCCCCCTCTGCCCTTCACAACCTGCCAGAATTAAATACAGACGTTGCAGAATGCTCTGCTGGTTAGAAAGGCAGATGGGGAAGAGAGGAGCTTTCAGAACCGTGAGGCTCAGAGGCCCTGGCAGCAGCTTTTCCCTTTCTCTGCCAACAGCTTCCACCTTGAGCACTTTTACTTCACCTATAGAAACATGTCACCAGGCAAGAGACGTGCCAACGCATGGAAGCAGCATTCAAGGCCACAGGAAGGACTGGGCTCTCTGTTTCCCCAATATAGCATACTATAGAAAATGCTAGGCTAGGCCAAGCCTTGCATTGGTGTAGCCTTAGCAGGGGGACCCAGTCTGCTGAGTAATCTTTTCTGAATGAGCCCACTAGAAAATAGTGGTAGAATTTTATTTCTTTTTTTCTGTAAGCGTATGTTCTACAAGATGTGAGGGCACATAGTATGGCTTGGGTTGGAAAGGGCTTATAGCTCATCTAGTTCCAATCCCTTGCCATGAGCACGGTTGCCACCTGCATGGCCATGACTTACAGAGTTGCAATGCAACACTGGAGTGATAAGTAGATAGAGGGATCTTTGTCGAATCCTACACTCAAAGGAGGGCCAGATTAGCCCAGACGGCTCACAGCCTTTGTTCATCTGGGCTTTGAGTATCCCAAGGGTGGCAATTCCTTTGCCCATTCAGTGTTTGGTTACCTTATAGTAAGGATTCTTTTTCCATCTGTCTAACCAGAACCACCCTTGCTGCTGCCTGTGTGCACTTGAACCTCGTCCTCTCTGCACCTACAAAAAGACTTTGGCTCAGTCTTCTGAACATTTCCATTAAGGCAGTTGAAGGTGGCAACAAAATCCACTCAGCCTTGTTTTCATAAGATTAATCTCAATTCCTTTAACCTTTCCTCATATTTTGTGTACTCCATTTCTTTAGGAATGTTGAGGGCACCAATAGTCTCACTCCAGTTTGTCAACATGATTTTTGTGATGGGGAGACTAAAAACTGGATGCATTTCGCCAGATGTGGTCTTAGAAATGTGAAACAATGGGTTTTCTTTTATTATTATTTCACTTCCTAGCAGCTCCTAACATTCAGTTTATTATTTGGAGGGGAAAAGAAATCTTTTTATTTCTGTCTGAGCAATGGTTTTCTGATGTTTTCATGGCCCTGTCTGCCTCCGCTCTGAGATCACATCTCTGCTGACAGCCCCTCCTCAGCACCAGCACTTGTCAGAGTTTTAGAGCTGCTTTTCCCCATGTGCTTTAATTTGCCATGACAGCACAGAACCTCAGCTGCCATTTTATCACCCACCCTCTTGGAGCTATGAGGTTTCTGCAAATGGTTTTCATTTGCACATCCTCAAATCATCAGCGAATAGTCGAGTAACTTCAGATTTGCCCAATAGTCCATGTCCCAGTGCTAGGATCCTGTTAGCCATCCCTATCTTGTGAAAACACTTTGTTCATCCTCTAATCAGTGAAAGACTTTTTACCTCCTGTAATAATCATGCCCATGCCCTCTTGCACTCAGCAGCTTTTAGTAGTGGCTTTTGAAAACCTGCAAGGACAACACCAACCAGACTGGCACGATAGTTGGTGCTGCAGAGAGCTGACAGTTCTGTTAAACAAGACTCCAGTCTGCAAAAGCCACGTGGACTCTTCCCCAGTTTCACAAGGTCCCAGGCATCCTGCTCAAAGTGCTCCTTCTCAGGGGTGATTGGACCAGATGGACCCAAAGGTGCCTGAAATCTCAGCCGTGCCACGATTCTCTGAGATGTGAGAAGTCCAGCAACATATTTGCCAATCTAGTAGTTTCATATTCAAATTGCTTTAGCATTATTTCATGCATCCACTGCATCCTGCAGACCTGAAGTTATTCACCATAAACCTCAGTCCTCTGGCTCTTCACGCTGCCTGACAGGTTTTCAAACCCAGTCATATTTGGAAAAGGATTAATAATCTTTTCATGATGCTAGAAAGGTATTCTTCGAATCTTCTTATTTTACCTTTTTTAGGAGAATGCGTGCTCTGTATTTTTGCCTTGTTTGAACACGAAGACTTCTTGCTTGTAATGGTCTCCTGTGCTCTGATCCTTAACTACAGTAGCTTTCTTCTGGTCTTTTAAAAAATCTTTTCTGATACATACCATGTATTTTCTCTGAGCCTTTATTATGGTGTCTTTAAACAACATCCATGCTGTTTGCAAACATCTCACCCGTTTCTGGCTCCTATTAATTTCCTTTTAAAAAATTATCATTTTTCATAGGTCTCTGCTATATCCAAGCCTGCACTGATGATATTTTTGGCTGCCTTCTTCCTACAATACCAAATCTCACTGCATTACAGCTTCTCACAAAAGCAGCTTTTTAATATCACCGTAGCAAATGTAGGCTGCACAAAGAGTTCCTTCGCCCCTGACTACATCTCCAAGAAGTAGTTCTCATAGGTGTCTAAATATTGAGCCTCAGCATCATATTTTGTCATTGTGTTTACTCAGAGTACATGACTTTTTGCCTTATTACTGCATCTTGTAGTCCCACAGTGTTCTTCTTTGGGACATCTTGGACTTTGTCCTTGCTATGGTCAAGCAATCCATCAGTAACCCTATATTACATTCTCCTCTTGGGTGTGGAACTGCATTCTGTTGACATGACTGTTGTTTTATCAATACAGTTAACTTATTCATCTGCTGTGCCTTTCAAGTTTTATTTACTGTGATAATGCTCCTCCAGGAGTATACATTAATCCTGTGTAACTTTGCATTTTCTCAATGGTGTCCTGATTATCTTCTCCCCAGAAATTAGCTATGATGCTATAGTGGAAATGCTAAGTCACAGCTTGAGACAGTGATTGAACACCTAGAGGGAAGGCAGGGCCAACCTAGAGGAGATCAGGTGCAAGCAATGCACCTGAGTGACCAGAAGAGGTGGAGCCAGGATTCACCCCTTCTCAGACCTCATTTAAGCCCACCTAACTCCAACCCTTGCCATGGGCAGGGACGTCTCCCATCAAATCAGGTTGTCCAAAGCCCCATCTAGCCTGGCCTTGGGTTCTGCCGGGGATGGGTAATCCTGGTCAATCCTTGGCCAAGATTCTATTTCCGGACAACCAGCCCCCTTTAAATTCATACTGGACCACTGTAATACCAGGAAAGACAAACAGAGCAACTTTACAGCTATTCCTGACTCCTCTTTATAGCTACTCCTGCACATATCTTCTCTGTCATGCCCCATAGACTTGGTCTGCCCATCATCCATACCTTTCCCAAGGGAATGGTGTCTTAAGCCATGTTCCTCCCCTCCAGAGCAGAGAAATCCAGTACAGTGCTGTCAGACTTTTCCCTACTATTGTGATCTGTGGACTAAAAATTTCCTCACATGAAGATGCAATGTTTCTTCTAACCTGGGACATCCTTTGAAGGCATAAGAAGAAAAGGGAAGATTGCTGCTTTTCTTTAACTGGTGCAGTAGAGAAGTCAACCAGTTTATGGTAGACTCACGTTCGCTCCACTGAGGTCTTGAGATTGCAAACAGACCTGGATTAAAATAAACCTAGCAAAAATATTGTCATAATTATTGGTTTTAACCCAAACAAAGATCCTATCCTGGTTCACTATATTGCCATACTTTGATTCTTCCAAAAACTGACATACTGATGGCTATACTACTCAACTGAGGTACCTTGGTTGGATAAGCAGCATTTTTCAAGGTCTGTAATTTCCTAATTGGCGCCTTTCTCATGTTTTGGAGGGTGAAATATTTCCTCAATCCCAGTCCTAACAGGCTTTGGAGGTGACAGCCACCAAAACCTTGTCAATGTGGATGTTCTTGACCATCATTAGGCTCTGGTGGGATCTGAGCATTCTCCTGCCTCCTGTGAGAGTGAATCTGCTGATTTGGGAATGGAATTGGAGAACATTGGGATGCTGTGAGTTGTGCATGCTACTGCACAGCTCTTACAGGTGTGCTAATGAGAGACAGCACTCTGCTCATCACCAGCTCGAGACCTTGGAGAATATAAGTAAAAATGCCAATTTGCATGTCTTGGGGTTAATTGAGGAGATCTCCGATGGAAAATCTTGCTGTCACTTCTGACGCCTGTTCTGAATATAAATCATATGTCTCCATGGGATATTGTGAGAGCTTTTCAACTTCCACACGAACCTATAGAAACAAGGAAGGTTGTTAGCTTCCAGAGCTCACAAAGAAGGACTTTTTTTTACCAAAATTTTATAGTTTCACTATTTACCTATGCTGATGTTAAAGTGGGACTTAGAGGCCAAGTGCATGGAACCTGTGGATTCTTAAAGAAAAAATACAACAAAGGGGCGTATTTTCTATCACAAAGGCCACAAATTTCCAAAGAAAAAAGTTATTTCTGCACGCACAGAAAAGCACTTCTTTTCAAGTGAAGTATCCTTTACTCTATACCACGTTTCTTGTGGATAAAAATACTTAGTGGATTTATTCTGTCTTCTAAGAAGCCAGGAAGTTGTTTAACCACATGCAGTTGTCTCAATGAGAAAATCAGGAAAGTGCAAAAGAAAGGAAATGGTTAATTCACTGAATACTGAGGATGAATCAATGCAGATTTCTATTATTCCAGAATCACAGCATGTTTTTTCATCACCTGATCTTCTAGGGACAGGCTTCGTTGCTTTCACAACTGTTTAATTATAAGCCACTATAGGATTACCGCCAATGGTGCAACACACAACCAGAAATCCAGATTATTTCTCTGTTTAATTGCAAATGCTGTGTGATTCTCTGATCTTCCCATCAGCCTTTAGAAGATTTTATAAATGTCTTTCTGCACATTATGTCTATATAATTAACTGTTCTTGTTGGAACACCTATTTTTTTGAGTTTATGGAGAACACCGGGGAGAGGCATAAGTTTGATGCTGATTCTAAATGAATCATTGCTTGGTTTTCAAAGTTATCCTTTAGTGATTTTGATATTCAATCTTTCTTCTTTTTTTAATCCTGCATATCCGTAACAATAAAGAAATTAATTGGAAAAAGCAGAAAAAGAGAGCAAAAAGACCAAATTTTGCTCTCGGCAAGAGATCTACAAAACCAACTCAATTCCTGGTTACTCCAACAGGACAGGAAATTTTTACCAAACTCCTTTCACTTCCACTTTTTCACTTTTCTTATTTGAGCATTTGGATGTGGCTGTGCAACACCGCTGATTTCAGTGTGTTGCAAAGGATATAATTAAAAGCAGAATCCTACTTTGATTATTGCTCCACTACGTGCACTTACCAGCAGCTGCAAGGTGATGAGCTGCTAAAACCGTACAACCATGTGAAGCATCATGGGTAGAGCAGCATGCCCACGTTTTGGGTGCCTCTCTAGATAGCTCCACAGAACTGCCAGCACTAGGAGAGAGTCTTGGGGTGATGCCACCAGAAAAGCACCAGAGCTGTGTGTGAACTCCTCGGCATTGCAGTGCCTTTCCCATGCGTTCTTGGTGAGTTCCAGTTTTCTATGCCTAAAGACCACATGGATGAAATGGGAACAAGTATCCCTCCTTCCTTCTCTTGCACAGACAATTAATTAAATTAATCCACCAGTCCCTGAGATAGTAACAGTACAGAGCACGATGGTTAACTGCACAATGAGCACAGGTTTCAAGATCTGTCACGAGCTGCTGAAGGAGAAACACAAATCTTTTTTATTTCTTGCTGCCGTTAACATGGGAAATGCAACATGGGCAGTCACTTTTGAAGAAAAATCAGGAATAACAGAGAACACATGCAGAAAAATGTTACAATAGTCAAAGCCAAAATATCCTACTCATCTCCTGTAGGAGGAAAGTCATCAAGAATTGGAAAAGGGAAAGCCCACATGATTAAAAGGAGAACAAGATTGGCTTCTCTCAGGCTGACAGTCTGTGCATCAGTGTTATTCTGATTCAAGGCAGTTCTGTTTGCCAGACAGTACAATCAAGGCAGATATGAAGTTGCAGAAAGGCATGACGATGAGCATAAAAAACATCAAAGATTTGCTTTTCAATGTAAGAAAGAGACAGAAAATTAAGCTCCAAGTAGGACACAAGGTTCTGACCCTTGCTGAGAGTGACCAGAGAGACAAGCCCTAAGTATGATATAGAAAGCAGCCAGTCCGAAATTGGAAAAAATAGGGCATTGGTGTATTTTACATGGAACTTGCACATGTCTGGCAAAGTGTTGAGTTCCATTTCTTTACCTTAGATACAAGGTGAGTGTGAGCTTGGTGAAGCCGTGTCATAGCCATTGCATCCTGGAGTTTTAGCCTGTAATAGAAAACTGAAGAAAAAGGAAATTCCCATTCTATCTTTCTTATGAAACTTCAAAGCTTCAATGATTTTTCCTGTTTAAATGAGTCCAGAGGAGGGCCACAAAGATAACTGGAGTGCTGGAGCACCTCTCCTATGAATAAGGGTTGAGGAAATTGGGCCTGTTCAGCTTGGAGAAGAGAAGACTCATGGAAGACCTCATTGCAGCCTTCCAGTACTTGAAGGGAGCTTACAAGCAGGAGCGGGACTGACTTTTTGTATGGTCTGATAGTGATAGGATAATGGGTAATGGCTTTGAACTGAAAGAGGGGAGACTTAAGCTGGAGGTAGGAAGAGATTCTTTACTCAGAGGGCAGTGAGGCCCTGGCTCTGCTGCCTGGAGCTGTGGGTGCCCCATCTCTGGTGGTGCCCAAGGCCATTGATGGGGCCCTGGGCAGCCTGAGCTGGTGGTAAACAACCCATTACAGGGGCTGGAACTAAATGATCTTTAATGTCCCGTCCAACTCTACCATTCTGTGATTCCATGTTGTGGAGGACTCTGTCAAAAGCCTTTTTTAGATCATACCAGTAGCTCTTCTCCACTCATGCAGTTATGCTATCAGAGAAGGCCACCATATTGTATCTTGCTCATAACAAGTTTGGATTAGGGTGCAATAAAACTGTTTGTCCTTTCCTCACTTTGATTTACCATTCTGCAGTAAATCTAAGGGATACCTGCCCAGTTCATCAGCCATGCTCCTATATTTATTTGTCAGTGACTTATAAGTATGTGGAATGGTGTTGGACTTTGTTTTGATCTGCATGAATCTTACATTAACATCCCTCTTTTTGACAGCAATCTCCTCTGCAGAGTGCTTTGTGAGATCTTCCTGTTCTGAATCCATTAAAAGCAGATCTCTTTGACATTGTAGTGCTACACAGTACAATGTAAATGCTTTACAGAAGTCCAAGGACAATGTATTTACTTAAAAGGCAATGTTCATTTTTCGCCTTGACTACCTGCTGACAAATATTATGAAATTGTTGTCTGTCCAATATGATTTACCTGCACAGTGTCACATAGGAGGAGATAATCCCACCTACAGCAGATTGTTATGACCTCACATTGGATGTGATAAAGCTGAACAAGCACTTCTGTATCGGCCGTGACATGCAGGCCTTGATGGTCCACCTTGTTGCTGGAAAGCAGAATTTGGAAGTAAGACTCTCCCGGCTGGCATCAGGCATCCCAAATCCATTTGCTGTGCCCCAGCTCTCTGTTTGGTACAGTGCTCAGACTAAAGACCCGGTTTTGTTTGACCTCAAAGCAATTTTACACAGTTGTCCAGCAATATATTGCTTTCCCCACTGAAACTAGCTTCTTTGAGGAGGGCCAGTGTCTCTGATCTATGCTCAAATACAAACCATTATGCCGTGATGGTGGTGAGACAAAAGCTACCTTCATAGCACTCAGAATGCAGGCTAACAAGAAGATCTCCTCTCTGCTGACAAGTAAAGCCATTAGTGATTTCTTCATTCTACACATGGCAGCAGAAAACTGAGCAAACAGGGCCTATGTTCTACCCTGAAAGCCAGAAGATACGAGGCTTGTATTGACTTTGACATGTTATATCAATTACATATAATTTTAAGCAGTGTTAACTTTTGGTGTTGAAAAGTCCTGAGATTAGTGCCAAGAATTATTACTGCACATCAAGTTTTAATCTGAATGACTGGGACTTGGAAGTAGATGATCTTTGAGGTCCCTTCCAACCCAGGCCATTCTGTGATTCTACGAAGAGTAAACACGTTTTTTTATTCACCTCCTGTGTTTAGAGCTGCCACTCTGTAGATGCTCTGCAACTCCAGGAGATAAAAACTTGCATGAAATGTGAGAGTTGGTGTTTTCAAGCAAGGAGACACTGCTAGATCCTGGGGAGGTTCTCAGGATTATCTTTAAAATCCTATGGTTTACAATAAAGTCGCGAGTGGTAGTGACCTCACATTTCTTTCTGGTAGGATAGTGTGTGCATTTTATATCCTAGGGTATAACAGTAAAATATTTCAGAAAGAAAATAAATGTAATGTATTCATAATTGCTAATGTGATTGAGAATGTACATTTAAGAAATGTAATGGCATAAACCTGAAGAAATCTAATTTTGAAAGGAAGCTGTCTAAATTTAGAGTGATGTAGTGCTAATTAATCCATTTAGCATTCCATTCTGGTTTCAGCTCTAGGAATGAATAAACAGAGGACTGCCCCTTGCTTACGAGGGGCAAAATGAAAAAGGTTGGATTTTTTTTTATTATTTATCCAGTCAAAACTCTAATCATTTCAGTGACAGAGTACTGTTTCTAGGCTGATTTGCAGGAGCTGGGTTTTGCAAATGCATTCTAGCAAATTGAGGGTTAAACTTTTTTAGTTTTCATGCAGGTAAAAGCTGTGTCTATTACTTCATTGAGTATTACTTCATTACTTCATTGAGTCACCTAGAAAGATGTCAAATAACACTGGTCCTGGCACCAGTCCCTGAGGAACACCACTCATCACCAGTCTCCACTTGAACACTGAGCTGTTGACTGCAACCTTTTGCGTGCAACCATCCAACCAATTCCTCGTCCAGCAAACAGTCCATCCATCAAATCCATTTTTCTCCAATGTCATGCAGGACAGTGTCAAACACGAGTCCGGGTAGATGTCCCTGTTCATTGCAGGGGAGTTGAACTAGATGACCTGTGAAGGTGCCTCTTCTAACTCTAAGGATTCTATGATTCTATAATTCTAATATTTAAGACGAGACTTTTTTCCTCTGAAGATGGAGTCACTGCTCTGTTCTCCACGTCCAGAAAGGAGTAGTCTGAGTTTTGGCTTCATGGAGGAGAGATGGTAAATCCACATAATGGTGGTAAGGGGAAGATGGGATTTGGCCACGTGTCTGCAGTGAAGTGGCCAAAGAAAGGTTCCAAGTCCATGCTGTCCTCTTCAAGATGGGTATGAGAATCAGAGTGTGGAGAGGGTCTGCTCTCCTCCTTTATTGCCATGGAAAAAAAAATACGTATTAAGCAAGAAGGGAAAAGTTATTGGGACTATGGGACAGAAACAGAACCAAAATCTCTGGAAAATCCTGGTCTTTGAACCATGACAGCTTCCACATAAACAATACAGCATGGAGGCTCCTGATGCAAAATCAACAGACATCAATGATTTTTTTCTACACTGAATGATGTCAGGTCCCAGCGTTTTTTGTTTCTTGGGGGCTGTGGAAAACATCGGCCTGGTGTTTATTTTTATTCCTATTACTCATTTTTAACCCATTTCTCTCTATGAAAAACCCTATAATCATGTTCAAAACCTACCCAAAATCTGAACCAACAAGTTAATGCAATGGTGTCATCACAGCATTACTCATACAGCTGCTTTCTCTATGAAAGATGTAGTAAAAAGTCACAGTATTCAGCAGTTGAGGACAGCATTGCTATTCACTTGTTTTTATGTGGTACAGTATTTGAGATCAGACCTAAAAGATGCTCCTGACTTCATAATTATTATTGTTGCTGTTCTAAAGGAAGAAATTGAAATATGGAGTTGAAGACTAGTGGGTCTTTTGAGTGCCTTGGCATAGACAGAAGGGACTGAGAAACTGCAGAGACAAAACTGTCACCTGAGTTAAAAACATTAGGTGTCAAGGGATGGTACACTGAGATATTGGGGACAAAGAGATTTTTCTTCCTGTGTTGGTCAGACAAGTAGCACTGTGGGGTCTTGGTCCAGGCATGCGGAAAAAGGTGGTGAATGCCAATTGGCTACACTTGAGCCATCACTGTGACTGTATGTAGTGATGGGGGTGAGAGGTAATGGCCATAAGTTGTGCCAGGGGAGGTTCAGTTTGGTTATTGGGAAAAACCTGGAAAGAGTGGTGATACAGTGGCATAGACTGCCCAGGGAGATGGTGGGGTCACTGTCCCTGGAGGTGTTCAAGGAACGTGGAGATGTGGCACTGAGGGACATTGTCTGTGGGCATGTTGGGATGGGATGGGGTTGGGCCTGGTGGTCTTAGTGTTCTTTTCCAGCTTTAATGATCCTATGGTTCTGTAGGGGATGTCTCACCATTAAATGCACATTTTGAGTCAAGGCAAACCCCTCCCATCCAACTCCCAACAGTAGGTCCACCCTGGGTAGTGTGACAGGAAGTTCCCCTGGGCGACTGTGCTGATGCTTCTTCTGAGTGTATTTCTTCTATGCACATCCATATCACTCTTCCCACGTGTATAAATATGGCATCTGTTCATGTTAGCTGTTATTGGACACCCATCCTGGCCTTCAGGTGGTCCAAAGCAATGACCAAGCCTTGCATTTTGCAGAAGAATTCACCACTGCAACTGCTTCTCATGGCCATGAAGTCCCAGGGGAGAGGAAGCAGCACCCAGAGCAACTTTGCCTGCATGATTTCACTGGAATTACGTAATTATTTTCTTCAAGCTAAAAGTATTTCAAGTGTTTAATTGCCAGCGCTACATAACAATCTGGAGTAATTATATAATTAACAAGAAATTGCAGCTCCCATTAGGTACTTAGAACAAGTCAAATTTAGGGTTGATTTTTTAAAAAGGTGGGAAGTTGTGCACATGTGGTTTTTTGCATAACGATATGACCTCAAAGTAGTGAGTCGATGTTTTTTTCTTTCCATAAATGAACATTTCAGTATTCATTTAGAAAACTGTTGGAGTAAGACTTGGTTGCAAAAATCAAGAAAGCTATTGGAGTTGCTGTTTAAAAAGTTCATTGGCGTCATTTCCTCACCAAAAAGCTTGCTGGAAGAGGTCATGCTGGATTGTGATATCATTTTGAACAGAAGAAGAGTTGGACCAACCCCAGGCACAAAGCCTTGCTGCGATGGAGATGGGAGAAGAAACCTGATCCTGTGCTCAGTTTGGTGTTTTAGCCACTGGGTCGTCATTCATCCCCACTAATGGGAGCTGCCCTCTGACATAACAGTGTTATCTGGTACTTTATAACCAGGACTGGAAAATAGGGCTATCACATCCTTACCATATTGCTGATGCTGTTTTTCAAGTGACCAACACTGCATTCATTAAAGCCGTTGGAGCTTTGCCACACAGACCAGCCAAAATTTTCCTCTTTGAGCAAGCCCCCAACTCTCCAAACAACAAACAATTTCATCAAAGGAAAGGCACAAACCTTCCTTAACTGCAGGCAGGAAAGAAAAAATGCCTCTGCATTTTCCACCCAGATGTGTAACATGAAGATCCTGCCTAACTAACCTCTTTTAAAGTCTCAAGCATGGCCTGGGAGATATAATTGATCTGGAGTTTTTAAAAGCCGTTGCCAGTTTCGTCAGAAAGATGTCTTGTGCAACTGAAACCCACCGGGAGCCTGAGTGAAATAATGGAATGGTTAAGTAACTTAGTACAGGCAGCAAGGAGAATTTGTAGCAGAAACTGTAGGCACGTTGATCTGGTGCCAGGTCGGGGAAATCAGTTATAGAACTGATTTCATTTGGTGGTGATGCAAAAACAAAGGTGTCAGACAAAGGAGGCAGGGCAGACGCACCATTCCTACTCCTTTGGGTGGGGAAAGAGTGGTAAAAAAATGGAGCAGGGAAATATGCTCAGAGCACTGCATAAGAGGTTGAAACCATACCGCAAACTTCGGAAGCTTCTTTGTCACATGGGGAAATAATGTAATAGCCCAGCAGGCAGAGGGCTGCATCTCAGCATAAAGTGGGTCTGAGCAAACCTCACTGATTTCCATAGGAGCTCCTCTATGGAGGCAGTGGTGATCCTGCACCGGGGCTCGTTCTGCTGCAAACAGCAGAGGGGAAAGCATCCCGTGCTGCTTTATTATCAGCAGCCAGACAAGGAATCTGATGGCGGAGATGGCAAAGTGGGGAATGGGGTTTGGAGATAACCGGTGTCGCGCCATGGCGGATGTAAATCCCTTGGTGGGGTCTGGCTGCTCACCCCGCAAGGATCCAGCCCTTTGTTCCCCGCAGACTCCGGGATTAGCGGCAATGAAAAGAATAAAGAACAGACCTCATGAAGCTGCGATTCACCCGCACATTAATGTATGCGCATAAAAGGAGCGGCCACCCGGGCCAGGCTGGGAGAGAAAGGATGCGAAGGTCATTCAGGAGCAGATGTCACCTCAGTAGAAAACAAAGCAGTAAAATGAACAAGCCTCAATGGACCCAACGCCTTTTCAGGCAGACTCCAGAATTCGTGTTCCAGTAACAGAAATAAATGTACAGGGAAAATGTGTGTGTTTGTTTCTTTCTCTCACAGCAATAGAATCACGTCCCCGCGTCTGTGCAGGAGCTCCTTGAAATAAAGCTAGAACAACACTTATCTCTTATCAACACTTGGGATTTGCAATAATGAAAAGATTTGCATAACAAATGCTCCTTCTCCTTGTTCTGGTTGGGATGGAAGTATTAATTTCCCTTAGTTTTCTACAATATTTTTTTTAAATATATCTACCTTACTGGGAAAAATTCAGTCCCTCTTATTTCTGACGACTATCTAAGCCCTTCTGTATGACCTTAGCCTTCTGCACTTTGGGAAATGAAATGTATATATATTGCCTTTGTTTATATCTCTACAGGCTCCTAATTACTTTCAGACAAAAATAAAGAAAAAATATCTCCTTTACCCCTTGCATGTCTCTGCTTTACTCCCATGTCAGTCTGTGGGCCTCTGCAGCCAGACATAGAGCAAACCAGGCAAGAGAAGGTTCTACACCATGTAGTCAATTAATTATGAAGTCAATCAGGAGGTAAATATATGCATTAGCATTGTCGAGGGCTAGAGGGGATCTCTTCTGCGGTAGCAGAGGCTCTTTATGCATGTCAGCCTGCTCTGCCCTTTGATCATTTGTGCTTCAGCCATGCCCCTCTGCAAGCTCGTGTTGTATCTCCCAAGCTTTCCACCTGGCCTGATGGAGCTGGAGAAATGATCTTCCACAGGCTCTCCTGGCTGCAGATCAGCCTCTCCTTATACTGGGGCAGGATCATAGAGACATAGAATCATAGAATCATAATGGTTCGAAAAGACCATTAAGATCACCAAGTTCAACTCCATTAGTGTTTAGTGTTTAGTGTTTAGCTTGGAGAAGAGAAGGCTCTGGGAAGACCTCATTGTGGCCTTCCGATACTTGAAGGGAGTGTATAAACAGGAGAGGGAATGGCAGTTTACCTGGATTGATAGTGGTAGGACAAGGGGGAATGGTTTAAACTGAGACAGGGGAGGTTTAGGTTGGATATGAGGAGGAAGTTTTTCCCCCAGAGGGTGGTGAGGCACTGGCACAGGTTGCCCAAGGAGGCTGTGGATGCCCCATCCCTGCAGGCATTCAAGGCCAGGCTGGATGTGGCTCTGGGCAGCCTGGGCTGCTGGTTGGTGACCTGCACACAGCAGGGGATTGGAAGTGGATGAGCACTGTGGGCCTTCTCAACCCAGGCCATTCTGTGATCCTATGTTTCAACCCCCACCATGTCTCTCAGTGCCACATCCCCACAGTTCTGGAACACCTCCAGGGATGGTGCCCCCACCACCTCCCTGGGCAGCTGTGCCACTGCAGCACCTCTCTTTCTGGGGAATTTTTCCTAATATCCAACCTAAAAGTAGTACATGAAGTAGCTCATCCCGCTCCAAAAATGTGTTTGGCTCACTCTTCAACCCAGCTGTGGTTCTTGGAAACCTTCCACACCACACACCAGAACTAAACCACAGGAAAGTGACCACTTGTGGCCAGGACCTGGTGGAAATTCAGCATGAGATCTGTTAGACTTATGAGATTCATCCTTCAAGTCAAAAAGGCTCTCCTTGGAAAAGAAATCATACTGATGTATTTCTATTTCAAGACCTTCAGACCTTCTTGAAAAAGGTCTCTTTCCACACTTACAAGGAACCGGCTTTTAATATCTGAGGTCAATCTTCCTTCTTCCAAATAAAGCCTCTTTCTTTCAGCCCTCTTTCTGGGAAATAACCTCCACTTTCTCCAGAACACCTTTTCTCCTAGTTGTACCCTTCTAATGTCCTGACATTAGATTTTCTGTAGCAAACAAATGCAAAACAAAACAAAATAAAACCATTTTTATCTCCTTGCCCTTACTCCTGAAGAAGCAAAAAGCACAAGATTCATTGGAGGAATTCTCGACTCAAGCTCCTGCTCTGGGTCACACATACAATTTGTCCTACCTGTTAGGAGTGCCACATCTCTGTCACACCCATGCCTTTGCACGGAAGCAATGCAGGAACACAGTACTCTGCCTAGATGTGAGGCTCAGCAGCTTTTCTTTTGGGACCCTGCCGCAAATCTCCATCTTGGCTTACATGAAAGTGATGCTCTTGCTATTCCACTTTTTCTCGTCCACTAAAGCACGGCAGGGAAGCAAAAAGCTTTCTTCTGCCTTAATAATTCCTTGGATAAATCTTCTTTTTTTTTTTTAATATAACAAAGAAAGATAAAAAATAATATTTCTGGTGGGGCTTGAAGATCACAATGTGTTACTTGCAGTGTGACTCTCTGCATATGGACTAAACTAAAGGCATGACTACTTTGGTTTTCTGTTTTGAAAAGACAAAGTGCAGAGATAACAAACCGGCTCCTTTTAGTCAGATAACTAAAAGGAAAGTGGATTATTGATCTTGTTGTTATTCTTTTGTGTCTTTGGAAAGATCATTAACAAAATAATTTAGGCAGGAAAATGGAAGGCTAAGAGCTGCACTAAGAGGATGGTTAAGTTCCCTTGCAAACCACTTTACTTCACGCTTTTGCTGTTGCCTCATTGTGGAATTTCCAGCCAATGAAAGGCAGCTGAATAACTGATTTCTACCTCATTGGCATCACTTGCAGTCATAGAATCAGAAATCGCAGAGTCACAGGGGTTGGACGGACCTCAAGAGATCATTGAATCCAATCCCCTGCTAAAGCAGCTCCCTACAGTAAGTGACACAGGTCAACATCCAGACAAGTCTTTAATATCTCCATAGAAGGAGACTCCGCCACCTCTCTGGGCAGCCTGTGCCAGTGCTCCATCACCCTGACTGTAAAGAAGTTCTTCTGCATGTTTGTACAGAACTTCAAGTTCTAGGCCATTGCTCCTTGTCCTATCACTACACACTATCAAGAAGAGCCTGGACTCATCCATTTGCCTCCCACCTCCCTTCAGATATTTATCAAAAATTAATCAGATGCCTTATCGGTCTTCTTTTCCCCAGACTGAACAGACCCATGTCTCTCAGCCTTTCCTCATATGGGAGATGCTCTTTATCATCTCTGTGGCCCTGCACTGGACTTCTCCCAGAAGACTCCTGTCTTTTTTGAACTCAGCCCAGAACTGGACACAGCAGTCCCCAGGGCAGAGTAGAGGGGGAGGACTGCCTTCCTCAACCTGCTGGCCACACACTTTTTAATGCACCCCAGGATACCATTGGCATTCTTGGCCACCAGAGAACACTGCTGGGCAACTGTGGGCACAAGAACACAATATTCTGTGAATTATTCTGGGAAAAACCACGAAGACAAGGAGAAAGTTGGGTTTGTGGTCCAGCTCATGAGTGCTGAACTACACCTTTAGTTTGCTGCAAAATCATAGAACCATAGAATGGTTTGTGTTGGAAGGGACCCTTCAAGGCCATCTGTCCCACTCCCTGCACTGAACAGGGACACCCACAGCTCCCTCAGTGCTCACAGCCCATCCAGCCTGACCTTGGCAGGGATGGGACATCCAACCTATCTCTGAGCAACCTGTACCAGTGCCTCACCACCCTTACTTACTCGTACTCTTGCTACAAAACAGAGTCAATTGTCCGTTTGCTAAAGTATCTGCTTTAAAGCTTTCTGCAAAGAGAGTGGCCTGTGGGAATTCTTGTGGGAATTTTGTGCTGTTTTTTCCTTGAGAAGAGATGCCATGAGTTGTCTCTGGAAGACGTTAGAATTTGCAACATTAAAATTGTTTCCTGAGGTAATCAGACTCTATTCTGACATGAACGAAATCCAAGACAAAGTCCCACTTCATGTCATCCAGAAATCAGTGCATTATCCATGCGGACATTAATACGGTAGAGCAACATTTTCTGACGAGGAGAGGAAATTAAAAATATTAGCATTCTTTCCAGTTCATTGTGCTGGAACAGTCCATACTAATGATATCCATTGGTCAAAAAGGAAGAGGAGGATGCTTCCTCATTCATGGACATTATGTAGAAAATTTAACAAGTCATTTCTTTATTTCTCTTTATTTAGGACATTCATGCATGCCATCTCTTATTTCAGGGCATTGTGCTTTTTAATTAGGACATAGCCTGTGTAATAAGCACATTTAAGAAGAATTGCTAAAGAAATAAAACCTTAGGACATTAAACTAAAGTGACAAGGAATTAAAAAGGCATATGATTTTCCTGATTTTATCCCCTAGGAAATATTTTGAGATTGTTGGGTCATCAACAGCAGTTTTAAACTCAAAACACAAGAAACTTTATACTTTCCTTATTAAGGCAGGAGAAAGGGATGAATCTCTGCAACTTAATAAGCAATTCTCAGCTCTCATAACTCTACAGTTATGGAAAGTATCATTTAACTCCATATTCAGCCACCATTGTGCCATGACAAAGTCCATGTTCGTATCTCCAAGGGGAAAAGATATTCTATTTTCATTGCGGCTGTTTGGTCATACAGGAAATGATGCCTGTCTTCCTCAATTTGTCCTCTTGACAATGAAGTGCCAAACAAAAAGCAGGAATAAAAAGATAAGAAGGGAAAGTTAACACCATAGAATTTGTCTTTTGCTTCTCACTCGCAGAGGAGTAATTAAAATGACAGGTGAATAGATGTGATTTTTTTTTCTGCCGAGGAATGGGTGACAGAGAGGACAGTTGAAGGATCTTCTTAAGGAGGCCTTCAGAGCACCTGCCTGTCTGCCTTGAGCAAGTAACAAGTATGAATTTATTTGGGGACAGGAACAAAACAGTGGTTGAACTCAATGATTCTTATGGTCTCTTCCAACTCAGGATATTCTATGACTCCATGATAGGTACAGATTGAGTGCTTTTACAGAGTACATCTGATCTTACTTCTAACTCTTGGAGCAGGAGGTTGGACCAGAGACCTTCTGGAGCTGCTTCCAGCTCAAATCCTCTTGTGGTCCTGCAAGGGAATGACACCTTGTCAATCTTCCTTTTCTTCGGTCCCTTCACTGCAATCTGCTCTCACCTTCAAACAGCAGTGTCTTTGGAGCCAGTTGGTGACCTGGGACATCCCACTTCAATCCCAGCTTCAGCAGTGTTCCCTACACAGCTCTTCATGCCTCTGATCTCTGCAGAATGGAGGCACTGCTTTGCTTGCAAGAGGCAGCTGTGAGTTTAAATTCATTAGAGATCACAGAATCTTAAATTCAGTGGTAACAAGGGCTGCAAAACAGACAAAATACCGGGTGGGAAAAATCTGACAAGATGCTGATATCTGGTCTAGTTGCCTGGATACTCTCTCCTGGCACAGAGAACACGTGCTCCAGTGCCACCATCACAAGATGCGAGCTCAGAAGTTGATTCATTTCAAATTAGGATGAATAAACAGAAAATAAAATATCTTCCACAGCAATTTCAGGGTCAGAACAATAGGAGTTAGGAATTACCTTTCAGACCTAAGAGTACCTTGGCTGAGATAGAGGAAGAAGATTGTCGTTTTGCCACGAGCCTTGGGTTTGGAGCAGCTTATGGTTGAGCTGTGTCAGGAACATCATTTGGGAAACTGGAGTGTGACAGACAGTCAAGATCAGCAGCCTACTTCCATATGGCCAAATTAATTTCACAGCTTCGCCGTGGAGAGAAAGACGATGTGCCTCCCACCTTCCTTGTGGAGGGAGAAGCAACGTTCCTGCCAAGCAGCTTGCGCAGGACAACAAATACAAGTGCTGTGTCCCCTTTGAACAGCACAGGAGCTTCAAATGAGGCTGCTGAGCCTTCCCATTGCTAGGCAAAAATCACAGTACTGGGGCAACCAATTGTAAGTTTTGCAAGAACTCCGTGTCTTCTCTTCATGGGCCACAGTGGAACGAGGGAAACAAACAGAAAAGGAGCTCAGGGGAGACCTCACTGTTCTCTACAAGTCCTTGAAAGGAGGCTGTGGTGAGGTGGGGGTCGGTCTGTTCTTCTAGGTAACAGTGGTAGGATGAGAGGTAATGGCTTCACGTTTCATGAGGGGAGGGTCAGGTTGGATATTAGGAACAATTCCTTCTCAGAAAGAGCGGTGCTGCAGTGGCACAGCTGCCCAGGGAGGTGCTGGGGTCACCGTCCTTGAGGTGTTAAGGAAAGTGGAGATTTGGCACTGAGAGACATGGGCAGTGGGCACGGTGGGGTGGGCTGGGGTTGGACTGGGTGATCTTAGAGGTCTTTTCCAACCTGAATGATGCTATGGTTCTAAGAGAAATTTTTCTGGGGAAGGGTTTGAATGAGTCTGCAACCTGTACTCCTTTAAAAGTTAGGCAAGTGTTTTATATCTGCATTGCTGAGAATGTATCATCAGCATAGCACTTGTCCTCTGGTAGTCTGATGCTGTTGGCACTTGTCTGTGAAGAAAAGCTTTCTTCACCAGCTCTTCTCTCCTATTTTGTTCAACTGTGACTTTTCAATGCTGATTTTCCTTCTTATCAACCTGACTCTGAATCTGAAGTTGTGGCATGGAGGTTTGAAGTTCTGGATCTACGGAAATGTCATGAGTCACTCCCTCCCTCTTTTGATAACCATACAAGAAATATCAAAAATAGGAATTTATAACGTAATTAGCTCATTAATTACAAAGTTTCAGAACACTTTGTGAAGATGGCAAGATTGCATATGGCTTGGATCAAAGTCTGTGTTTCCACAAAGACATTATTAGCCAATTAATCTCAGCAGAGCAACCGATAGACATGACTTCCTATAACCATGATGCTGTAGGAAAGATTTAAAAACTTTAGAGGCTGGGCAGTTTAAGAAACTTTAAGAGCTGTACCTAAAATACCAGTTGCCAATCTGCAGGCACTGCAGCCAGCAGTAGATGCTAACATGCTTGTGCTTGACTGCTCAGCATTACAATTGCAAATGGCCTATACTACTGTTTCACAACATTAGCCTAGCAACAAATGAGCAGGAAAAAAACATTTACTCTGCAGCACATTTGAAATGGCATTCCATACGCATTGAACAAACTGCCCAGTATGAAACCGACGTGCTAGATCTACACGCTGCACGGGATCTCCTCTGAAACTGCACAGCATCATTGCTAACAAAAAAAATGGCAGAGATTGGACTGAGGGCTCCTGTAGTCCTTCAGGGGAAAGCTTGGCTTTTGTGAATGGACAGAAGGATGGGCAGGTGGACAGATGAATGGATGGATGAATGGACAGGCGGATGGGTGAGTGGATGGACGGATGGACAGACATTGGGGGAAGGAAGGAAAGCTCAGTTTTCAGCCTCTGAAGTAAAAATCTCCTTTACAGCTATCTACCTTAGTGCAAATTTGATCTTATTTCCTGAAACATGGCTTTTTAAACTGTTCTACCACTTAGTGCCAGACTCAGCATCTCTCAAAATACAAACATAAATCCCAAGGCAACCCCTCTTCCAGTAAGTTTATTATCAAAATCGGGAAGAGAGACTCATCTCCAAGAGTCTGAATTACCACTAGCAGTGACAGCTATTAATTTTCTGGAGGACCGCATGAGAATAAAGTGTTAGGGGCCCAAGTTCTGGTTCTTGGTCATACTGGACAATGTGCTGGTGTTACTAAAAGGACAATTGCCATAAATTTGCTTTTCAGATGACAGCGTAGCACAGCAGGAGCAAACAAACTGGGAGAAAGAAGAGAGCAACCGGGGGAAAATAGCAGTAGAACAAATATATTCTAGTACCACTAACACTAGTTTCAGTTCCCACCTAAGTAATCATTCAGCTGTACGATAAGCTCTGATCAAGAGGTTCACTAAATCTTTTCTGACAGCCAAGAAATTTCATCCTCACCTACTGTTGGACTCCTTGCATCTTTTATCTGAAGTATTTAGCAGGCGGTATTTTGCTGAGGTTGACTTCAATCAGATAAAATAGCTCAGATATTCCTAAATTAAAATTCAAAATAAAATGGAAAATGTCCTCTTGACCTCCACCCGGCAGATAAATCGAGGACAATAAAATCAATGACATTCACTTCAGCTCTCAATACATTTATCTCCCCAAAGCTCTGCAAGCAATGGGGGATGACAGAGAGCCTAACAGGAATAAAAATCCTGTCCAGCCTTTATGGAAGGAAAGTCAGCCTCTTTTCTGTGCCAGACCTTTCAGGAGGGTTGGCAGAACCTTGGATATGCAAGACCAGGAGGCACAAGCAGTGTGATGTATCCTCAACCACTGAGTTCTTCTGGAACACTGTGAGCTAACGCTCCAACTGTCTGTGTATTTATTGCAGCTAGACAGTGCCAGCACTGCTACCATCACCTCCACAGCCACTCCTCTACCATGTCCAAGCACATCATCACCATAGCCCTCTTGGGAGCTTGTGACTGAGCGTGGTGTTGCTCTTGGTGTGCCATTCCCAATGGCTTACTGGGAACTGGGACTGTGCTATCCTGCCTGGAGCAAGTGACAAGATGGTAGTGCAGTCTTTGCTCTTCAGGGAGGTTAATGCCACAAAGCAGATGTGTCTTTGCTACAGACCTTTTTATTAATGCAGTCCAAACCCATGTTCTTGCTCCTCACAGGGATCTCTCACAGGTATCTCCACACATCTGCAGCTGAAGTGCTACTAGGATAACTCCACAGTTTCCCTCCTGGCTCCATAGAATTCAAGCCTTTCCATCAACAAGGGGATATAAAGACCAAATCTTTGTGAAAGACTTGTTTTGGTCCCTTTAGAAAGACTCTTAACAGTGGTTTCAAAGGGAACCATCTCAAGCTCCAGTAAAGAAAGGATCCTTTCCATTTTCAGTAGTTTGCTAATTCTCACAGTTCATTTTTACTCACATAGTCAGTAAGCAGGTAGCACTATGTATATCAAAAATGTTTTTCCATTGAAGGATTCTTTTTGGTCAGAGTATGCCAACTAAATTCCTTAGCTTCTGCAGGTACATGTGGAGATAGCTGTCCAGATCCATATCCATTCAGGACAACTTGCCCTCTAAGAAGCACGAGGAAATTCAGACATGCCATCAGGCTGCACCTGTTGGACGTGCTGGCACCAAACGTTGAACGGCCCTGGGTAGATCTGTGCTGCTGATGGCAACATCATATAGAGCAGATATTGAGCTCGGCTTCTAATCATTTGTGATCAGCTATGGTGCCAGAACACATGTTCTGATTATCAGAACTGACTCCAACACCCTGGCTGGGCTCTAACTTGAATAATTACGGTCTGTCCTGGAATTTCTCTATAGCATTTCAGTTCTATTTAGTGCTCTATGCATAGGGCTCTCCTTCTGGAGCATTTGGGATCCCATCTCATGATGTCCACAGCTAACTCTCCACTATTAATAATAATACAATTTATTTAAAAACAAACAAACAAACAAAAAAAAAACCTCTTTCAAGGCAAAAAGCTATGTTGAGTTGAGTATGCAAGCAAACAGCTATATTTTAGCCCCAAGGTAGCAATGATTCTTTATGGTCTTTATGTCTGTGTCCATGCTGTCTGACACATCACTTTTCAAGTCAATAAATGAAACTGCAGCTCCCTGAGGACTTGCTTGAGGTCCAGGAGCAATGAGAGCACAGGTGAGAGGGCAACCTGAGGGCCAAGCAAGTTGTATCCCCAGGAACATCACCGGAGTTACTCCAGAGGCTGCCCCAGGAATGTACTGTCCTGTAGGAACAAAGAGTTGTGGCCTGTGAGTGCTCTGTACAGCATTAGAGATGCAGCCCTGATCTTCCTGACCTCATCCACTGGGTACTTCAATGCACTTTATTTGACTAATATTCGTGAAGGGCTTTGAATGAAGGCTCAGAAAGGGTATGAGGTGCACAGCACTGTGGATGGTTGTCCTCTCAGTTATCTGTTGTTTGTACTTTGAGCTTTCAATGCATTTCTATGCCACAAAATCTGCAGGTGTCTTATTGGTCAGTCAACCAAGTGCAGCAGCCATGAGTGGAACCATTTTTTTTTAATTCCTTTCCAATTAAAGGAAAAAAAGGATAAACATGATCTCCATCTTGCTGTTCAGATGTGGGCCATGACAAGCCCTGCATCACCACAGGCAGAAAAGACAGCACAAGATACATTTTTCCCCTTCCCCAGCACCGTGCTTTTAGACTGGGAGTTGAGGACCTTGAAACATCCCTGTGTCCCACCTGAGCTCCCTCATAGGTGCAGATTATGCCCATGGTTTCTGGTTGGGGTCTGACTCATCATCATGTTGACATCAGTGCTGCATCACCATCCTGCCGGAACAGTACTTTGCACCCACTTTGCCATCACTTTAGCAAGTGAGGGCACCAAGTGGGAGACAGGCCAGGCTGGCAATGAGCAGAGACTCTTCTCTTTAACTGTCTGATGTTTTCCAGTCTTCTCATGAGCAGGCAGCTCTTATTTCCTTCCCAAAGAAGACATACCCTACAAGAGGCTGTTATATAGCGCAGTGAATAACTTTTGATTGTCAGGTTTTCCACCTTAATTGACTGGCAGACAAAAATAAAACATCAGCAACAGTAATAGCTTCATGCTGTCTTTCACTTGAACTTTCCCAAGCACTTTGCAAGCCAGAATAAAATATGCTTCACAGGCTCTTCCGAGGCAGGTGGGGATGATACAATAGAAGGTAGAAGGGAAATAATTTTTTGAGGTTACCTAAGAAACTGAGATACAGTTTCATATCTCTTGACTCACCATTCCATCCTCTAGGTGACAAGATGGGAACTGGCATGATAATCAAGTATGTGTTTGCTCAGCACTAGGGTGGACCGAGGAACATCATCTGCTTGCTAAGGGCTACCTTGGCAGTGAAGGTTTATTCTCTTTTTCCCCTAATGCTAAACTTATCTTTATTGCAAGTAAGGCCTTTGCTTCCTTTACATAATTTCCTGGCCATTGGAAAGAGGACATTGATCTAGAATCACAGAATCACGTAATCATAGAATATGAGGAGTGGACCCTCATGAGTCTTTGAGTCCAACTCCTGGCTCCAATCAACACCACCCAAGATCCAAACCTGATAACTGAGAGTGTCCAAACATTCCTTGAGCTCCATCACCTCAGGCTGAACAAAGCAAGGGACTTCACCCACTCCTTACACACCTTGCCTTCTAGAGCCTTCCCCATCTCCATAGCCCTCCTTTGGATGCTCTCTAATAATAAATGTCCTAAAAAGCACGTTTTCCCCCTAAAGCTTCTGTAGCGTGGAGTCAGTGTTTCCAGGATGACTGAGGGCTTTGGAGAACCCAGATGGGTACTGCCCTCATGCTGGGACCTAGCTGAAGGTATAGGGTTCCCAGGGTAGCCAAAATCCCCAGAACAGAGCAAGGCAGCAGCAGCTGGCAGCTCACAGCATGCCGGGGCACAGCATGCCGAAAGTGGAGCACGAGCTGCTGCCGCCCTCTGGAAGAGCCAACAAAACATCTGTGACATTTGGGATCGTTCCAGGACGAGGGAATCAGAAGTGGATCCTGGAAATCTGCCTGTTACCCTAATGAGGATGTTTCCGCCTGGTGGCAGACCGCTTGCGCTCAAGCCGAGGAGGATGGCACATGGGGCGGGTGGACCAAGTGACCTCCTGATGTCCCAGAGGGTTGCCCCACACAACAGCCTTTCTGTCTTCTGTGTGAGGGATCGGTTACTGGTTTGCATGGCGTGCTATTGCCTGTGTAACTTCAGCTCCCAGGAGGATTTTCCCATTAAGAGAAGGAAAAAAAAAAAGAGAAAAGCTTTGCATGGGCTTTTAAGCAAACAAAATGTGGAACATGTGTGCACACAAGATTTCACACCCACGCACAATTTCCCTTCTCACGTCGCAAATGGCTCGTGCGTGAGGACCTGGGGTAGTGCAAAGGATCAGCATTGCAGCAGAAAGAGGTGGGAAAAACAGCGAAGCCAAAGAGAAAAAAAGATGGGCAAATTTCAGTTACTACTTCACCTCGGAGAAATCAAATAGGGTTTTAGCTCCCCAAAAGGACCTGCTTTATCTGATGTTTGATCCAGTTGAAAACACATTGGCATTCCCTTCCTGTGCACTGCCACAAGGATACTGTAAAGCAGATAAGAACTTGACATTGTGGTAACGGATCTGGGGTGGCAAGTGGGGATTGGAACCTGATGATCCTTGAGCTCCCTCCCAATCCAAGCCATTCTGTGATTCTGTAATTCTATGATCGTAAGTGATTTTATATAGCATTTATTGCCACCAGTCAATCTGGGCTTTTGGACTCCCAAATGAGTGGGGAGGGCTTGGTGCTGCAATCACAGTGTGGCTTCAAAGTTATGGAAGAGCTTCAGGCTTGTGCTTAAAATCTACCAAAGTCTTTATCAACAGCAGCAAGAAAACAGCCTACTAGACCCAAGATTCTGTAAGAGAAAAAAGTACATACATGAAAACTAGACTTTCCCTCTGCATATTGGACGGCAAACTTTTCTGCATGCTTAAGATATCAGTACATATCCCTCGATGGAGAACTATGTGAAGTAAGTCACAGCCAGGACCTCGAAATCATGCAAGAAGGTCAAGAGCATGCAGTGATGGATCTTGCTGTAAGTGTTTACATGGTGCTACACCAAATCAGAATGAGCTGTCTATAGACAGATCCTCCATGTTGGCCATATGGGCATGAGGAAGGCACTGTTCACTCCATCTCAGTGCTAAATTTCACAGCACCAGCTTGGGTCACCATCAAAATCAACTCAAGGCCATGGCATCACTCCTTATTTCCCAGAGCCTGTTTCTCTGGTGTTCAGTGAGTGTCCAAGAGCCTCCTCCCCACCGCATCGGAAACACAAATGTGAAACACGTGGCTCAGCTTCATTAAAAATTATGCTAATGAGTTACATCATTTAAATTGCTAATAGGGTCGGCTGTTTCTAGTAAGACATGACAAACAGTCTGGAAAGATTTTTTGCATTTTTAAAGATCTCCTTTATTCCCAAAGGGAAGCAAGTTGTTTCAGAGGGGAAAATATATATATGTATTTACATATACACAGGCACTCACACACAAACATGCATACACACATGCAAATACCTTATTTTTTTCTACCTAAAATGCAAGTGCTACAAAACAGCTTTTCTGTTAGATGTGGGCCTGGGTGCACCAAGCTGAATCTGCTTTTGCCATGGCAGTTTCAAGCTTGGGAAAAGTCCTTTTGGGGGTTGGAGGAGCCTATGCAGAAGATGCCAGGAGAGTGTCATTTCATTGCCTTGAACACATCCCCACCTTCCACAAGTCACCAACCACTCCCAGAAGACTAACAGCTGCTCTTTGCAAGGAATGCTGATGAGCAGCAGCCACAGGGACAAAGATGAAGCCAGAAGTGGAACCAGGAGATTTGGTCTCTCTCCTGGGAAGCAATAGTTCTGGAATAGGTTATTTTTATAACACGCTGGTGTGGAATCTTCAGCCAAGGGAAATTAAATTGTTATGACATATATTAAATGGGCAGGACACTTGGCTGCCCCATGGCTGGGCATGGTCTGCAGGTCCTTGCATGCCACCAAGAAAAATGTTTTCTCTACCCAACAGCTGTAATGGGAAAAACTGTCCCCTGGAGCATTTGGGAAACCCATCCCAAAGTGGAACCCAATGCCTCTGGCTTGTGCCAGTGTTGGGGGAACAGGTGGCAGCTCAGCCACTGGGGGCAACCCCAGTAATGTCACCAAGCTGTAGGAGGGAGTGGGCTTCCATTGGGAAGCATGAAGAGGAGAGAGAAGCATCCAGAGGCAAAGCCTAGCAGAAGGCATTTGTGAGAACCATTGTGAAGAGTAAACAGATGCTAGAGGACCACAGCTGAACTTTTGCAAGGGATCTGGATGCCTCCCACTGACTTCCCAGCAGTCCTTCAGCCAGGAACATCTCCATGTGATGTTACAGTGCTGACCACAGCAAACAGAGAAAATGTGTTCTTTGCACTCACAGAAGGTGTCATGGGTTTTGTCAAAATCTGAATCCAAGCTTCTCCCAAGCCTAGGTCGGGCTCCCCAGTTGCATCTTAGTGAGTAATCACTGCTTAAACGATGTGTGTTGTTGCATCATAATTTCAGTACTCATTATTAAATTTCAGTTGTGTAGGGAGAGCCATGTATTCACTTTTAATTTTAGGTGGCTTTCTTAAAAGACATTTGCACTGAACATGCCAGTTCTGCAGCAGTTCCTTTCAAACCTTCTGGTTCATCCATGTTTACTCAAAGCCTCAGAATACATAGCAAAAACAGGAACAGCCTATATTTGAAGTTGTCCTTCTGCTGTTGGTTTGGAAAACGCACTTTAGCCCAGGTAACTTCACTGTATGGCTTTGTGGGGTTTTTAAGGATGTTTGGATAGAAGTGAGTGCAGATACTACATCTGCCATATCTCCAAGCTGAACCAGGCAAGAGCCCAGCTTTGCCTTGGTGTGGGCGGGGGAGGTGACCATGTCCCTCTCTGAGCAGGGCTGCCATGTCCCCCGTGAGGCTGCCCTCTCCCTGAAAGCATTCCAGGCCAGGCTGGATGGGGCTGTGAGCAGCCTGATGTGGAGGGAGGTGTTCCTGCCTACAGCAGGGGTTGGAACAAGGTGATCTTAAAGGTCCCTTCCAACCCAAACTGTTCTATGATTCTATGATGTGCCATGGGAAAAAGAAAAAAAAACACAACAAAGCAAGGGAACCAGCAGACAACAAACTCCTGCTACACTTCAGTAGTACAGGACGTACTGGCTTATTCTGCCTCTGATGGAATATGATTACATCTGGCATACAATGGGCAGAAAAACTACCCGACAACCATGCAACCATTAAATTAAATTTCAAGAGTCCAATTACAACTTTCTCACAACACAGCTTTAGAAAACACAGCCAAAGCCCATCACAAAATAAATGCACAATAGCACTGGAAGATGGCTACTCTAATAACAGGCTAGAGATGCCAGCACATGTAACGGTAGTGCTAGGACTGCATTTATCCCGGTAAAATAAAGACTGCTAGGGACTCCCCCAGCCCCAGCCCAGCTGGAGAAGTGCAGTACATCCGAGCCCCCCTATTCACCCAGGTAGGGTGATTACAAGCTCTTTACAAGGGTGGATAGTGATAGGACAAGGGGGAATGGTCTTAAGCTGAGACAGGGGAGGTTTAGGTTGGATCTTAGGAGGAAGTTTTTCCCCCAGAGGGTGGTGAGGCACTGGAACAGGTTGCCCAAGGAGGCTGTGGATGCCCCATCCCTGCAGGCATTCAAGGCCAGGCTGGATGTGGCTCTGGGCAGCCTGGGCTGCTGGCTGGTGACCCTGCACACAGCAGGGGATTGGAACTGGATGAGCACTGTGGGCCTTTGTGGGCCATTGTGGGGATTGTTTAGGTCAGTGCTACTTGCCCCATGTCAAACCCACGTCAGGGATGTGCTAGCAATGACCACTGGGTTCCAGCACCTGTTAAATTCACTTAGTTTGGACAGTCCATCCTGTGATACAAATGTTGGTCCCCAGGGATGTGACATTTGGGTCTTGCATCCAATCTGTGAGTCACTGAAGTGGAAGGTGATGAAGATGGAGGCCCCACATCCACACGAACCCACAGGCGAGGGGAGAGCAGAGTCGAGTGGCACTGAACTCAAATGGGCTGCTTTGTGGAGAAACACAAGCATTAACATTTAGGCTGATAAGGCCTTTCCACTTGAAAATGTGCTAAGGCTCATTTGACTGTTACAGAAGGCGATGAGAAAACCCTTGATATATGTTGAGAGGTTTTTAGTATATGTAAGTTATATCCTAATGTTGATATGGATAATATGATACGCACTTCACTAAACAGGTGAAAGTACTTTACTTGCCATGTTTCAAGGGAATTTTGCAAGAAAAATGTATTTATTTATAAGAAGAGGCTGTTAAGAGAGAGCCTGTAGCCTGTGTCTCTCATAAGAGGTTATGAAAAAGTGTCAGAGCCACCTTCAAGGTTCACAGCAGGAGCAGCATGAAGATGGGTACACAGTGTTCAGCCATATATAAAAGGTCAGTAGGATCCTCCATCGCACCCAGAATTGGAATAAAGAAACACAGTCATTCCAAGTGGAGATGGAATCATGTGCTCTATAAAATCGAGATTGAAAGGATTACCTCACCTTTAGATTTATTTCAGATGTTAGACCACATCAGCATAGGTTTGTACCAAGTGTAGGTCCCAAAGGGGTGCCTCTATACTATACAAAAAAATCAACTGCAGTCCTCTAAAAGGTTTTTACATTCATTGAGAGATGTGTACCTTCACAGCTCTTTCTTTCTCTACCTTTTGCTATACCAGCTTTTGGAGATGTGCAGCCACACAGAGAGGCTGAAGCAACGTGGAATGTGCATCACAGAAACCTTCAACAGTCAGCTTAGATTGCACAGCAGTGTAGATCCGGGATGCTTCAGGGTTGCTGAGGACTGAGAACAGAGCTCTACACAAAGCTCTGATCTCAGAGGAGGTTCCCAGAAACATCATCTGTGCTGCACATCTTCAGGAGAGGTGGAAAAGGTCTCTTGCAGGGTGAATAAACCTCCTGGAAAACAGCTACCAGGCTGCTAAGATGCGGATGGGAACCCTGCACCACTCCCTGCTTGGAGCAGGATGACTTGCTTCTGTGAGGCTTTAAGCAAGAGAGAAACTGTGGAAAACACCATTGTACGACGGGGGTAATTTGTAGCAGAACTCGGCAAGGCCAGCAAGGTACAGTCTCAGTGATCAGAACAAGTCCTCAGCGTTTTCCCGTGGCTCAGCTTCCCAAAATAACTCACAGCTCACAGAGCTCAGCAGCTGCAGCCACGTTCAGCCAATTTGTAGACAAGGCTCCTGGAGCAGCGTAGGGTGCGTGACATCTCCTGCCCCCTGGCCCGAGTTGCCAAGGAGCTTATGTTAGAGCCGGTTTAGGAGGATGGGTAAGCATCTCACTGAAACCACGTGCAATGGCCCACACACCACCACCAGCCATGGGATGCTCTCAGTATGGCAGGACTCCACCAGAGCTGTCAGCCTCACCAGTCATACAGGGCTACTTGTTAACTCTTTGTCTAAAACCCAGACTTGGGCAAAAATAAGCTGCTCACTTATGGGACGTGCAGTACTGAGTAAATTAAATTTAAGTAAGCATCAGTAGAAATGTGACTGCCCTTCAGCCTGCATTAAGGTCTCATTATTTGTTACAGTTTTTCCCTGTCTAATAGTCTGCAAGGAAAATTAAGCCATGGACAAGAAGCCCTTGGAGAAATCAACCTCTGAAACTCGGCACTGTCATAAGCAATAAGAGCTGCAGATCATCAGTGGTCCCCAGCCCATTCTAGAACCTGGAGACCCACTTGGATCAGATACCCTATTTCCTTGCCATAAACAGGGCCAAGATATGGTCTATGGTTGTGCTGTCATTTAGGTCAGGGAGAAAACCCCCACTCCCCTCACTGGATGTGTCTAGGACATTCGGGGTGGGACTCAACCAAACAAGACCTTCCGAAAGCTAATACTGTCCTCTTGAGATGGCCTCCTCTTCCTATCTCTCAAATTGATATTTTTGAACAGATCCTTTGGAGGAAAATCAACGTTCACCTATAGAACTCCTTCCTTTCTAAGGGCCTTCTATCCCCAAAAGTGGCAGAGCAGAAGAGGCCTTGAGGAGCAACCAGCCAGACCCAGCACCCATCTTTTCAATGCACCTCCCATGGGTACCACTCCACTTCATCATCACCTCCCACAGCTCATCAGCGTTACGTGTCTACCTGAGATTTGAGTACATCATCTTGTGACTCCTGACTGGATTCAGAGGGAGGAGTGGGTTGGCAGAAAACACTTTGAGTGAGTTACTTTCCGCAAGATGTTAAAAATGTGTTAGGAGGAATATGAGTTGTTGTGACTCTAATGGGAGGACAATCTCTGCTTCTTGCTGTTATATTCAGCTCCTATTCAGAACCAGACTGAAACTCACAAATTATATTAATGGGTCACCATAGGAATCTCATTCTATTAGCTGAAAAAAAAAAAGAAAAAAATGAATCTAGGCTGAGGAATCCTGTCATGTCCCATACCTCTATAGATGACCTACTTTAGCTTTGGTTTTATATGTGAAATTTCAGAGCTTAGCAGAGATGCTCAAAGGCATATTTCCAAAGATATTTTAATTGGAAACAAATAATAGTTGGGAAAAAAAACCACGTAATTTTAAACCACTCATTTCATTGGATATTCAAGGCTTTATTTATAGTAACAAAAACAAAAACATGGATTTATTTCATTTCTTCGTAGACAGTTTCTCTTTCCCTTTTCCCTCAGTCTCTTCTTTGATGAATAGGATTGTTGTTTTTTAACAAAATAAACATTTTCCATGGATATTTGCCTTAGGTCATTAATCTCATGTATTCATACACAAAGAACAATCTTAGTGATATCACTTTGGCTGTCTCAGTCTTGCTTAGTTGCTCGTCAAGGTGAGGTTTTATATTAGGATCTACCCCTTAAGCAATGGTAATTGGTCCTTGCAGCAGTTTACAAAGAATTGCAAGAGTTCTCCATCACTCAGTGCCCTGACAAAGATTACTCAGGATGCTCAGCCACAACCTCAGCAGGTCCATAAAGCTGCCCTTGGCGCAATAGGCAGGCTGCCTGCCACAGGACTAGCATGAGAGATCATGGATTTAGTAAAAAGAGCTAAAAGTGCAGCTCCCTTCATGATTGGAGCCCATCAGTTCAAGCACATCTTGGCCAACGAACAGTCTGCAGGATCCCTTGGGTGTACTTTCAGTGCCTGTGGCACACTGCACAGCACACAAAGGGTTTTTCTAGGTTTGCCAAGTGGCCTGGTGGATTCCAAAAAAGGGGTAACTATTCCATGTAAATTACCACTGTATCTTCATCCACTCCAAGGTTCCTTGCAAATGTAGCCATTCCATTTTCCACTGAAAGTGGCTATAAAGGGAAAACATCAAAAGGCAGTCACAGCAGGGACCGAGAGATACAACAGATCTATGAAAACATTTGCACACATGAATGCGTGTGTCAGCATAGAATCCCTCTTTGGTGAATACAGATCAGGACCAAGACCCTGTGCTACAGAGCGTTCTTCCATCAGTCATTAGAATTTTCTCACGTAAAGCACTTTGATGCTGGTACTATCAACAAAGAGAGGCATTTCAATGCTTGCACTCATCATTTTGCATGTCAAGAGTTGGCCATCATCGTGCCAGTCTTGTCACCAGTAAAATCCCAGTGTATGGAGTATGGATTTAGATCAGAAAAGGGAAATATTACAAGCACATATTTGAGAAGATCAGGTGCACAGTGAGTGTAGAAGGGTGCAGTCAGGCTGCCCTGACAGCCCCAGGGATGCCTGGAGAAGCATCTTCAGAGACACAGAGAGGAGTCCCCCATCATGGGAGGCCAGCCAACCTGGTCCCTAAGTTTGAAAGAATTCCTTGATTTCTGACATGTCTTTTCCAGCAGCACGAACTCTCATCTTCTGAAGGAAACAAGCAATGCTTGATAAGGCCTGAGGCCACATAGCACAGCCCCATGCTTGTGTGGCAAAAGGACTGAAGGTGGAGAGATTAAACCTAAGCATGTGGCACTGCTTGCCCTTAGCTCCGAGTGCTCACTCCTGGCTTCCATTTTTGTTGTATCTCCCACTAATCCTTCCTCTCTCATGCCTGATGTAATCTCTTCAAGCCTTCTCCCGTATTGGTGGGTGCTCTTCAATCCAATTACAAGCACTGCTATTTTAAAACTCAAGCTGACCGATGCTCCAAGCCCAGTCTTTCACCTGTCCCTGAGGTTTGCTGCCTTGCTGGCAGTTCCAGCACGGGTTCATTTGGGGTGATGCACTCAAATATTATTCCTAAGATAAAGCCTAAATCCCCAGGCTCTGCTTTAGTCTCTGTTCAACACATTCCCTCAGGAGCCTGCTCCTGGACAGGTTGGCATTTGTGTGAAAGGGACTGAGTCCATGTCCCACTCAGATTCCCTTCCAAAAAGCCACTTGGGTTCTGCCTGCAACTGAAGAAGTGAAACACAAACTGCTTGAATTTCCTTGTCTGTTTTTCAACTAACAACTGATTTCCAGTGAAAGAAATAAAACCCAGAATACCCACCGAACTTTCCTGCCACGTTGACCAATTTTCTGCTGACATTGCATACGTTTTCAGATTAGCGGCATGAAAACAGTAGAACTTCTAATCACATAATCCAAACAAGATTGGTTTCATCTCCTCTTATTACAGATTTTCCTCCTGGCCTCTCTTTAGAACCCAGAGTTTAACCAGTTTGTCTCTGCTGGAAAATAATTCCCAGCTGTAAAATCTTGATTTGATATTTATTTGGCCATGCCATCAACACCCCAGCCTGGCCCTGAATCCTCTCCTAACTGCTGGAAAACCAAAGCAAGGCTGGAAACCTTCTCCAGGTGCAGACACCAAAAGCAAGGCCCTTCTCTAGGGCTCAGAGATGTGAAATGTCCCTCCGTGCAGAGCCATATAGCTTAAAAATAGGCTGAATATATTACTGGTCAAAACATGCTATAAATATTAAAATCTCGTGCTGCCTGCTGGCAGACTAAACTCAGCTGAACCAATGGAGCATAGAGGGGAGCCTTCATGCGCAGGTCCACGCTCCGTGGTGCCACCATTCATCTGTGGGATGCAGAGTAGACAGGTAATGCCATGCTACTAACAGCTCTCTGAGATCCAATTCCTGATTTTCTTCTCCAATCTGTGGCATTCATCAGGATTAAGAAAAGAGAGAGCAAGAACACTGTCTGCTAATGAGCTCCTTCCCTCTCTAATCTCCTTGCTGCTTTCTGCTCTCCTGTCCCGCCGTAGAACACAGAAAAGCCAAGCCTACAGACATGTGAGTTGCCAAAAAAAAAAAGGTTGCCACATGCCATTAAACATCTCTTCATTAGCAGACGTGCTGCACACAGAGGATGAGGATCTGGATAAACAAGGTCCAAAAGCAGCTCCCCATCCTGCTGGGATAGCACCGCTCTTCCTTTCTGTGTCAGTGCAGATCATTTACAGAGTCACAAAAGAGCACTAATTTCAGATGAATGAGGTTGTGTAAGCTCATTAGCATCAACAGTGGCAAGTGCCATCCTTCCTCTTTCTTCACATCACACATGATCGACTTTGGCATTCCCTCTTCCACAAGCACAGTGTTGCTCATGACCGTGATTCTTCCTTGGTTGGAGGCAACCCCTGCTCATGTTTTGAGCCAGCACTTCCACCAGAACAACTGGCTTCACATTAGTGATACACCATGTATGTTGCAGACTGTATATGTGTACTGTGAATGTCTCCCAGAATCATAGAATCGTTAAGGTTTGGAAAAACCTCTCAGACCATCTAGTCCAACCATCCAGTATTACCCACGTGCTACCAGTTACCATCCATGTCTTCTTCAAGAACCCAATCCAATCTGACCACCAAACGATGCAAAGTTGAACCTAAGTGACACTACAGTTCTGCTTGGAGTAATGAAAACATGAATATATGATTCTAACAGCTTCCAGCACAAACATCCATATATATAGATACAAAGTGGGGAGTAAGTTACTCTCTTCTGCTTGGATATCATCACCCACAATTGGATTCTGAGAGTCAAACCACAGAGGATGGAAGAGGCAGAAAGAGATTTTGATTTTCAGATGACCTGAAGTTTAAAGACTTGCAGATCTAAGGAGGCTTCATGAAATACAGCTCACTACACAGGAAAATCACCTGGAAGCCCCAAGAGGTCTTTTTAGCATCATTTTAAATGGTGACATGATCAACCTTCCCCAGTACAATGAGTGCACCCAACTGACGGAGCAGGGAGAAATGCTCATCCACCTGCTCTTTAACTGTTGTGAGCCCAAGGCAAATCCAAAGCAAACTCAAAGCATATCACCCACAAATGTGTCCACCCCTGCACAGGGCACACACAGCTTTATTGCCATTCTACCAGCTGGAAGACAAGGCCAGCTGCCACCTCCCCACAACCATCTTTCAGGAGTTACAGAGAGTGATGAGGTCTCTCTTGAGCTCCTCTGCTCCAAACTGACCCATACCAGCTCCCTCAGCTGCTCCCCATAACACTTGTGCTCCAGGCCCTTCACAGCTTCACTGCCCTTCTCAGCAAGGAAGCTGAGAAACCAAAGAAAGTTTTAACTGCATAAGTAGGATGGATTTTGGAGCTTTTCTACTGAATTCAACCACTTTACATCATTACTGAATCCAAAGCAAAGTCCCAAGCACTGACTGGGGGACTGTGTTGCATTCAGACCCTCAAACCTGACTTTGCAGGACCCCTGTGATAAATCCCCCCAATAACATCCATGCAGCTTCTCTGTAATGCCTTTGTGAGGACAGATCAGAACAGAATTTGCTTTGGCTGCAACTACTAACAGGGAGGAAATGATTGTGTTTTCTCTCATCACGCGCAGAAGCCTGGAGCTAAGGAACATTTGCTTTGCCACAGTGCTCCGCACACGATGCTCCACTCCGACCAGCTGCTCCCACATCGCCGCCCTGCTCAGAGAGAAAGCTGCAAGGACAAGAAGCTGTGGCTTCAAAAGTATATGAAAGTCTTGCAAGAAAGCTTGCAGAGCCTGCAGCTATGTCGTGCACTTCTGTGAGCGGGGAGATGAAGCAGCACTGCTCTGCCCACCCAGCACTCAAAGTGAGATACAAGCACTTATTTTTAAAACCCAAATGTTCCAAGGTCGGTGTGTGCTGGGAGATTCACCAGCATCACCAAGTAGCATCCAGAGCCACAAACCAGAGGGGCTTAATGGTTTGTACAGTTTGTACAGGCAAGCACCAAATCTAGTCCCATGGCAAGAACTAGTCCCATGGAGAAGCAAAATGTGCCAGCTACACGAATCTATGTCCTGAAGGTCGGATGGGCTGTAAGGCTGAGCCTTGGGCTCAGAAGGAAGTACCGTGGGAAACACTACACACAGCAGAACAGGTATAGCTCTGTAGGCCCCATTTAGGTCATAGAACCATACAATCCTTTGAGTTGGAAGGAATCCTTCAAGGCCATCCGTCCCACGCCATGCAGTGAACAGGGACACCCACAGCTCCATCGGTGCTCAGAGCCCATCCAACCTGACTTTGTCTGTCTACAGGAATGGGGCACCACTGCCTCTCTCTCAGCCTGTGCCAGTTCCTCACCAGCCTTACTGTAAAGCACTTCTTCCTTATGTCCAATCTAAATTTCCCCTCTTTGAGTCTGAAACCATTTCTCATTCTCCTATCAGAAGAGGCCTTGCTAAAGGGTCTGTCCTTTTCTTTCTCACAGCCCCCCTTTAGGTACTGAAAAGGCAAAAGGTACTGCAAAGCTGCCATAAGGTCTCCCCAGAGATTTCTCTTCTCCAGGTTAAGATGGCTATGTAAAGTTTGGCTGTAAATCAGTGAAATCATCTGAGTTTGTCTGCAAGGAGTGAAAAATGAAGTCCTGCTGAACAAACAAATGGCAGAGGGATAATGCCACTGGAACGTACAGATATCCCTCACACCAAGGCTGGACATTTCAGAGCTCTGCCTTGTGTCTCAGTAGTAGACTACAGGAGAGGAAAGCATTTCCAAATATGTAAATCTGAGATTACAGTGTTCAGTCCAGCTGAGTTATGTCTGTATAACTTCCAATAAATATATATATATACCTTAGGGATAGATCCTAATATTAGTTTTAGGATGCTTTAAGGAATCTGCATCGCAACACCTGATTAGCCTCAACGACACAAACTTTGTCTGATAAATTGGAGATCTATGTAAGTGGAAATAAAGGGGAACTAGAAGAAATAAGAGGACAGGCTCTTTAGCAGACAGGACAAGGGGAAGCAATTTCAGACTGGCACAGGGAAGATTCAGATTAGATATAAGGAAAAAGCTTGTTATGATGAGGGTGGTGAGGCAAATGATTGCCTAGAGATGGATGCACCATCCCTGCAGGCAGCCTAGGTCAGACTGGATGGGCTCTGAGCACTGATGGAGCTGTGGGTGTCCCTGTTCAGTGCAGGGAATGAGACAGATGGCCTTTATTCCTGCTGCACACCATGGCATCCCACTCCATCAGAATACAGCACTCAGTCCCTGGAGCAAGAGGCTGAGGGGTGGGCACAGAATGATTTGGAGCTTTCTAGGTTATATCAGTGTGTGGGGCTGTCAGGAACGGGAAAATATTCATGCACGGTCTGGTTTTTCTCCTCCAGTTAGCTGAGCCAAGATGACATTCAAGTGGGAAGTGGAGTAAATATATGCAAGAAGTCTTTTTGCAAAGTTATTTAATTCACCAGAAGGGACATTTAAACATACAGCAGCACCTTATTTACATTGAATTTCTCTTTTTGCACCCTGTAAACATCAGAAGCAATTTCTAATAAATTGCAGTCCAGGGAGCAGCAAATCAACAGTATCACCTGAGTTGCTTAAGCGAATTCATTACAAAACACACTGCCTTTTTTTCCCGTGACTTTCTTCAGGTCGCATTTGAAAACATTATTCTTCTGAGTTTTCTTTTTGGGATACATGTGTGTAAAAATATCTTCAAGGAAGAAGAGATTATATTTTAAACATTATTGCCCTTGACCTCACATTCCTTTGAATGCATTGTGGCCGAGCCTTTCTGGCAGAACCGTGGCCAGTGGCACCTAGCAACAAACAGCCCAGCAGCAGGTATGGGATGGCTCAATTTGAGATCACAGATTCAGCCGTGGAAGAGTTTGAAAAAGAAATCCTTAAAATTTCTATGACCTCTGGGCTTCTCTCTACCAGTAAGGATGTTCTCCGTCAAGTAATAGGAAAATGTGATATTGTTTGCCAGTATAATTGGATGTGCTCCTGCACTGTTATCAAAGCACTGCCTCTTGCTGACCATGAATAAAGCACGGGGTGAGGGTTGGTGCTGGTTGTTCCAAGGGAAAAAAATTACAGCAGCAATTTCAGATGATATGAGGGCGATTGAGACTTTTCCTTGACCTCCATTACAGATACAGGGAGGGACTCTGAGAGAGGTTCTTTGGGTTGGGTGTCAGTCTGTCATGCCCAAGTCTCCACCGTACTGAAAGTGGGATTGGTGGAAACCCCAATAACACAGTTACCAGTGTTTGAGGTTAGCACTGATGATCCTCACAGCCCTGCTGCACTCTGCTGCTGCAGGCATCTGAAGAAACCACTGAAGAAAGGGATGAGGATTTGGGGGTATTATGAAGAGCAGCACTGAGGGCTGGGAGATGAAAGAGAAGAAAGGGGAATCTGGGGAGAAATGCTAAAGAAGCGGGTTCATCCGCAGAAGCAAAGTCTTGTCCTAGCAGTCCTGAAAAGCTCTTGTAGGCCACAAATGGCCGGGTGGAGAGGTTCAAGTAGCTGCTGTCTGCCCTGCTTTTTTCTTCCTTCATTTATAGAAAGCCATGAGAAATATTTCATCTTCTTTGTTGAGACAGTTTCCCTGCACTCAGGCAGGCAGAACAAGTGCATTTATGCTCTCACTCCAGGATTTGCTGATGGCCCTGAGAGGCAACCGGAGACTGGGACTGGACTTGTAACAGCTTCAGAAATTCAGTGGTGAAGTGCTTTTGCGTTGGGTGAGAATGAAGAGAGATCTCTAATCAAACAGCAGCGTGCTGGATGAACTCAGCTGCCCTCCAGAGCAGCTACGGCCACAGATGAAGGCTTTTTGCCAAGTAAAGTGGCCTCTCCTTACTTCCCAAGGTCAGCCATCCCTTTGGAGGTGTGTAGCTGCCATTAGGCAAAGGCTGGGGAGACCTTGGGCATGCACACACCTTAGTGGTACCTTGGGGATGCAAGACCCTAGCTGTGTTGACCACCTTGGTAAAGCCCTTCATACAGAGGATAGGGAGCTGTTACAGAGTAAAGAATCAAGCTGAGCTGCTAGAGCAACACAGACTGATGAACCAGAAATCCGTCCCCAACCCGAAATGTTGGATCACTCTGTTTCCCATCTCTCATTCACCCTAGCTGGGCCCAGAGCAGAAGTGGAGGGCCTTGGTGATTAATCATGTATTTATTAATAAGTAAGCCTGTTCCAGAGCCTTTTTCCTCATCCATGAGGCCATGTCTTTGGGGTGGGGTGGCTGTGACCATGGCATATGTGTGCAGTCAGAGCCTTTCTTTGGTGACCCCAGAGAGCTGCCATCTTCAAAGCCCTCCTGGGGCAGATCTCAGCACTGGACAATCAGTGGCTCAAGTCTGGAGAGACAAATCCCACTCAGCTGTGAGCAGGGAGACTTGGCAAGTGTTTAAGCTTATTTTTCCCACCTATCAAAGGGCTGAAGCATTATTTTTTTTTTGAACAGAGTCGGACTGTATGGCCTAGATAGGGATTGCTCTTCTCACGGCAGTGGATATGGCTCATACTCCACATCCAGTAGGGTCCTTCCAGGTTTCTGCACCCAAAAAGTGCCCTAGATTCAATAGGGAAAAACCTACCAGGCCTTGAGACAAGAAGGAAGACTTTCCCTTGGATATATAATTGTAATATATAATAAAAATAATATATGTTTCCTTTGTCAGACTTCCCATGGCAGACCGGTGGTCTGCTCATCTCTCCATTTCTACATCAATCGCAGAGGTTAGCACATCTCAATTCTGGAAAAGGTGCCATTTGTTCTTCCAGTCTATAATATTTGCTATGAACATTTGCAATGAATATCTGCTATGTGTTTTGCTAATGAACTAGATAGGTTCACTGCAAATTGCTTAAGGAGAACAGATGGAGATGGTCAAAGAGGAGGCCCATACCTTGAACATGTGGCTCAGTTATGGCAGGACTCTCTCATTAAGATCCCTCTCCTCCCTACATCTCAATTTTGCATATGCAAAATAGGGTTAATTCTCTGTCCTTTACTCAGTGTGTGAGTCTTAACTGACATTTTTGAAGAAGATCTGGGAAGACCTAGGCCAGGGAATGTATTGCCAACCCTGAGCAGGCATCCTTCCAGGCACTTCCCAGAATCATAGAATTACTAAGGTTGGGAAAGACCTCTATGATCATGTAATCCAACAGTTAACCCATCTCCACCATGCCCATTAAACCACATCTCCAAGACCACGTCCCAGCTTTGTTAACGTGCCCATGGATAGCCCCAAGACATCAATTCCAGCTTTGTCTGTCTGATAGGGCAACTATAAATGGCTTCAGACTAAAGGAGGGGAGATTCAGATTGGATGCAAGGAAGAAATATTTTGCAGTCAGGATGATGAGGTGCTGGCACAGGTTGACAGAGAGGCGGTGGTTCCCCAACCCTGCAGACAGCCAAGGTCAGGCTGGATGGGCTCTGAGCACTGATGGAGCTTTGGGTGTTCCTGTTCACTGCATGGAGTGGGACAGATGGCCTCTAAGGCTCCCTTCCAACTCAAATGATTCCAGCTCCCCTGCACTGAACAGGGACAGCTTAGGAACTGGACTTCTGGAGGAAAAAGCAAACTGTATGGAGGCTGATGTACCTAAGGGCCACGTATTAAAGGGCCAGGGAGCAAATATTACCCAATTAATAGTCAATAACCGCTAGCAGGGTGAGAAGATTCAGGCCAGATTGTTCCATCATTGCTATTATTGCTATTCTGGTTTAAAACCAGCTCCCCTTCGACGCTGCCACAAGTGATCTGAAGCGACACATCTTTAATCTGGGTCGCAGGGACGTTGCAATTCATCACCCCACCTCCTCACACCGGCCCCAGCCACGCGTCGAAATGCTTTTGTGCTTTCGGTGACTGCACGCTAAGTCTATGTTGATTGCTCCGAGCATCATCTCGGGAAGTTAACTAGCGTTAAAGTGTTGATAATGCCCCACTTTGGCAATCATATTTGCATAGCACACAACAGAGTTTCGCAGCAAAAATGATCTTAAGAGGTGTTTTTCATCAGCCCCGTCAGTCTCGCGCTGTTTGCTCCGTCGCGGCGCGTGGGGCATTTGGTGACAAACGGCGACAGCGGTTTTCCTCTCGGCGTTACGTTCTCCTGCAGTCACCTCTGCCTGCAGGAAGAGGAGGGGACGGGGTGGGGGCAGAAGAGAAGGAATTGGGATTGTATTTCTGTTTTTGGTTCTATTGTTACCCTCTCTTTGGCAAATTATCCCTGGTATTCCTAATGCTCCCCTCCCCTTCCCGTTGCTGAAGGGATTCCCATGGGTACTGAGCATCCCATGCATCAATGGCCACAACTGGTGACCTCTCTTTGTCTGGGGCTGCCACCACCGAAGGCCTTCTCCTCCACATGACCTGCACAAGGTGTCCCGTACATCACCACAGCGCGGCTTTCCTATTTCTTCTGAGCTCTATTTTCTTTCAAATGCAGCAATATTTTCCAAAGATCACTGAAACATTTCCTCAGCTTGGGAATAAAATCCTTCAGAGTTCAGGGATAAGAGATCTCCATAGCGATGTATTTCAGGGCTTTTTTCAGCATGGTTTTCCCCTCGGTCACTCGTCATCTCAGTGTTGTAGCAGAATTTAGGGCATCAATTTGCTCCTAACCTGCATCACTCGGAACTTCAAGCCATCATTCTGCAGCTTCTACAGTGGCACGTTCTCATTTCAGGCCCTGCTTCTATCATGCAGAATAATGCACAGGGCAAGCTTTGCTCTTATACTGCTAAACACAGCGGTAATAAAGCTCAGCGTTATCACAGAGCGGGTGCTCAGCCTGCACCCCCCCTGCATACATGGAGCAATTCACCCCCATTGCCATTAGGGATTCAGGCACTGCGTTGCAGCGGGGGCAGGGAGGGATGCGTGGAGCTACGCTGCAGATTTCATGCCACGCAGGTCGCTGCTTTGCTGGCACAATTCTCCCGCAGCAAGGTCATGAAGGAGGAAAAAGTAGGGATTGCAAAATGGTTCTGCTCTTCTCCTACCACCCCACAGAGCAGGGCACGATCCCCAGGGCATTAATAGCAGCCCCATCGCAGCAGAACATATTCCTGCTCGCACGCGTCCAGCAATGCAGCTCCTGCTCCCAGCACAGAAGCAAGGGAAGGAAAGCAGCGATTCCATCCTCGCGAAAACAAATTCTGTGACACAAATGCAAGCCGACATATGGTAAAAATTGCCTGCAGCCCTGCTGATTTACAGAGCTGCTTTCACTGGCGGAGAATTCATTAAAAATCATTTCATAATGGCTGTATATACATAAAAAATATTGACTTGTGTAAATACCAACCGGGAAGGTATTGCAGGTCTAGGTTTGGTTTTATTTTCCATTTCCTTTTCTTCATCTTTTTTTTTTTTTTTTTTTTTTCCTTTTTGTTTTGACAGCTGAAGGAAGAAAAACCCTACAAAGCCGTGGGATGGATGTAGGGGAGAGCAGAGGTATGCTTGGCACCGTTGCTGCTTCATCCACTACCTGGGCCATCTGCTCCATGGGTCAGCTGTGTGCAGGGACAAAAGAAAATAGGGAAATGCTTCTACCTGCACCAAGGCTTCCCTCCTGCCCTGCAGAACAATAACGGAATAAAAAACATGGGGATGTCACCAGGAAGCAGAGGGGTTTCAAGGCCAAGAGCTGCTATACTGAGAGCAGCTCAGAAAGAAAGAGCAAATTCTAGCAAGGCGAGGCGAGTTCTGGACGTAATCTGCTTTGCAAATGGCCAAAATGTGGATGTGGGGAAGACAGAGTGCACAGTGGGCTCACAGATCCCTGCAGGTGTATCTGGGAGAGCACCAAAATCTCACAACCGTGCCAAAAATCGTACTCCCTAAAATATATGTTGTACTCAAAATGCTCAGCAGCGCTCCAAAGGATATCTGTCCTTCTATTCCCTTCTTTTACTCCAAAGTCACTTGCTTAAATACAATGCGGTACGTTAAATTCTCAGCACGGAGACCTTAGGGTGATTATTTTTCCCCTCGAGGAGAATCCAGAAATACATCACTGAGTATGAGAGATGTGGGGTGGGAGGGCTTTGAGGGCTTTTTGGTTTGGGGGTTTTTGGGTTTGGCGTTGCTTTTTTATTTGCCTCTCAGCCTCTATCCAGCAGATGAAATATTACTCATAGCGTGGAAGTGGTCTACGGTCCGCCAGCTCCCATCCACAACGACACAAAGCAGTGATGGCTGCGGGCTTGCAGAGGGATGCTCTGGGGGAGTTCATTAAGATGGAGAGGGCCACAAGCGGGTTTTCATCCGATTGCTCCAAGGGGACAAGGTTTGGGCCCATTTCCTATGGCAATCCCCATGAACACTGCCCAAACCGCCCCACGGAGGGAGAATTTCCACATTAAGCTGAACCAGGAAAGGGGGAAAAGCTGCTTCTGCGCAAGACAAGATCTATTTATATGCTGCAGAAATCGACCTCCAGCCTGTTACCATAGATAACAGCATTATTTCTCTGCTGTTATCCCCAGCAGCTTCTTTTTCCCCCATCATTTTGCCCTGTTCCTGCCTGTGACCTCAGGAGCTACTCTCTGGCTTTAGAGCAAATTACACTGGGGAAACTGGGACGAGGGAGCTGCTCCCAGCAAAGCCCAAATGGAGTTTGGGTTCCCCACAAGCAGTCCTGCAGGCAGACAGCCATCGGTGGCTGCGGCAACGGCAAGATGAATTTGACCTTCTGCAACCCCCAGCAGTTAAGCCAATATTTCCCATGGAAATTATCTAGATGTTCTCCCAGTGAGGTGCTGAGATTTTTGTTTGGAATCTGTCCCTAAATGTTTCCAGTCCTTACTTTGGGGAGCTGTAAATGCGGGGTTTCCCCTCCTCGGGATGGGGAGGTAATGGGATTTGGTGCTCTTGGATGGGAATGATGGGGGGTTAATCCTTTCCTCTGTGGTACGTCCCTGATAAGCAAGTTAAAGCTGAAGTTTTGGGGGTGGGTACTGTTCATTTGTACTGCAGTGCTGCGCACAGGGATGGACACAACACCTCAAAAAGGAGCATCTTCCTTCCCCAAAGCTTTGGGAACCATGGGGTCATTGCATGGAGAGCTCCCATAGCATGGAGAACTTGGGGTAGAAAAAGACATTTGCCCCATCTGTTGCAACAGGGATTCTAGGGATGGGGCGTTGGGTTCCTCCCACCATGGAGGTGAAGTAGAGGAAGGAGAAAATGGAGAAAAAGAAAAGGCATCTCCAAGCTGAGCCGAATTCTCCTCGCATCCCTTCCCCATCCCAGGCTGCCGAGTGGGGCCGCACACATATGCCGTGCCATATGGAGCTCCGTGCTCCTGGTCAATCGGATCTTTAGGAGTTTTATCGTTTAATTTCTTAATGTGCTAATAGCGCAAAGGGAGGGGATGGGTGGCTGGGTAAGCCTGAGGATTTGTGTTTTTTAAGGGAGCGTAATGGATTTTCAAGCAGGTCGGGGTGGGCTTATAACCATGTTGGCAAACTTGATGGGGAGAATGCGAGAGAGCGAGACAGAAAAGACCCAGAAAGAGCTTGGGGGGCATTCAAGCACTCCCCATCGCTGAAATGCCAGCTGAAAAATCACAAACCCAAATGCATGGGATTTCACCCCCTGGCTGGGGGGAAAAACACCCTGAGGTGTTCAGAAGAGACTCTGTCTCCATACTTTGGCTCTGCATACAAAATGTCCCTGAACCCATGATCCTCAGTTTCCCCATTGGTGGAAAGGAGGGACTGAATTTACCTCCCTCAGGGTCTGCGCTCCTGCAGAGTCCTGAAATGGGATCGTGGCAGGGAAGATGTTAAGGAAGGATACATTAAACCAAAAAAAAAAAGCAGAAAGTGATTTCGGTAGGCAACAATATCACAACTTTTCCCCTCCAAGTGCTACACAAATTTATTTGCTTTCCATAAACCTCTAAGACAACAGAAAACCAAGGAGATCCATCAGGCAGAGTGCAGCCCCGACCCAGCACAGCCTCGGCCCCACGGCTCCGAAGGGATGCTCTGCTGCCGGCTGCTGTCAGCCAGACCTTGAACATCCCTGTTCCTATTTGAATTGCAAAGGGCTTGAAGCAGGTATATATATGGGAAATACGGGTGAATATGGATTATGTTGGCGGGTTGTTTGTGGTTTTTTTTAGCCTTGAGTAATATTGTGTCATATTTCTCATTGCAAAGGGCAGGCTGACGGGTTCGGGGGCTGCTAACGCTCCCCTGCGATGTTCATAGAATCATAGAATCATAGAATGGCTTGTGCTGGAAGGAACCTCGCCATCAGATTTTGAGTATTTCCTTGAAAACTCCTCCAGTTCTGTGCACTGGGATGAAATGCCATTAAGGTAATGGACACAGAGCGATGCGGCGCTAAGGAGAAAGGGCCGCGGCTCGCGGCACCGACATTCCCAGCACATCACGGGAAGGGGGAGGAGAGGGGGGGACGCTGCCATGCGGATTTTTTCCCAGCAGCTCCTAGGCCTTAGGGATAAAAAAAAAAAAAAAAATAGAAAGAAAATCAGCAAAGCGTTTCTCTTGATGCAGTCGGGAGGAATCTGCGCGCGGCGCAGCGCTGTGCGTCGCCCAAATGATCTCAGTCTGCGCTGCTATCCCACAGAGGGCACATGCCCTTGGTAGGAAAGCACCGGGCAGGGAGAAAGGATTTCCTGTCTCTGCCTCAGGGGCTGAGCCTGGGTTATGCTGTGAGGTGCCCTGAGGTGGGGGTGGGGTGTGATGGGTGAGAGCAGGCGATGCTGGGGGGCAGTGAGTGCATAGAACAGGTGGATACACAGTTGTGCTTCATCCCTCTGTATGAGTGCACAGATAGCCACATCGTGCATCTCATCCCTCTGCATAAACACGGAGACCCAACCCTTGATTTTCATCCCTCTGCATGAATATATAGATGCACAAAGCATGCGTTCCATCTCTATATATATGCATAAAGACCCAATCCATGTGCTTTGTCCCTTTCTATAAATGTAGAGATGCCCATTTCACGCGTTTCGTTCCTCTGTATCAATATATAGACCTAAACCATGTGTTCTATCCTTCTACACAAATGTATGGATACCCAATCTGCCTCCCATCCCTCTATATCAATGCACAGATACACAAACCATATGTTCCATCCCTCCACAGAAGTACATAGATGCCCAAACCACGCGTTTCACCCCTCTCTATGAGTGGAGAGATACCCACTCCCTCTCTATAGGGCTATGGACACCCACACCATGCATTTCTAAGCACTGGACCTCCCCATAAACAAAACCCACACATTCTTCTCCTTGAAATTCACCTTGAACACAGAGAGACAGGATGGGCTTCATCATCATCATCATCATCATTATTATTATTATTGTTATTATTAATTTCCCCAACCGCCATCAGCAAAGCAGCTGAAAAAAAAAAAAAAGAAAAAAAAAGAAAAAAAAACAGGAATAATAATTAAAAAAAAAAAAAAGCCAAAATAAGAAAGAATTAACAAGGAGGCAGCAGCTGGGGAGGCACTGCAGCCCGCTGCAGCCTTGGGAGCTCAGCCCCACGCCACTGCAGTGATGTCAGCCGCACAACACAGCCGCTTCCACCCCCAGCCCCTCGCACACGCACGAGTCGCAAGAAGAAGAATTCATAATTACAGTAGCGTAGCCATGAAACCATCGGGAGGGGGGGTGTTGGGGGGAGCGGGGGGTGGAAGGTAGAGGGGGAGTCTTTTTTTTTTTAAAAAAAAAGGACCTATTTTCCTATTATCATTATTTTTTTTTTTAGGGCTGCACCCAGCTCTGCAGCAGCATCCTCTCTCCGCAGCGGGGCCGGGTGGAGGCCAAGGGGGGCACAGCGAGCAGAGGGCTTCCCCACGTCCCCCCCTCCCCATCCATCCATCCATCCATCCATCCATCCATCCATCCATCCCCGGGCAGAGGGCGCAGGGCATTGGTGGGGGGGGGGGGGGTGTTGGGAGGAGGTGTGGGGGATGCTGGGCAGGGCTGCGGGCTCTCTCCCGGCGGGGTCGCTCCTTGTTTTAAAAGGCGGCATTGCTGCGGACAACACCCGGAGCATCTCAGCAGGAGCGGGGCCGGGGGGTGCAGCAGCCCCTTGTTTTCGGCGCACGGAGTCAGCAGCTGGGATTCTTTTTTTTTTTTTTTTTTGGCTGAATAA
>NW_024884966.1:4410619-4411754 GCF_019232065.1 Centrocercus urophasianus
CCCCCCCCCCCCCCCCCCTTTTTTTTTTTTTTTTTTTTTTTTTTTTTTTTTTTTTTTTCACCACTTGGGATCCGAGCGAAAAGGATTTGACTGCAGCAGCAGCAGCAGCACAGCAGCACAGCAGCACAGGCGGACGGGGGAAGGCTCCTCGCGCTCCTCCAGACCCCTTTTAGAGCAGCAGCAGCAGCGCAGCGCAGCGCAGCGGGGCTCGGGCTGCAGGTAACGCACAGCCCCCCCCTCCCCCCCCCCCAAAACCCCCCCACCCGCTGCCTCCGTGCGGATCGTACCCGGGATGCGGCGGTGGGGAGGGCAGGATGAGAAGGCGGAGGGGGGGGGAAATAAAAGGGGGGGCCGGGGGTTTATTTGGATTTCCCCCTCCCTGCCCATGGGCAGAACAAAGGCTGTGCTGCGCGGGGGCGGCGGGCAGCGCGGCCCCTCTCTCTCCTTTTTTTCCATCCCTCCCCCGTTTTGTTTTTTGGCTTCTTTTTTTTTTTTTTTTTTTTTTTTTTTTAATTATTCTTTTTTTTCTTTTCTGCTTTGATTTTGTTTTTTTTTTCCTCCACCGCTTCCCTCTCTCTCTCTAAAAGACATATTTGGTTTCCTTCTTATTCTTATTTTCCTTTTCGTTTTCATTTCATCTTTTCCTTGAGGAAAGGCCCCTCTCTCCGTGTTCACAGCGGACCTTGATTTAAATGTCCATACAATTAAGGCACGCGGTGAATGCCAAGAACGAGGCTGACCAGCATCGAGCCGAGGCCCGGAGGCCGTTCCGCGGCTTTTCCGCACCCCCTTGCGCGGCCCCGAACCCCGGCGGCGGGGCGCGCAACTTTGCGCTGCGCATCCGCGCAGGTGGCACCCGCAGCGCTGCGGGGAGGGGGGTGAGGGAGGTTTGGGGGAGGGTGGGGGGGCGGGAGAGCTTTGGGATAGCGACGACCGGCCGGGGGGTGAAGGGGGCCCCCGGGGGGGCCCTTCCCGAGGAGCTGTCACTCGGGGTGACCCACGGGGGAGCCCCGGGGCTGGGCTGGAGCCGCCGCTTTGTGCTTTGCGCTTTTATTTTATTACTGGTTTGCCTTTTTTTCCTTTCTTTTTTTTTTTTTTTTCTTTTTTTCTTTTGCCCTTTTCTCTTCCCCCCCCC
>NW_024884966.1:4411854-4429575 GCF_019232065.1 Centrocercus urophasianus
CCCCCCCCCCCCCCCCCCCCATGCCCCCTCCCCTTCCTTTAATCCTTATAATTTAAATCAAAAGTGTCGGGGATGCAGATGGGGGGAGCGCTGTGTCTGCAGGGCGAGGCCGGGCGTAAATCTCTCGGAGGGATAAACATGTCATTTGTTCCCTTTGTATGGTAATGCGTCCCCCCCCACTCCCGCAGATGCCCCCCCCCCCCCTTCACCCCCCAGCAGCTGCCCCGGCCATACATCCTCCCTACAAAAGATCCCAATTACCCATCGGCTGCCTCATTATACCCCTAACACAGAGGCGTGTGCGAGTGGTGGAGGGGAGGGCTGGGGGAGAGGAAGGGATGGCAGCACCTGAATTATTCAGAAAATGCCAAAAAAAAAATAAAACAAAATAAAACGAAATTCAAGTAACTGCAGAGGGGAGGGAGATGGAGGGGACTGCGACCCGCGGCCTAACGCTGAGCAATGCCCCTCAGAGCCCCGCAGCCCCGCGCTGCTCCGTCACCACCCCACCTTCTTATATTCTTCCTCCTTTTATATCCTTTTTTTTTTCCCCTCTACCTTTTCTTTTTTTTTTTTTTTTCCTCCTCTTGTAGGCAGAGGTGCCTGACAGCCCACCGCCCAAACCTGCGTCCACTGGGGCCCTTCTCCCATCCCTTCTCCTACCCTCTTTCCCATCCTTTTCTCCCAAGCTCTTTCTCCTACCCATTTTCCCATCCCCTTTCCCATCCCTTCTCCATTCTCTTTTCCCATCCATTCTCCTGAACCTTTTTCCCATCTCTTCCTCCTATCCTCTTTTCCCATCCTTTTCCCCTCATTTTCCCCATCCCTTTTCTTATCATTCTCCCATTCCTTCTCTCATCCCTTCTCCTCATCTCTTTCCCCCATTTCTTTAACCCTTTCCTTCTACCATCCCTTTCCCATCCCCTGTCTAATTCCTTTTCCCATCTCTTTTCCCCATTCCCTTTTCCCATCCCTTTTCTGTTCCCCTTCCATTCCCTTCCTCCATTTCCTCTCCTATCCTTCTTCTTCCCGTCCTCTCTCCCATTCCCTCTCTCTGCAGCTGGAGCCCACCCTCTGCCCTCACCCCTCCATCCCACACTTGGCCCAGCGTTCCCAGCAGGAGCCCAGCACTGGCCAAAGCCAACCCTTACTGGAGGTTCCTCGTGGCCTGGAGCCCCCAAATCTCTTTGCAGCTCCGTGAGCAGACTGTCACCTCGGGGATGGGAGCGGAGATGATGGCTTGGGGTCCCTGGGACAGCTCCTTGCACCCCCCCAGGGGTGCTGCAGGTATTTGGGGACAGCCCTATGGGGCGCGTTGCGGATGCCGCAAGGATCCTGTCGGGTTGCACCGTGCCAATAAAGCTCTTTTTACTGCAGGTTCCCGCATCCTCTCCTTTGTTCACAGAGATTTCTCGCTCTTCTCTTTCCAGCCTTGGTTTCCTCACCGAGATCCAGATGGGGGGCAAATAAATACCAAAAGCTTCCCCAAAATAAAAACCCAAACAAGAATTGGGCAGCCCACAGTCGCCTGCTCAACCCTACGAGTGCTCATCCTCACCCTCGACCTCCAAGAGAACCCAAGCTCCTGTTTAAGGAATAACAGGGAGAATAGAAGAGATTTGGGGTCTCTTCCATTTGGGGTCCCTTCCACATAGAGCCTTTTCTATTTGGAGGCCCCCACATTTGGGATCCCTTCATTTGCAATCCTTTCCATTTGGGGTCCCTTCTATTTGGAGTCTCGTCTATCTGGAGACCTTTCCATTTAGGGTCCCTTCATTTGGGATTCCTTCTATATGGAATCCCTTCCGTTTGGAGTCTTTTCCCTTCGTTCTCTGCACACTGAGCATCTCTGCAGACAACCTCACCCTTTGGTGAGCCTGCTGAGCCACTTTTCTATTAGTGAGTATGGGAAATGTTACCAAAATAACTTCCCCTCCCTGCAAAAAATAACCCATTTATCCCTTGTAAAAAGGCTGGGATGAAGAGACACCATAAACTCCAACCCAAAGGTCTGGGACCACGCTGGGGTCCCACCAGGAGCTGCCGAGGAAGGGGAGCTCTTATTAATATTAATCCCCATAATTATTACGGTGCCCAGAATAAATCAGGCCCGGGGTTTCTCCGAGACCTTTGCCCCTGGGATGAGCTGCGAGGTGGCCCCTCCTCTCTGGGGTGGACACTTTGGGTATGGGAATGGCGTGGAGTGGGGGAGGCAGATGCGTTCAGGTTTTTTTTTTTGCTGCGAGGCAGAGGAGGAGGTGGCAAGGGTTTATTCTGAGCACGTCAGCTCTCCATGTCTCCTCCTTCCTCCCTCCGCCTGCAGTCCGATGTAAACACAGCAGCTCAAACCTGCAGCCCCAAACCCTCCTGGAATAGGGGGGGTGAAGCAGCGCCATCACTGCAGCGATGGCCCCGGATAACCCATGGACATCCATCCCCAAGGTCGGGCACCAGAAAAGGACAGGGATGGGACAGTGGTGGAACAGGGATCCGAGGTGTGCAGCCGCAACCACCTGCAGTGCTGTGCCATTTTTAGCACCCCCCTACCCATGGCCAACCCCTTCTCCATCTGCTTGCGATGGTTTGACGCGATGTTGGAAATTCCTTGCTTTCCTTCATTTCCCAGTTTCCGTCGAGTCTCAGTGTGGCTAATGGCCCCAGGCAGTACATCCATCCACCCGTGCCCATTCGAGACAGTGGGTTTCAGACAGCAAAGTCTTCTCCTCCACGTCCCTGTAGCATCCAGCTTCTTTCCTGGGTTTATTTTTATGCCGGATGCCTCCTTGAGCAGCAACCCAATGCATCTCCTAGCAGCAGCAGACCAAGTGGGCGTTTCATTGGGAAAATCTAATCAGGATTCGAGGGGAAAATCCTTTCTAAATGTCTCAGCTAAGCAGTGAGCTCGATTCAATTGCCTAGGCTATAAAAAGGACCAACAGTCCCGTATTTTTTCCAGGACCATTTTTCTGAGATCTGCAGCTCATTCCCAGCCACACACCTCCCAAGACCGGGGCCACAAATCACCTCCATTGCCCTAAATTTAGCCTGATGATGAGCTCATAAGCATTGATCTTGGTGGCATTGTCACATTATGGGGTCAGGCAGTGAAGCTGCATGTAATATCCTGAGGAGAAGGAACAGCCAAGCCTGGCACAGTGGTGATGCTTCCACATACCACCCATCCCTAATATTGAAACATCTCCAAACAAAGCATCCCCCAAAAATACGTTTCCCTACATGCAGAATGTCCAGAATCAGACCAATAATGAAACTAATCCCAACCAGAACCGTTGGGACCCAAGAGATTAGGTTTGCTCCAAGCTCACATGGGTGATGACCGACCAAAGGAAGAAAACCTACGGCCTTTGCCCACTGTTCTTTACAAGGAGAGCGGTTAGGCCCTGGAACGGGCTGCCCAGGGAGGTTGTGGATGCCCCGTCCTTGGACGTGTTCAAGGCCAGGTTGGATGGGGTCCTGGGCAACCTGATCTGAATGTGTGTGTTTGGTGGCCCTGCTAGGCAGGGGGGTTGGAACTACATGATCCTTGAGGTCCCTTCCAACCCGGGTGATTCTGTGTGATTCTGTGTGTGATTGTGAGTCTGGGAGGAGAGGAGCTGGAAGGCAGTCCTCTGCTGAGGATTCAGGATGCTCTGTTTCCATGGCACTTGCAGAGTTGTGCATGCGTGTGCACAGTCCCAAGCCATGCAGAGTTGATGGGGTGGTAATGCTGCTACAGAATCCCAGTGTCTATAGGGCTTTTCACATGCTTTGCTCCACTGCCAGGGGACAGGGCTGAAAATCAATGCTCAAAGGGGAAAGGGAACCAAGAGTCAGCACTGCTGTGGTCCCGGGCTGGTAATGAGACTGCTCTGCAAGAGGGGATGAGTCTGCTGGGGGATGAGTAAGGAAAAGGGATCCCCATGGCTCCCTGTTACAGTCACAGACAGATTCTGACCTCCTCAGTGGGATCAGATGAGTTAGAGGGCAAGAGCTGCACAAGAACAGTTGAAGAGATTTTTGCCCTCATCCAGAGTTTTAATGGGGACATGATGTGAGATGTACAGTACTTGGAAGGATATGAATGGAATCAGCACTCCTCATGTGAATCTGTACATCGTGGCACATAAATACATTTATATCTGTCCCAGAAACCCCAATCCCTAAAATATCCATCTTCTCATTCCATGTAAACTTCATGATTTTAGGGCAGGACACCGCCCAGCCCAAAAGGTCATACTGGGAGGATCCTGAGCCCTTCTAGACCCACAGCAAGAAAGCAGCATTTCCAAGTCAGTCTGGGTCACTCTCACGGTCTTTTGGGATCATTTCATCCAAAGTGTGGGTTTTAGATTAGACAATAGGAAGAAGTACTTCACAGTGAAAGTGGTGAAGAGGTGGCACTGCTGCCCAGAGAACTGAGGATGCCCCGTTCCTGGCAGTGCCAAAGGCTATAGATGGGGATGTGGGGACAATGGACTGTGGGAGATGACCCTGCCCACAGCATGGATTGCAGTGAGGGGTGAGCTGGGTGGCCAGCAGGGACAGGGAGGTGATTGTCCCCCTCTACTCTGCTCCAGCGAGGCCCCATCTGCAGTGCTGTGTCCAGGTCTGGGGACCCGAATACAAGAAAGACAGGGAGCTGTTGGAGAGGGTGCAGAGGAGCCACAAAGATGATCAGGGGGCTGGAGCACCTCCCCTACAAAGACAGGCTGAGGGAGCTGGGCTTGTTCAGCCTGGAGAAAAGAAGGCTGCGGGGTGACCTCATGGCAGCCTGGCAGTACCTAAAGGAAGCCTACAAACAGGAGGGGAATCAACTCTTTGAAAGGGTTGATAACAGCAGCTTCATGCTCGCTTTGCCCCACTGATGACAAATCAGAAATAAACCAAGAGCCCATCTCCCCTTCGGCATCCCTTCCTCCCCCAGGCACAAAGCGTAGCACAGAGCATATCCAGATGGGGAAAGGCAAATGGCTGTGGAGGGAGGAGGCTGGGGATGTAGAGACAGCAGCCATCAGTGCACAAACCTGATACAAATCCCTTGCCCACAGCGACATATAAGGATTTCTCCTTTTTTTTCCTTTTTAATTCCTTTTTATGAACGTTTGCTTATTTGTATGGAGATGATTTTATTTTAAACCAAGATGTGCTGAAGTGTTTCCATGTGGCAACAGCTGTAGAGATGAGCTAATACAAAGCTCAGCAATTTCCCCTGAACACGGGTCTTCCTCTGCAGTCATCAAGCTGATAATATCTTATACAGAGAAGACAAAAGTAATGCGTATGCGTGTATAATTTTCAATGTCAGTGTGTTCAACTGTGTGTTGGAATCATAAAAGTTATTTCATTTATTACAATCGCGCAGAAAGCTTCTTAGAGCTGCAGACTTGGAAGAGGCAATTATGCCCATAGGTTAATAACATACAGCCATTTGACTGACAACTGGAATTAGATTTAAACACGGCAGAGTGGTACACTAAAGGCTCTTTATTAAAACAGTGGCTGGGGATTTGTTCAAAATACCAGTCTCATACCTTTCCTGATAAACTACTTATAAGCAGCACTATATCGTGGCCCGTTATATTGCATTTATTCTCCTTTCCCCTTCTACTTTGGGTTGTGCCATATAGCGAGGGATTTGGCTGGTTGGGTTTTGCTGGAGAGAAGGCAACCTCTCCAGTCAATTCAGCTGATATTGTGTTTTTCTTATCCTGTTGTCAGGAAAGTTTGCTTTCCTGAGTTAGTGCAGCATGGGGATGCATTGCCTGCAGTAGGGTTGGGATCTCTGCTCATGGAGGGTTTTATACCAGCTTAGGAAGACTGGAGAGCAAGTTTCATCCTGGCTTGGGACAAGGGTTAGATCCACTATTTCCCAACATTCTCTAAAAAAAAAAAGCCAAAAACATTATGTGGTTTTAGAGATTATCAAAGTTTAAGGGTCATCAAAATTTCTAGGGCTGGACCAAGTGGCATCTACAGGTCCCACTCCAATCTGCATTGTTCCACAAGTCTATCCAAGGTGGAAACTAGCATTAAAAACCCAAAGGCTTTTTGCTCAACTGCCAAAAGACAAGACCCATTACATCTGAGATGTCCATAAAATTAACTCTTAATTCCCCTTTCTTGTCTCCTTGCTTTGTGTGCATGGGGTTGTAGACATCCGCCTATCAAGAGTTGGCTAGTGGCACAGCTCAGACCAGGAGCTATCCTTGGGTCAGGGGTTAAAAACCACTGGTCTGAATGCACTGGATGTGATTCATAGAATCATAGAATGGCCTGGGTTGAACAGGACCACAACAATCATCTGGTTTCAACCCTCCTGCTATGTGCAGGGTCAGCAACCAGCAGACCAGGCTGCCCAGAGCCACATCCAGGCTGGACTTGATTCTAGGATATGGAAACATCCAGAGAGGAAAGGGCAACGTGTTTCCCATGTCTGAAGCACTGATCCTGTTTTGAATGTGTCGAAGTCAGTCAGTGCAAGTAGAGTTCCAAGCTGGTGGTCAGTCCTGCAAGGTAGAGGGGAGATCACTCATGTTCATCACAGGAAAAACTTCTTGCCCATCAGAGCATATCTCCAGACTCCCATTCTTCTGGAACAAAACATAAAGGTGTAAAACTGGAATTTAATCAATAAGATTTTATTTGAATGAATGAATTTATATGAAGAAAGGTGAAGCTGAACAGGAGCTGCTATGGCTGAGCAGATGTGTCCCTGCTGTGAGCAATAGGTTCTCCACCAACTCCAGCCCCATGTGTTGGCCCTACTGACATCTGCCACCAATCTGAAGACAAGTCTGCTGATTTAAAGCACTTACAACCCTACTACTAAACAAAAATTATGAATCCCAAGAACATCCTCTCCAGCCTGACCTGGTAGGGGTCAACCAGCCCACAGCAGGGGTTGGAACTGGGTGGGCTTTAAGGTCCTTACCAACCCAAACCATTCTGTGATTCTACGATTCATTCCCTTTAAAAAACTCACCCCTGTGCTTCCCGTGCACTGAACATGACAGCTCAGAGCCCTGTGATGCCCAGCAGTGGTCCCGGTGCTGCCACTTGTACCCCAGGCTCCCCATGGGCTGGCAGTCCCTGTGGTGAGTGTGGCCCTGTCCCCACACCCCCAGCCTTGCCAACAGCTCTCTCCATTGGATCAACAGTCTTGACAACTGTTTAGAAGGACAAAATGCCAAGGGATGAATTCACCAAGGGATGAATAAAGCAGTGGCACAAGGAGCTGCGTGGTGGTCATCAATTCGAGCCCAGGGCATCTCTCTTTGTCAAAACATCCATGAGAAAACAAACTTCTTCTTCTGTAAGCTCTGAAAGATTGATAATTTTTGAGTCACTCCTCACCCCTATCTCTAAAACTCATCTTGGCACGACTTCAGCGCTGGATCAGCCTTGAAGGCTCAGCAGAGATCTCTGTGACCTAAAGCCCTTGGCCCTAACCCAGTCTGCATTCAGCAATGGATCTGGATGTCTCAGGGCAAGGGGAAAGGATGCACGTGTCAAAGCCATAGGCTGGAACATGAAGGGCAATGTGGCTGAGCCAAAGTCTGCCCTCACATCTCAGTCCTAGGAAGACATGGAACAGCTTGGGGTAGGGGTGGCTTGTCGCACTTTCGAAGAGATGCCAACTCATGTTTTTATGCAACTCATTTAACGTAGATATAAATCCACGTAGGAATACATATGCATTACATATATGTCATTTTTTCTTAAATCCTCAGACCTTGTAGGCAACTGGTTTTCTCAAAACCTCGATTTTCCACAGGTTCCAGGGATGAGCTGGGTTTACTGTAGCCTCTAAAAACAAAACAAAACAAAACAAAACAAAGCAAAACAAAACAAAACAAAACAAAGGCAAATTTGAAGCACATTAGAAAGAGCACTAAAAATATGATTGAGAACTTCGAGGCAATTTTGGGAGATGGGGACTTCTGGCTGTGATTTCTGGCTGTTTGGGGTTGGAGATAATGGAGCTGGGAGCAGAGGGCAGCATGTTTTCATTTCAGGATCAATACCAGGGTGGAGCAAATGGTGTATTTATCTGCAAGCAGATGCAGTGCTTAAAAGGTCTAATTGTGCCCTGCTTTAGTCTAATGCAGCTCTGTGGTACCACAGGTGCGTGCCAAGGAATCCAAAACAAGCTTGATTTCTAGCCTTCCCCTTGGTTTTGTCTTGCACTGCCTCCATGCTGATCTCACCCCACTGTGCATGGCTTGTTGATGAGGTTATCACAAGGATGCCCAAAACTGCCCTCTGTCTCTCATGCCTTTAAGATTCCATAAAGCACCACCTTGGAGGAGTTTCTGCTAGGAAATTAGACCTGTGGATTGATCTTAGCTGGGACGAAACCTCAAGGATGTACTTGGAGAACACCACAGGGAGCTGAGATCCCTGGGAGACCCAGCCCAGCACCAAGGACATAAAATCACCGTTGTCATTTGTGATGAACACCAGAGAGAGGAGCATACAGGAAACAGCAATTAAATCATTAAACCTTGGGCAGCTTCCCAGTGACCAGCAGTCCTTATCTGTATCAATATCTCACACAACATAAAAGCAGCTATTCTCTACCCATTAAATGCCCCCTTTGACCTTCCAGAGGGACAACAGGGCAGAGACTTACACCAGATGCACCAAAATGGCATCTTCTCCTCCCATCATGGAGCAGAACATCTAGGAGGGGCTTTGGCTCCATTTTTGTGGCAAGATTCCTATCTTGCCAATGCCAAGTGGCACCAGCGGTCTCAGTGGTGGGGGAGTGTGAAGGAAAGCAGTGGGCTGGCTCCATGAGCACAATAGGCTGTCTATTAATATGTGTAAGTGTTAGGATAGAGCTTTGTTTTTTTTTAAATTTGAACTTTTTATATTTGTGGTTTGTATCACGCCCAAAATACCATGAGCCTGGACTCACCTCAGCCTGCACCTGTTATAATTTCACATAATAATGTTGTACACACAAGGGCACATCAGCAGAGCCAGAGAGCAATTGTGGCTCCCACCTCTCCATTACCCTCTGCACTAGGAGGGACCATGGTGCTCTCCTGCAGTCTCAGTGGAGATGTCTCTGCAGTGATAGGGTGCACAATGTCAAAGCCCCAGCTGTGGGATCCTAGAGATGATCTCTGCTTCTTTCTTTTCCTTAAGTTTCCATCCACCACCACAGCAGGGAAGAGCTGGAAGATGCAATAAATGCTACACAAACAAGCACTAGAAGGGAAATCACAGGAAACTCCTTTTCATATGGAAAAGTCCCCAAGCAGAGACAGGGACAGCATGGCAATGGGATGGTTCCCAATCGACAATTGAGATGCAGGGGCCCCAGTAGAAGGGGAAAGCATTTAATAACCTTACCCTGACACCGATGAGTCTATTGGTTCATTGCTCACTAGTACAGATATGACTTTAGGGGACATTCCCAGCACATGGGGCTTCACCTGCTTGGTGCAAGGCACCAGCCATGCATAACTCCAGCTCATTTTGAACAGAATTGTTTCCTCAATGCTAAAGAGAGAAATCTCTTGTAAGAAACAGCAGGGAGGTAATTTTTTTAAGAATGGATGTGTTCCCTGCAGCAAGAGACACGAGCACAGCTTTGTGCCGGTGCCTGAAAATCAGCCGTAATGGAAACCCTCTGGTTTGTTTTAATAGTCAAGCTGAGCAAAATGTGAAATAACTTGATTACTGCTGAAGAAATGTGGTCAGTAGTTACAAACAGTTGTCCTTTAATTAGCCAGGGGAACGCTCCTCGGACTAAAATTGGAACAGGACTCATCCAAGGCAGATCCGAGATCATGCAAGACAAGTAGGACAAAAGTTTTCAGCACTCAGAAATCATTCTTGGCACTTACCAGCACGGCCACATGTTCTGCTTGTCGGGAGAGCGGCGATGTGGCTGGAAACCAAGACTGATTGCTCCATTCAATCTGGAGGGGTTTTGTGAAAGCGATCGACAGAAGGTTTAGTGGTGTTCACATTGAAATTGTAGGGTTTTGGATGCTGGGACTGCTTTGAGAGGTCTGAATGCACAACCTGCAGGGATGAGTGATCCAACACTGCCAGCTCCATCTGGGCTCCAGCAGACCCAAATATTCTGTCTGGTTGAACCCAAGGAGGAGGTGCTGCCTTGCACCCCTGCATCAGCCCCATCCTCCCAACATCTCCCAGTTGGCCAGAAAACAGGCCAGTACACTGCCTTGTTCAAGCCTACAATGCCCATAGAGTTATATTTGCTGAGCTGCGTGCCAATGGAGAAGAGGTGGATGTGCCGGTGGGGATCCTACACAACAGCAGCATTCCTCCCCAAAAGCCATGGAGTTGTGCTGCAATTCCTCCCGCAGTGAGGAGTGATGCTGCAGTGTGAGCATGCCTGCAGGATGATGAAACACAGAGGAGCTGTAATGAGATTAAAACTAAAGCCAGCTTTCACTCTGGCATGCCTGCTCTGGATGAACCCAAAATGTTAGCAGTTAGTATCCATGTGCAGATGCATGGTGCATCTCTAAAACAGGGAGCCTGGTGCATCTCTCCACATCCACATGCATACATCCACGTACATATCTGAGCTCTGCCAGCGAAGGAGGACAAATTCCACACTGAAAACATCCCATCTAAATGAATGAACACCAGGAGCTGCATTGTGGGCACAGGGCAAATAGAAACTGTGCTATGGGTCCAACACTCCATCTTGTAGGAAGCGTGGATCCTTAGCAAATGACCTGATTTCGGCACCGCTTCCCAGAGACCAGCTGAAATTTGCTGCTCTTATCTCAGCATCTCAGGACAGCAGCCACTAGAGGGAGGGCTCAGCGCTGCACAGGCATGCTGTCCAGCACTGGGACCGGGGAAATCCCTGCAGTTTTTGGGAAAGAGCAAGTCAAAGCCTGCATGAAGGAGGCTTGCAAGGAAGCAAAGCATACAGGAAACCACAGGCAAGGTAAAGTAAAACGCCCATATGGCTCAACCTGGTGCTGTCTCCATGCAATATATCCAGTTGTTAAACACCCATGTGTACCTTTACAGCAAGCAATACCCCTCTAACACTGAAAAGATCCTGAAAAGGAAAAAAACCACCACCACAACAAAACCTACCCAAAAGTAGTTTTTCAAAGCAGAGAAACACAGCAAGAATTTGCTGCTTTTGAAACAAAGCTGCCACAAATGGCCGTGACTACTCTCTGCAGTTCAGCTTTGTGCTTTCTGTGAAAGAGGAGAAGCCTCAGCAATGGAAAGCGGCCGTGTCAGCCACGTGTTTAGGATGCTAAAGCTGTAAACCTGCAGTGAGCATCACCAACATTTCACTCCTGGGATCCTGCCCACTCTGGGAGTGAATTATTCCAATGAATGCCATTCTTTGGTAGTTGTGGTAGTAGCAGTGTGTGGGTTTGTATTAAAATGACCACGCAAATGCAGTTGTCTCCAACACAACTTAAGCAATTCAATAGCATGCTGTTGAAGCATCACACTAACACTGCCATCTCACACCATTGTTTAGGGGTGGGGACGACTTTAAGCTGTGGTATGACATCCCTGTGCATCCAAACTGTTCTTTTACATCAATTCTTATGGGAAAATCTGTTTTTCTTCCAATCAAACCACTGCACGTGTATTTTTTGGAGCACATTCTCAGTGCTCAGTGCAGTACCACACTGTCACACAGCGAAGTTTTGTATCCTCATTTTACTCTCGTGTCACTGCCTTTCCATCACTTCTTCTGTACTCCCAAGCAGTTTTGCCTTTTATTTACATGTTTTTGCTTTCTCTCCCCTTGAATTCCCATTCTCCTGCACACAGACTTTATCAGTGAGAAAATTTGACAGATTTTCAGCCTTCAAACAGACCCCATTTCTTCAAATAATTATGGTTTATCTTTTTGAGTTTATCTTTACATCAAGCACAGAGCCACCGGCTCCAGGAAGGCTTTCTCCTCTGCATACCCTGAAACCTGCTCAACAGGACGAGGTTTTTCTTGTCAAAGCTTTCATTGCAGTTTCAAATGGAAGTTAATTTATCTCCTACGTCCAACTTGCACGGAATGAGAATTCCATTTGTATTCACAGCAGTACTGCAGCCATCAGACATCAAGCCTACAACGCCTGCAAAAAACTCTCCTCCCATATGCCGTGTATGGATGTTTCTTGGGTTTTCGGCAAAACAGCTTTTGCAGAATGGTTTTTCTTGCTGCTGCTGCTCTAAGCAGTATGAAGGACAGCATTTAGGCTGAACCCTTCCGCAAATTTCTTCTTAAATGACCTCCTGCTGCTCTGTAACTCAGATTTTCAGCTCCAGCTCCCACTACAACCTCGGGTTACTTTATCTGTCCAAACATTTGTTCTCAGAAGGAGTGGTGATGCAGTGGCACAGCTGCACAGGGAGGTGGTGGGGTCAGCATCCCTGGAGGTGTTCCAGAACTGTGGGGATGTGGCACTGAGGGATGTGGGCAGTGGGCATGGTGGGGTGGGTTAGGATGATCTTAGAGGACTTTTCTAACCTGAGTGATTCTATATGTCTTTGGCAAGGACAAAAGAGGCCTGAGTGCAGTTCTGGCTAACACATCACATCTGAGCTGGCAAAACCACACAGTATGTGCCAAACACAGCTTCAATTAACCAGCTGGAAAAAAGAGAACACTCATATATACGTTATGGGTTAAGCCTAACCTCAACTCACATAACTTCACATGTTCACCATTTGTGGGTCAAAATCTTTACCTGTGTCATTCTCAGAAGTATTAATGGTAGCCAGCAGGTGGATAATGTAGCTAAGAGGTGTCATAATGCCAGTTTAGAGTCAGAGGCATACATAACCTATTCCTAAAAAAGCAACAGGAAAACTACACCAGGTGATGCACTGCAGATGTGCTCAAAGATGAAATGGACATCCAGGTTTCATTGGATGCTCATACATGGAGCGAAACATTGGCTGTATGAAGCAGAAGGAGCTGAGAGTGGACGAAAGGCTGACAGCAGCCCTCAGTTTTGGTGCTGAGAAAGGATTTGAAGGGGAATTTGAGTACAGATAAAAAAAGATGACATAAAAAATCTGCACTGTACCTTTTATTTGTTTTCCCATCCTGATGGGAGAACCCAGTGAAGCCCAACCTTGTTTAACAGTTTGGCATTCACATGGATCTTTGGGAAGCATCTGACATGCTGCTTCAATATGAATAACCGTGAGAGTAACATATAAATTACTTATTTGGTTTCCTAGTGGATAAGTAAATCAGCAAAAATAAACATCACATGGTGATGACTTATCCCTGCTTTCACTCCGTGTTTTTGTTTGTTTAATGAGTTCTTGATTAAATTCTTTCTAGCATTTGAACTAACATGATGACACATGATATAGTTGTTTAGAATTCAAATCTTCTTTGATTTCTCTTTGTTGTGAACAAAGAGATAGCAGCAATCTGGGCTCTGTGAGCCTGTTTTCCCCGAGTTGGATGTATCTGTAACATCAGCTAAGCAGAAGATCTCATGTAAAGCCTTACTGCTTTGATGGCTTTATCTCACTAGGTAGGACGGCGCACAAAACATAATGTATGGGCTCCCCCTTCTGCCTCAGAACATCAGTGCATGAGAAAAACAGGGCCGGGATGAATGCCAAGGACTGACAGTTGCTGTGAAATACAAAGGGAAGAGTGCTGAGTGCCTCTGAGAAGCAGAGCAATGCGCTCCCAGAGTCACAGAGGTTGTTAATCCTATTAGTGATGCTGGGGCAGGGGAGAAGCAGCTCCACCGAGCTCTGCAAACAGGCAGCAGCAGAGGATGTGTCAGATCTGCAGCCATAAAAATGGAATAGGACCGAGGCCTTAAGGGTGTGAGGTGTTTCCCTTGACTCGAGTTAAAAGTTAGGTCTTCACCGGGCAGCTCAACTCTCCATATTCCTCTTACCTCCCGAAACAGGAAACAGCGATTCATCCCATCTCTTTTTGATTCCTGATGTAGGAAAGGAAAATTGCTCTCCAGATGCTTCTCTCTGCAAAGACAGGCTGGATAACCACTGCTAATTGGATGTTAAAGCTTTAAGAGCTGAATAAGGTACATAAAGGTAAAATAAGGGTGATGAGGCACTGGCACAGGTTGTTCAGAGATGAGTTGGAAGCCCTGTCCCTGAAGACACCCAGGGTCAGACTGGATGGGGCTTCGATCACTGATGGAGCTGTGGGTGTCCCTGTTCAGCGCAGGGAGTGGGACAGATGGCCTTGAAAGATCAATCCAACTCAAATGTTTCTCTGATTCTGTGAATGAGTGAGAAATGAAGGTCCCACCTGCTCCCTGTCCAAACCTTCCATAGGTTTCTGAGAACCCCTGTAAGATGAGATGAGAAGCAAACAACGTCATCATCGGCACTATTTCACAGACAACTTAGATCTCAAAGGCAGAACAATCTGAAGACTGTCAGGAAAAACTAAACCAGTTCAAACTGCATATAAAGCTCCAGCAGCTCTACTTGCAGAAGGAATTGAAGGTTTGGGGAATTAATTAGTGTGCAAATACCTGGTTTATGTAATGCAGAAGGGTCAGAGAGCTCTGTCCTGGCTGAAGGATTTATCTTTAGAGGCAAATTATGTTACAGGACATATCAAGGTGTGCTGCAAGTCTAGAAGCAATCACTCCAGCATTTCTAGTTCTGATACAAATTCATGAGAGTGTGCTTCCTGCATGGAGTGATTTGTTATTCTAAGCCATGTGAATATTCAACGTGCAGGTGTCTATTAGAATCCAAGTCCTGCCTCAGGTATGGGTGTGAACTCAGATGACTTCTAGAGAAGAAAGGAAGGGAGGCCACTTTCTACACAGCAGAATAGTGGTAGAGAAAAGGATGTGCAAAGCTGAAAGTAGTAGAGCTCTCATGGGAGGCAGAGAAAATGTCCCCACTGACTTCTTAGTTAGCAAGAGGGCTTTCCCTTCCCTTTTTAATTCTGACAGTTCATTACTTTACAAAACCTAGCAGTGACTCTACAATTCAACACTAAACATCACATGAGATATGGTTGGACCAGACTAGACAGGTCTCTGAGCACTGATGGAGCTGTAGTGTCCCTGTTCAGTGCAGGGGAATAGGACCACATGGCCTCTTAGGGTCCCTTCCAAATCAAATGATTCTGTGATTCTATATCTCACAAGTTGTTCAGGGCCATGAGGGCTAGCAAAGCCCCACTCACATCATTTCCATGGGAGTGCCCAAACACAGCTGCCACAAAACATCTGCATCAGCCCCAGGACTTGTTAACGGGATGATTCTTCCTGATGCTTTGCATTCTAATGCCTTTATTTGGCTTTTTACCATCGTAACTTTGCAAGGGAGAGAAACAAGCCGGAAAGTCAAAGAGCTGCAGTTGTGCACTGAACGTGAGCAGGGATTTCTGTATGACCTCAGGGCTGTGTACACCTGAGATAAAGACCTTGAAAACTCATCTTTTGCTACTTCTCCACCAATGACACTTAATGAAGAGAAAAGGGAGATGGAGGCAGAGAAATGAGTGATTAGAAAATCCACAGGGCAGCCTGTCACACTGCAAATATGGAGGATGATTTTTGAGTAACATTTTCCAGATGCAAATTCTTATCTAATATTGCTCAAATATTAGCAGTGGCATTATGTTATGTTACTGTCACAGGTTGCCCAGAGAGGTGATGGTGCTCCATCCCTGCAGACAGCCAAGATCAGGCTGGATGGGGCTCTGAGCACTGATGGAGCTGTAGGAGTCCTGCTCATTGCAGGGAGGTTGGACCAGATAGCCTTTAAGGATCCCTTCTAATTCGAATGGTTCTGTTTGACCGTGGAAGAGCTTCTTATGAAACAAGTGCTAGGGCAAGTGCTATATGACTGTACCAGAGGGATGCAGAGACAAGACTTGGAGCTGGCTGGTTTTGTCCTTCTGGCAGCTGCACGTTGCTCCTTGCTTCTCTGCTCACAGTGCTGAGCCCTAAATCCAGACACCACCAGTGCCAGAGAGGTGGAGGGATGCAAGCAGAGGCAGCAGCAAGATCCAAGTGGCAGGGCTGGGCTCCAGTTTCCCAGTAAGATGAAACAAAATGCTTAGACTCCAACTTCAAGCTGGGTTCCATCTAGAACACACTGAGATGTCAATAGGTACCTTAAGGAACATGTACTAACATTATCACCAGGCAGTGGACGCTGTCAGGGGGACAAATCACCCTTCTCAAACATGGTTAACAGGGATGGGAGAAGGAAATACTACAATTAGGCCTGATTTATATTGCTCTTTAGCCACCGGGTGTCACTCTTGTCTATAGAGTCAGAAGGCATTTTTGGTCTGTCAAAATTCTACCTCGTGAATAAATTCTGCTGCTGCCAGTGGTGACAGCAGCATACCCATTTATCACACTTTCCCAGGTTACAATATCAAATCACCGCCTTATTAAATTTGGGTTATCTGGAGCTGGCATTTTAGCCTGCAGTGTTATTTGCCAAACACAGGCAAAACACATTAAAATGTTTGGGTTTTTTTTTTTTTCCTCTTATTATGAGTGTAAATGCAGCTGGAAAATTCAGATCTGGGTTTGGATTAGGAACTTGAATTGTGCTGGGGGTGTCTGGCTCTCCATTACTTGTCTGGAGGCTGTGCAGCCCCTGCAGGGAGGGATGCTGAAGAAAGGGGAAAGAGTGGAGGAAAAAATAGTGGATCTGGGGGCCTCTCCTCTGCAGTAGCAGAGCAGGAGCACCATGATTCAGCAGATGAAGCTATCAAATACTCCAGCCCTTGAAGCCATGGCAGCTCAGCTCTCACAGCTCACGTGTCTCAGAGGTTCCAAGAGGTAAGTGCTGCAAACATTACACAACTCTGTGAATATGCATTTTGTGGTGTACCTGAGATTGTCATCCTGCTGGCTTTTTTTTTTTTTTTTAATTTGTGTTCCTAGGACTACATGCTTGTCTGGCAACTGCTACATTCTTGTGCTAATTCGGTATTTTTTGAGTTCTCTGGAGATTCTCCTCTTTCTCTAAAAATAGAAAATCCATTTTCTTTTCAAACAAACGAAATGAAGTGTCAAATCTTTATCTGGGGAAAGCTCAAATAAAATGCCACAGGGCTGGTAAAACCAGTTGCTTTGAATCACTCGGTATCAGCAAACCCAAGAGCTGATAAGAGCAATAAAGGTTTTTAGTCAATAGCATGGAGAAAATTCTCATTGGGGCCTCATCCAACAAGCCCATAAATTGATGATATTACATGGCTTGCTTTGCTATTGGAGGTATATATGCTGAAATCTCACTTTGTGTGTGCATCCAAGCATGGATATAGGAAATCTCACTTCCAGGGTTTATGGAGACGTCAGGGCTTGGCTATTGACTCAGGATCCCCACTGGTAATACAGCAAGGAATGCTGCATCCTTTAATGCCGTAGAATTTATGACCAGGACTTTGAACTTTGGAATTAAAAAAAAAAAAAAAAAAAAAAAATGGAGGTAGGTGATCTACAAAAAAAAGCTGGTTTCATGTTTTACCCTGCACTACAACCTACTACAGCATGAATACTTCAAGAGTCCATTTATTTGCATGTGGATACTCTCACACTAAGCCCAGGATCGGCAAAAAATCAGCTATCCATGACTGGTAATTACATATTCTGTATTACATACAGTTTTACAAAGGTACCTTTAAAATAATCAAGTATAGCAGGCAATTTGCCAACAGTAGCCTTCTGAACCTGCAAATTTGTACAAACTGCATTGCATAAGAAAGAG
>NW_024884966.1:4429585-4430394 GCF_019232065.1 Centrocercus urophasianus
AGTATTGAGAACAAGCAGAAATTTGATACAACTGATTTGGATAAAAGCACTTTCTGTTTTTCCCAGAGTTATTATTTTCCCAGTTTCTAGCAAGCTTGTGCATAATTACAAGTGTTATCTCAGGGACTGAATTTAAAAAAAAGGAACAATCTATGAAGCATGTACAACATTAAGTCCTGTTGTGTGGATGTGTCACTGCACAATTCCTTGCTGAGGATGTGTTCATGGCAGCTGCAAGGCTGCTGGGTGCCCCAAATGCCTCCCAGTCCTTGGTGGGACCATCCTAGCAGCATTCAGCTTCCTGCAAAAGTGAATGGCAGTGACATTTCAGAGCTTCCATGCAAAGAACCAAACACTGATTAAATCTTCTGGTTTAGTTTCCCAAAGCCTGAATCATTTATGGGTAGAAACTAGGTCTCCAGCAAATTCATAATTGATGTGTCTCTTCTGATACAGCATCTTGCAGATGAAAAAATTGATTTAAAATATGCTTGATTTGTTGCTTGTTATGGTTTAGAAGAAGAGACATCCAAAAGTCTGCCACAATTTCTGGCTTGCCCTGAGATACAATTAATCTAGGTGATCTGAGATTTGTTCACACCTTCATCTAGATAAAAATGAAAGCCAATCACTTCCACTGCAGCCCAGTTGTACACACATTCCAGGCATCACAGTCAAGTGAAGGAAATCCTTATGACTTTGTTGACTCTATACATTCTTAGCTGTTTATAAAGTACTAACATGAAGGATCCCTTCCCTTCCCTTCCCTTCCCTTCCCTTCCCTTCCCTTCCCTTCCCTTCCCTTCCCT
>NW_024884966.1:4430494-4435684 GCF_019232065.1 Centrocercus urophasianus
TTCCCCTTCCCCTTCCCCTTCCCCTTCCCCTTCCCCTTCCCCTTCCCCTTTCTCTTCTCCATATTACTGCTTTAATCCCTGCCATGGCCAGGTGGTATAGCAATAACTCTGGCTCCTCAATGTGATGAAAATAGTGTTGCACTCAGAAACTCGATAAATGAATGGGAGGGACTAGCAATGCGTCCCCCCCAAGGATGTTTTGTTAATTAAATTAGCATTTAAATAGCCAGAGCAAATCTGGGAAGTCAGCCCCTCATTACAGTAACTAAGAAGGGGGAAAGGAGTTCCAGACAATTCCCTACAAGACAGGGTTAAGTTGGCGTTTCACAAACTATTTGCCAGGCCTGTCCCTCTCAAGTGAATGCTGCCATCCCCCCTCCTTCTTTCTCCCAGTATAATTAGCATGTTCCAGTGCTGTGAATGGAAACAATATCCTCCCTCCAAGCTGTGCCCCTCCAGGGAGATGCTTCCCACAGATTGTGAAACCCTGAGCCAGGGAAAGGGCTAGTGGAGGAATTCACTGTGGGGTAATTACGCTGAGGTAGTCCGTGCTGGTGCAAGATAAGTTGCATTACTGTAATTCATTGCAGGAGACAGGAGCAGTGTAAAGGAAATGTCCACAGGCATAACTGCAGAGAGAAGTTGTTGCTCCAGAGCCCCAGTAGGACTTGATGCCAAAGGACATCCAAGAGGAGAACGGGCTCTAAGGATGTCTCATGGATTGAACAAGTTTGGAGAAAGTAGTGATGACTGTCTGAAAGATGTATGAATCTGAAGTTTCTCTTTGGCAGTTAAAACTGAAATGCTGCTAATGTGGATTTTGGACATGTGGACATACACAATCTTTTCCCCAAAAGGACTTACTGTTTGATCTTATGCATTGCAGGGATCATTGGTAAGGAGCTAATACCAGAGGAGAAGATGCATGGCAAAAGCACAGACTGGATTTGGGTCACACTTGCTACACTCAGCAGTCTGCACATCTGGCTGGTTTCATCTCATTTATTCAAATCAGACTGCAGGTGACTCAACCCTATGCAAAAACCCTCCACTCATTGCTCACCATCCCAGCTGTAAAGCCAGGATTATATTTATCTCCATCACAAAACACTCAGTTTCAGAAGACATTGGTGCGGTTTGCTGAGGCCCCAGCTGGAAAATACCACAAGAAGTTCAAAGCCTGGTTTCATCCTGTAATTGGATCCTCAAGTTCACAAGTGCAAGAACCAACTGTGCAGGCTGAAAGTGGAACTCCCAGCTCCCAGCAAGGGACTGCACACAGCACTGGGCTGAACATGGCATGCCAAGGAGTTAGAATCAGAGAATGGAGTTAGAATCAGAGAATGGAGTTAGAGTCAGGAATGGACTGGGTTGGTAGGGACCTTAAAGATCACAGAATCATAGAATGAATTGTGTTGGAAGGGAGACCTTAAAGATAACAGAATCATAAAATGAATTGTGTTGGAAGGGACTTTAGAGACCACAGAATCATTGAATGAAGTAGGTTGGAAGAAACCAATTCCAATGCATGGCTGCGGAAAGGGTCATTGATGAATTGGTGTGTTCTGCTCCCACCTATAAAATCTCAAATTGTGTTTCAAAACTTTGGCCACTTGGTCTGACCTGCTGCTGCTGGTGGGATTATTATTATGATAATTATTAGTGTTGATATTATTCTTATTATTTACCCTCAGGATAGCTTGCTAACCTTTGCATGCACTGAAGATAGTCTGGCACTCCTGTTAGAAATATGGGCATCAATCCCTGTGCCAGTTAAATGCCAGCTTAGTACTGGTATTTTCCTTAGCTTGACAAGATATTCTTCAGGTCAGTCAGGCATGAAATGGTATATATTGAGTGCAATTCTTCTGGGCATAAAGTGCTACTTCCTGAAATCTTATGTCAAAACCTCTCGGAGGTGTGTTATTTATTTCTGCCACTGTCACAAAGCCTTGTCTCCATCCTCAATGCTGATGGGCCAGAGGATTACAATTCTGAATAATTTTTATCTGTCCATGCTGAAATCTGGCCTTTCAAAATAGCACAGAGAGAGCCCTTGTTTTGAACTAAAGTAGCAGTGACAAGGCTTTTCAAGCATGACCATTTAAATGAGATTTTGCATTTTTGCGTTAGGGTTTCACTGTTGGTCTTTCTAAGAAGTGGCTGTGGTTGAGCAGTTGGGCCATAAAAGGAGGAGAAACTGTAATATTGTTCAAACCACTCCCGATTATTAAGTTATTTTCCTCAACTGCCTTTCCTAATAAAGCTGTAGTTAATGACCTGAAAGAAGATTGTGGTGAGGTGGGGGTTGGCCTCTGTTTCCAAGTAATGATGATAGAAGGAGAGGTGATGATCTCAAGCTGTGCCAAGGGAGGTTTGGTTTGGATATTAGGAAACATTTATTCTCAGAAAGAGCAGTGATGCTGTGGCACAGCTGCCCAGGGACGTGGCGGGGTCACCATCCCTGGAGGTGTTAAGGAAAATGGAGATGTGGCACTGAAGGATGTGGGCAATGGGCATAGTGGGGTGGGCTGGTGTTGGACTGGGTGATCTCAGAGGTCTTTTCCAACTTGAATGATTCTATAGTTCTATGATCTTTACGTGACTTCTGTTATCCAGAAGTCCACAGAGCAGCAAAGCAAGGCTGTGGTGCTTCTTGACCTGTAGAGTCAACCTTGCAGAGAGGTGCAACGTCTCAACGCAGTCTCCTCACAGTGCATACACTCCAAGCATTAGATAACTCCAGATGGTCAGTTTTCAGGCTTGTGTGTTGCATCTTCATCCCTGTGAATTCTCCCAGTGAACACGAAGTTATCATAGAATCACTAAGGTTGGAAAAGACCACTAAGATCATCTGGTTTTTAAATGCATTATTGATTATCGCATCAAGCTCTATCCCACACACTCAAGTAGGCCCATCCTCATACACAGAGCTTCCAGAACTCAAATATGAAAGAAAATATTACTTTCGTGGGGAGTTTTAAAAGATATTTTAAAACTTTTATTTCAGTATGGCTCAGTTCCATGACCAAAGGTGCAGTTCTGCTACTTGTGAGCTTACGCAATGGGTGAAGAGCTTGGAAAACGAGCAGGAGAAACACATTTAACGGCAAAAGCAACATACAACGCTGCCTGCTCACGGTGGAAAATCTCCTTATGCTCCTCAGAAGGCCCTGAGGCACTGCTGGGAGCCGAGCTGTGACACAGCTCATCCACAGCCACCCAGGACCAGGGTGGGGGAACCTGCCCTGCAGGCACCCGCAGAGTTTCACTGTTTCTGGAGGACTACATATCCCAGCATGCAACGCTCACGCTCCAACCCCGACCCGCGGACGGGACTACAGCTCCCAGCGTGCAGCGCGGCTGCCCGCAGGGAGCGGGGGGGCGGTGTGGCGCGCTGCATGCTGGGAGCTGTAGTCCCGCCGGACGTTGGTCCGGCGCGGCACCTCCCTCCCGCTGCCGCCCGGCCTCGGTCCCCCGCCCCGCTCCGCGCTCCTCCCCGCGCCGCCGGCGGTTGTCCCTCGGTAGACGGAAGCCGAGGAGGGAACGAGGGAGCCGGGGAGGTCGGAGCGGCGCGATGGGGGATTCCAAAGTGAAGGTGGCGGTGCGCGTCCGCCCCATGAACCGGCGAGGTGAGAGCCTCCTCCTTCAGCGCCCCGCAGCCCGGCCGGCCCGCGGCGGGAGCGGCCCTGAAGGCGGCGGGTCCCGTCGGCGTCCGTCCGGTCTGTGTGTGGAAGCGTAGCTGTTACCGGGCGTGTGCGGGAGCAGGGCTGGATGTGCTTGTGTCCGTCGGGTGGGTGAAGCCGGGCTGCCCCCACGAGCGGTTGTCTTCACTCCTGACACGTCTCTGCTTCAAAACCGACCTCTTTTTTTTTTTTTTCCCCTCATCTCACCCCGTTTTATGGTGATTTTTTGTTTGTGTGTGTGGACACCCCAGCCCACACCTCCTGCACCTGTTTTACAGCCAGGCCCTACCCTGCGTCGGAGATTTCTTCCTTCTTCCTGCTCCTTGGGGTTTTGGGGGAAAATAACACCGTTCCTGTCTTTTCCCTGTACCTCCGTTGAGTAACTCCTCCTCTTTGCCCTCGTTGGGTGAGGGGCAATGTGTTGACCGGGAGAAATGTGGAGGAAGCGCATGAAAACAAACACGAAAACATGGAAGAGGAAGTGTGAATCGAGGAGAGGTTTTGGTGGTGTTTTGGGTTTTGAGTTTCTTTTTTTCTCCCTTTAATTTTGTTTTTTTTTCCCCCTCAATGAAACTTGCCTGAGGGTTTTGCTAATCACACCGCGGTCTGGGCATCTGTTTAAATGTTTATGACTCGTCTTAATTAGAAAAACTTGCTCTAGATGATGAGGAAGCAAGTATGAAAAGGGAACTGCAGCCAGGGAGTGGGGAGGTGAAGAAGAAGGCAGGGATCCAAGAAACGTGTAAGGTTTTGTTTTCCCACATTCTCACAGAAGTATGCCAATAATTCCTTGGGGGTGATGGAGTGAAGGCAGTTTAATAGCTACAGCTAGTGATCTGAAACTAAATAACGCTTTTGGTTTGTTTTGGTAAGTAGGAAGAATAAATGTTAATGTTGCTGCTTCAAGTATTTCCATGCCGTTTGAAATGGAGGTGTCCAGATGTGGAGTTCTCAGTACAGGAGTGACATGGATCTGTTGGAGTGCATCCAGAGGAAGGCTACAAAAATGATCCCAGGGATGGAACAGCTCTCCTGTGAGGACAGGCTGAGAGAGTTGGGGCTGTGCAGCATGGAAAAGAGAAGGCTGCGAGGTGACCTGAGAGCAACCTGTCAGTGTCTAAAGGGGAGCTACAGGAAAGAAGGCACAGACTCTTTATCAGGGTCTGCTGTGATAGAAAAGGGGAAATGGATTTAAACAAAAAGTAGAGAGATTTATACTGGACATAAGGAAAAAGTTGCTTACAGTAAGAGTGGTGATGCACTGGCACAGGTTGCCCAGAGAGGTGGTTGTTGCCCCATCCCTGCAGACAGCCAAGGTCAGGCTGGATGGGCTCTGAGCACTGATGGAGCTGTGGGTGTCCCTGTTCATTGCAGGGAGTGGGACAGATGGCCTTTAAGGGTCCCATTTAACTCATTTCTATGATGCTGTGAAATGTCAGACTAAGTTCATCAGAGCTTTTAATTCTGCAGCTTTTTTTTTTTTTTTTTTTTTTTTTTTTAAATT
>NW_024884966.1:4435784-4555418 GCF_019232065.1 Centrocercus urophasianus
AGCTTTTAATTCTGCAGCTTTTTTTTTTTTTTTTTTTTTTTTTTTAACTTCAGCAGTGTGCAAAATTGAAGGCAGGTACATCCTTGTAGAGAATTGGTGGGAGAAGATTCAGGATTCAGGGACAGTGAGGTAGGAACTGGTGGGGAGTGGACCTGGAAGGTGGTGCCGTGTTTCAGGGATGGAATCATAGATTTGTTTGAGTTGGAAGTGACCTTTAAAGGTCATTTGGTCCAAGTCCACAGCAGTGAACAGAGACACCTACAGCTCCATCAGCTGCTCAGAGCCCCATCCAGCCTGACATTCAGTATCTCCAGGGATGGGGCACCCATCAGCTCTGGGCAACCTGTGCCAGTGCTTCACCACTCCTGATGTAAAAAAAAAAAACTTTTTTACATATATGCATGGTTATATCCAGGGCTGTATTCCTTCTAGCTTTGGTCTTTCTTCTTGTCCATATCACTTTCCTTTCATAGGTCATTTTGGCTGTGACCTAGATATTTTGTCTTGTTTTTTTACTGCCTGGATTGTGAGATTGTACAATAACTCAGGTTGGAAGGGGCCACTGGAGGTCTCTAGTCCAATCAAATTGGATCAAATTGCAGATGAAATTGGACTAAGTTGCACAGGTTCAGTCAAGTTTTGAATCTTTGAGGATGAATAACGCACCTTGCCCTTCTGTTGTATGTATCTTTCATACAGCCCCTGGTTTGTGCTCGTGTTGTGGTCTTCAATGGTCTTCAAGCTATTTTTAGCTAGGAACTGCATTCTGCACAGAGCGTATGCAGAAGTAATAGAGGATGAAGTGGTGGAAATCAGGGGGGGAAATGTGGCAGAAGATTATAGATTAGGAGGTGTATGTATTTTGGGAGGGGGGGGGGTGTATCTTGTTATCAGAGCTATTTCATTCCGTAGAAACTGAAAAAGATAACATACCAAAAAGACTCGCTGTGGCCTTGCTGTAGCTTGTCGGGCTCCATCAGCATGGTGGCCAGCAGGGACAGGGAGGTGATTGTCCCTCTCTACTCTGCTCTTGTGAGGCCCCAGGTCTGGAGCCCCCAGTACAAGAAAGACAGGGAGCTGTTGGAGAGGGTCCAGAGGAGCCACAAAAACGATCAGGGGGCTGGAGCACCTCCCCTCCAAAGACAGGCTGAGGGAGCTGGGCTTGTTCAGCCTGGAGAAAAGAAGGCTGCGGGGTGACCTCATGGCAGCCTTTCAGTACCTAAAGGGAGCCTACAAACAGGAGGGGAATCAACTCTTTGAAAGGGCAGATAACAGCAGGACAAGGGGAGATGGTTTTAAGTTGAAGGACGGGAGATTTAGGTTGGATATCAGGGGAAGTTCTTTACCATGAGAGTGGTGAGGTGCTGGAACAGCTGCCCAGAGAGGCTGTGATGCCCCGTCCATCCCTGGAGGTGTTCAAGGCCAGGTTGGATGGGGCCCTGGGCAGCCTGGGCTGCTATGAAATGTGGAGGTTGGTGGCCCTGCGTGTGGCAGGGGGTTGGAGCTTCATGATCCTTGAGGTCCCTTCCAACCCTGGCCATTCTGTGATTCTGTGTGTGGAGGTCATGCAGGAGTGGTGGATGTCTGAGGATCCAGTACTCCCTGTTCAGGGGGAAGAAAGAGCGCTTGTCCTACACGTAGCTTGGCAGTTAGGTGTACCTCCTCTTGTAAGAACTGCTTTGCAGCTATTAATGCCCTGTTACTTTGCAAGCAGTATGTGATTTCACAGAATCACAGTGTGGCTTGGGTTGAAAGGGACCTTAATTTTGCATAGGTCCAGCCTAGAAGATGGAATTCCTTTCCCTACCCCAAACAAGATTTCCTGGAATTGTTTGTTGTTGTTATTTGTTTTATTTCTGGGTAAGTTATTTGTCATAATCCAGATGTTATGGTCGAGTGATGTTTCTGATGTTCCTAGAATTTACAGAAATAGCAATAAGCCTAATATTTTCTTACCTCCTCGGTGCTAAATGTAAGCATTTGTGTAGCTGCTTTTCTTAAGAGCCATCTAGTTGTTAAAGTTCTGTGGCTTTGCTTTTTTTAATAAGCTTTGAGGCTTTCTTGGAAACCTTTAGTATGTGCTTTGTTCTAAATAACATTTGTCCGAAGTTCTGGGACTTTGGACGTGAAGCAAGTATTTGTTTTCTTCAGGGTCACGAGTAATGTTTTTTCCTTCCCTCTGCACCAAAGGGCTCAAAATTGCAAACCTGTCAGATGGCTGCAACTGTAGGAATTGAAGCTTTGCAATGTTTACTTGTGGTGGTGGTGGTTGTCTTTAGTGTTTGAATTATGAATTTCTTAAGGCGAGGGTTTATTAGGTTAATAAAAGTGGTATGTTTAACCATTACTAATTTATACAGCTCATAAAAGTATAATAAGGACTGTGTGTATGTTGAAGGGATTTCTGCATCAAATGTCTGCTTATGGTGCTGCATTTTGAGGTGATCGTATTGAGGGACCTGCTCCAATGTGAAGTGGCAGTCTATAAAGTAAGCTTGCAGTACTAATTTGTAGCAGTGAGAGGAAGTGTTCCTAATTATACTTGAATGGCTCACTTTTTCAGATGTGTGTTATTTTTTGCATTATGCTTCAAATTGAGCCCAAATCCTACGGGCTGTCTATGGAAGCCATGCTTTCATAAAGCAACTTAGTTGTTATTTCACCTGCAGCATCACATCTGAAGCTGCAAGCTCTTTGGGGTAGTGGTTATGACTTCTCTGTTGTATTTCATAGAATCATGTGAGTTGGAAGGGACCCTTCAAAGCCATTTGGTCCCACTCCCTGCCCTGAGCAGGGACACCCACAGCTCCATCAGTGCTCACAGCCCATCCAGCCTGACCTTGGCTGTCTGCAGGGATGGGGTGCTCACCATCTCTCAGAGCAGCCTATGCCCTCAGCACCATTATTGTAAAAATCTCTTTTTCCTTATCTCCAATCTAAATCTTCCCCTCTTTGAGTTTGAAACCATAAACCATACTTTTGAAACCATACTTTGCATAAAGATCTCAGTTAACGTGCTTTTATGAAATTGAGAGCTTTGCACTGTTTCTTTTGAAGTCTTTCTTTTTCTTGGTTTTCTTGCAATATGTCATTCACTAAAATATTTCCTAGTGTACCTAGTGAATTTGTAAAATGCCCCAGTTTTTAAGAAGTACTGATGTACGATGGGAGAAATCACAAAATCATAGAATGGCCTGGGTTGAGAAGGCCCACAGCGCTCATCCAGTTCCAACCCCCTGCTGTGTGCAGGTCACCAACCAGCAGCCCAGGCTGCCCAGAGCCACATCCAGCCTGGCCTTGAATGCCTGCAGGGATGGGGCATCCACAGCCTCCTTGGGCAACCTGTTCCAGTGCCTCACCACCCTCTGGGGGAAAAACTTCCTCCTCATATCCAACCTATACCTCCCCCATCTCAGTTTAAAACCGTTCCCCCTTGTCCCATCACCATCCACCCTCACAAACAGCCGTTCCCCCTCCTGTTTATGTGCAGAGCTCAGGTCATACCATGAAGCAGAGCGAAAGACAGCTTGAGGCTTTTCAATACAGATTTGTTGTATTCAACATTCTAGTCTCAGGTGATGTTAGTGTGCAAACATCCCATAGGCGTGTTCAAACCCTTGTGTTTCTCTGTGCCTTTAGTCAGTTGAATGTGGTGTTAATTAAAATGTAAAATCTTTATAAATACTGGCAAAGTACAAAGGCTGCAAAGTGAACCTGATAGCAGCATTTTGGTATTTAAAGGGGAGACACAAGAAAGAAGGGGACAGACTCTTTAGCAGGGTCTGTGATGATAGAACAAGGGGAAATGGTTTCAAGCTCAGGGAGGGCAGGTTTAGGTTAGATATAAGGAAAAAGTCTTCTACAGTGAGGGTAGTGAGGCGCTGGCACAGGTTGCCCAGAGATGTAGTTGTTGCCCCGTTCCTGGAGGCTTTCAGGGCCATGCTGGAGCAGGCCCTGGGCAGTCTGATCTAGCTGTGGTGTCCATATTCATTGCAGGAGAGTTGGACTAGATGGCCTTCAGAGGTCCCTTTCAATTCTAAGGATTCTATAATTCTGTGAGTTGCACTGAAGGATGTGGTCAGTGACACCTTATGCCAGCATAAACAACTGCTATCGTAGAATCATTAGGGTTGGAGAAGACCATTTTTTCCATTAATATTGGCTCAACCACCAAGCCATTGCCACATGCCTGCTTAATGTTGCTGCACCTCTACTGAGTTAATACTCTTCTGTTCAAATGAGTCAGAAAGCTAACTGCGAAAAAAGTCACAGATTCGTGGAATTATGAAGGTGGGGATCCTATAGGAAAGCTGGGGAAGGACTTTTTATAAAGGCTTGTAGTGGCAGGATGAGGGGGAATGGCTTTAAACTGGAAGAGGGCATATTTGGACTAGATATTAGGAAGGAATTCTTTACTGTGAGGGTGGTGAGACACTGAACAGGTTGCCCAGTGAGGCTGCGGATGCCCCTCCATGGACGCATTCCAGGCCAGGCTGGATGGGGCTGTGAGCAACCAGGCCTAGAGGGAGGTGTCCCTGGTTATAGCAGGGGGTGGAACTGGATGATCTTAAAGATCCCTTCCAACCCAAACCATTCTAAGATTCTAAGATCATCTGTTTCAACCACCCACCTGTCACCACCATGCCCACAAACCCGCATCATTCCGTGTGACAGCTGCCCTTTGAGTTGTAGTTATTGGAAAGGCATCCCAAGGAGCAGCAGCAGGGCAGGCAGCAGGCTGCTGGAAGCTCAGGTTGGGTGCCTATGCCCACCTGGGTCTGTGCTGTGTGCACCCAGCCCTGCTTCTGGCAGTGCTATCTGAGAACACTGCTTTTGGAAGTTTGTGGCCTATGGCTTCCAGTGTAGATAGCTAGATGGCTTGTAAATGGACACTCAGGTATCTATTATGCTAATGTGCATATTCATCCGGACTAGTTTCTGTGTGCAGACAGGGCTCCTTTGTGCTTTGATGATAAAGCATCTGTCTCCAGTGCCTGTCAGGAAGGAATTTGCTTCTCTATCTGTGTAAGCCTCTGCCTGCAGTGTTAGGTGCTAATTTTCTGTCCTACTCTTAGGAGGTTGCACTCTCAGTCACTTGACGCGTGTGTTTGTTTTGGGGGAAGGAAGCAGAGGTCGTTCTGTGTTTGTTTTCCCAGTGAAGATTACGACAGAAACATTGTATCTATAAATTGGAGTTTGTGCAAGCAGTCTTAAAAGATTAATTATGGCATTAGAGTACATGAAATGGCACCTGTTATATCCTGATGGCAATATATGAGCACCAGGCTTTTCTTCCCCATTGTCCTTGTGATAAACGGGCACCTGGGCTTTTTAGTATTTCCTGCTCGCTGTTGATAACCTATGAAATAATGTTTGTGGTAGGAGCGCCCTGGAGACAGGGCGACAAATGGGAAAAGCAGGCAGAGTTCGTGTTTCACCCTGCATTCCTCAGGCAGGCAATTGTTTTTTGAGGAATCCTCAGGTGTTACATGTTTATTCCCCACTGCTGAAGAACCGGTGGGACTGCCACACAGGCAAATGGGGATGCCATAAAGGCAAGCAATTCTTGTGCTAATTACATCTTTAGAGCTAGCCTTAAGTGCAGTATGAGATTACATTTCTGCTCTGGTTTCACCTCTGCTTCATCTTCACGAAGCAGACAAAGGATCGTGCTCGCTGTGAATAATTCTGCCTTGGCTTTTAGTGGCAGAGCAAACGTTGCATTTCATTCACTTTGAAGCCTGAAACAAAGCAGCCCAGAGTTATGCCGAACTTCTCCGAGCTCTTGGCTGCATCACAGAATCACCCAGCTGCTCATGTCCTCAGTCCTCGTGAGCTGAGCAGCGCGTGCAGCAGCAGCACTGCCTGTGGGTAAGGTGAGTGTCCACATACACGTTGTGCCTTCACCACAGCCATTGGGCAAGCTCTTCTTTTGCAGAAAATGAAACAACAGAAGGTAAATTAAACTCGTTACCATTTGAGTAACGTGGCGTTAACAAGTGAGGTTAGCTTGCTTGCATTCACTGTGCTCATGTGTTTGAGTTGACTTAAACCTCGTCATCAAGATAGCATCGTGTGCCCTTCCAGATGTACTCATGCATATTTGATGACTTTTAATTGCCACAAACTGAAAATTTCATGAATGATATTTGTGCAGTGAATATATAGAAGAGCAGCTTGAAAGACACCTCTTTGACTTGGTGTTGGTAAGCATTAGGGATGAGTCAAATTACTGCATTTTTGTCCCAAACTCTTAAGTCAGTACAGCTTATAATGACTGCCTTAAGAGAGCTTTTCAGCTAACAATGTCTTTTAAGCTCTTAGCAGGGTCATTTAGATCTAAGTTATTTTCACTCTCTGTTGTGTGGTCAGTTAGTTTTGCCTTTATTTATGTTGGCTTCTGCATAGCAAAGGGCAAAGAGAACAGTCAGTTTAAGGCAACAAACACTGGCAGGGAGATGTGAGGACCTGTTGTGCTTGAGCCAGCTTTTAGCTTGCTGAGAAAACAACAACAAAAACAAAGGCCTCTGTTTTTGTTAGTTGGCTTTTACTTAGTGTACGATAAATAAACTTTTAAATATGTTTAAATTAGTATTTAAACATTTCGAAATGATCTTGCTATTTGCTTTTTCAGACTGGAAAAGGCAAAAGGAACTGACTGCAATTTTTTATTCAGTGCAGCTTGAAGACTCATACTGCAATCGTCCGCTTCTAACCTTCAAGGGAATGTTAAGCTCCTGAAAATCTACTGGCAGTTTAAAAAGTAAAAAGTTGACTCCAGATCCCTACTAGAGGAATGAGTTGGGAACCTCAATTTCCAGCCGGTGTTATTGCTATTTGCTGCCCATTTATGAAGAGAGTTCCCTAATTGATCTGAAAATGAAAGTGGAGATTTCCTAGAGTTGAAAATGTCGAGCATTTTCCAAAGTATTTTTCCTCTCCCCATCCTCCAGGGTTCACATACATTCTTTGTCTCTGCCCCAGGCCTATTCAGGCCTACCTCTGCTCATGTTTCTTGACACTGCTGTGGAAAATGTGCTGTGCTGAGTTTATGATTACCAGAGGCGTGACTGCTATTAGAGAAGGAAGGGAAACTCCTACCTGTTGCTGGGAGTGCACCATCACGTTGCTGGCCTGCTGAATCCACCATTAGTTATGGTGGTACATTGCTCCAGGGTGCTTTTCCTGCTCTCTGCTTTTCTCATTTTTGTTCCTTATCTGAAGCACGTTGAATTTCTTAGGCTAGTGAAAAACTGCAGAGGGCATGGATGGTGTGGTGGTGTTTTTGTTGGTGGTGGTTTTTTTTGCAATGCTTATGAGGCTTATCAAAGGCATTTAGGGTTATTGTAGTCATTTCAGATTTGCATGCATGTGGGGTTTCACTTAAAGATCTGCATTGCTTAAATTTTTATTGTCACTTTTGTGGGGAGTTGAAAAATCAAGAGAAATGGTAGAGAAAAGCTGGGGTTTGAAGGAAGCCTTCCTTCTGACAAGGAAATACAAAGTCATTGGGGAGACTCTGCAAGTAGCTTGGATGCCCATGGCTTAACAATTAGCCTTGCACTTAGCCCAGCTTTGCTTAGCACTTCCATGACTCTGAGATCACAGAATCACAGAATGGCCAGGGTTGGAAGGGACCTCAAGGATCATGAAGCTCCAACCCCCTGCCACACGCAGGGCCACCAACCTCCCCATTTCACAGCAGCCCAGGCTGCCCAGGGCCCCATCCAACCTGGCCTTGAACACCTCCAGGGATGGACGGGGCATCCACAGCCTCTCTGGGCAGCTGTTCCAGCACCTCACCACTCACATGGTAAAGAACTTCCCCTGACATCCAACCTAAATCTTCCCTCCTTCAACTTATAACCATTTCCCCTTGTCCTGCTGTGATGAAGAGTGATGAAGATAATACCTTTTATTATGGATGTCACAATTCTCTTATGCTGAAGCTCTGAAAGACTTTTCCTGCAGTACACGTTTCCTGAGACGAGTTCTAGTTTCAGTTTTTCCAAAAGCAATTAGCTGATTGGTTTCCTGATTGGATGAAGCAGATGAGTGGTTGATTGTGTTTGCCTGGTGATGACTGAAGGTAGAGGAATGTTAGCAATATTAATGGGTGAGATTTTAGGTCTTGTTGGTATAACAGTGAAAACACAGAGCTACAGGATCTGTGATAAATGTCTGAAGTTTGAGTGTGTCAGCCATCCGTGTCATCTTTTCACTTCTAAATTCCAGGCTGCATTGTCTGTGTCTGCAGTGGAAAGAAACAATGCTGCCCAACCCTGACAAACAAGTCCTTGCTGCAAGATGAACTCATCAGTGGGTTTTGGATGTGTGTGCTTATCTTCTTACCTTGGCACATCCTCCTTCTCCTTGTTGTTCAGGGGCAGAAAGTGCTCTGCTTACCTAGGAGATACTGAAACTAGTAAAAGTAAGGGTGTGGTACCTGTGTGATCATAGGAGAAGAGGAAGATAATCTGTCTATGACTCTAACCTGCTTTAGTAACAATGAAGACTTAATGAGGTTGAAATTATGATTTGCAATAGTGGCTGATGTCAGATTCATCTCTAAACCTGGAGTCATTAAAGAAGTCAGAAATCAGTCAAAGAACATGCTTTGTAACAAAGAAAGCATTGGTAGAAAGTGTATGATGTGCTATAAAGCAGATTTTAAACTGTTTTTAGCTAAAAGCAGTGCTGTTCCATGAAACTTTTGCCAGGGTAGGTGAAATACATAGCCTTACCTAAGGGTATCTGATAAATAACACAGCTTTAGAGGTTGATTGCAGCTGTTTCTTGAAGTTGATTTCATGGGACACCCTGAGCTGATGTACCACCTCAGCCTTGGCCAGGACATCTTATTGTGCCTCCTCACTCCCCACTGGGAAGATCCGCACTGCCCGAGATGCTCGTCAGACCTTTCACTGGGCTGCTCTAACTTTCTGCAGTGGCTGAACACATCCATTTTGAGCACTGTAAGGAACTCCTGTATCCTGTCTGTGTGTGCTCTTGGAAGTATTTCACAGAGATCAAATGAATGCTTACTATACTTCTGAGTTTAGCAGTAGTCTCGGGCACAAAACCTACTATCAGCATTCTCCCTCGAGAGGTTGATTAAAAAACATGAGAGCAGCCATAGGACTTGTATACAGAATGAGCATGCCTCGTGCTTTCCATAAGGGAAGTAGCATGTAAAAACCTTCTTGAGTGGCTGAGGAAAAGCAGGTCACTGCAATACAGAGTGTTAATCACTAACCAGCCGGACCGAGATAGTGGCGTGTCGGATCTGGGATGCATGAGGAATATACTTTGAACTAAGGAAGCATGTATTACATACTAATGATAGGTAAATCGACTTTCAGGGTGTGGAGAGACATTAAAATAAACATCAGCTTCTGAAACTTGTCTGTCTCTTCCTTCCACAAAAGCGGAGTTTAATAACAGAGCAGTTCAGAAAGAACTGGAGTTTCGTGTGACTGGTAAACTTGAGCTTTGGTTTTCTTTGTTATCATTCAAATAGTGAAAGACCTGTAGCATCTCTAATAACAAAAAGCCAATAAGAGAAACTTCCTTTTCCTATGCTATTTAACAGTAGTGAGAAGCCAGCGAGATGCCATGCAATAAATTAAGATCTGTGGTCTTTGCATGAGAGATTTGCAGTCTGAGTTTATAGGGTGCTGTGAGGTGAATGAGCACGTAGAGGTGACACAGAAGGAAAGAGCAGAGGAGGACAGGATTCTAATTAATGTGATTAGACGTGCATATTTGGGTGATTGAGGTGGGGTGTTGAACTCCATATAGAGGTTATTGTGTGTAGCCTCTCTTCATGACGGCTTGTGAGAACATTGGGCATTCACTGGGTGTGATTCGTGGGTCGTGGTTGTAGGCATCAGCATTTGGCTGCACGTTCCAAGTTCTGCATTGGAACGTAAGAAGATAGGAGTGGATTGCTTGTGCTCATGTCTATAGGCAGTGATTTTGGTTGCAAGTGGCTGTTTGTTCTTTTGTATCTAATTCCATTTGTCACTGGGTGGATGCCTTGGGCGGTTGTCAGTGTTATCTAAGCTTTTATTTTGCTTCCTCTGCCTCTAGAGCTAAGAATTCTCATCCATTCCAGCTATTCTTCTTACTCATAGGATATATCCCATTGCTTAGCATCATTTGGAAGAGCTGGGCTTTCCAGCTGGCTTGGAGCCTGTTGGGAAGGATAAGCCTTTTCCTCCACGCTCATACCTAAATTATTTTTGATGGGACTTGAATTTCAGTGAGCAGGTGCCCCGGGACTGACAGCTGGCATGGTGTGCTGCAGCAGCACAAGAGTGGCCAGGGAAACGTGCTGCAGATGGCAGGGGCAGCCTTCCCTCAGAGCAGGAGGCATTGAGACAGCAGTGAGAAGAGCTGTCAGAGTGGTACCATGCCTAATGGATCTTTCCCCAGAAGAAATTTCATACTGCCTTGTATGTGCTGATTGTCCTTCAGAAAAACCCAAGCGCTCTTTCTTGTTTTGAAAAGAGTGCATGCTTTAAAGCTGGACAAAATCCATCCCGGCAGAATATCTCTAGAAGTGGAATTTGGCAATAGTCCTGTTTCTATTCTCTAGCTGATGGGTGGCTGTCAGGCTGCATGAATAAATTTGGTGTCTGGAGGAAGTAATGGTGTGTATAATCCTAGTGCTTTAAGAGCAGCACTTGACACTTTCTCATTTCTTTACAGAGCTTGATCTGCATACAAAATGTGTGGTGGATGTGGATGCAAACAAGGTTATTCTTCATCCTGTAAACACCAACCTTTCAAAAGGAGATGCCAGGTAAGATTTTTGAATGAGGAAGGTCAGGTTTTGTAAATTAAATGAGGCAAAAACTGAAGCTTTGATAGAGGGCTTTCAGTTTAAATAAATTACATATATATTCCTTCTGCTATATACTTACCATCATCTGTAAAGTAAGGCTGACTTTACTGTGCTGGCAAGATGCTTTGATAACCAAGTACTTGCTGCATTTTAAAAACAAACGTTTGCCTCCTGCTATAAACAATGTGATAGCAATTAGTTGGTCTGTGAACTGTTTCATTTGTTTTCAAATGCTGTTATGGGACTGAAGATATTTAAATCTGGAAAATAATTTGAGCCGGGCACAGTTTTGTCAATTTGGAATGAAATAAACCTGGATGGTTATTTTCTCATCGTGGACTTGTATTCAGTGTGTGTGGGAAGAGGATTAGAAGCATGGTGGAGAGGTGTAGCTCTAGGATGGTCTTGCCAGTGAGACACTATATGCATCACAATACATGGAGAGGTGGCTGAGGGCAGGAACTAGTTTGTGTAGGAACTGGCATCAATTTGTTAAACTACTGTGAGAAGTCCTGTAATGTTTGTTAGGGTTAAGGTTGGGACCAATTAATTTATTGCTTGTTTGCAAGGGGAGGAAATGTGAAGAATGTACGTGTGAAACAAAGTAACAGGGGTCCAGGAAAAGGCAGAACCCATTACTGGGCTTGTACAATCAATCACGGTCTATTTTCTGGGAGGGAAAATAGGGGGGATGTGGTGTTAAGGGTGACAGAAGTGAGAGAAATTCAGTTAAACACACAAAAGAGCTTTGTTTAAATGCAACATATCATAGTAAAGCTACAAAGCCAGTGATCAGTAAAAGCATTCTTTCCCGGTCCCTGCTAATTTAAACTTTATAAACCTCAAGATGCAATAGATGGAAAAGCAAACTATCAAGTGCAATAGATGCTTTATTGACAGCAGCCAGAAGATTTACTATAGGCAGTGGGATTGGAGCTTTAAGAAGATATTTAAAAATGGCTGTGTGGGGGTGGAGTGTTTTTGTTTGCGTTAATATCCGCCTCCTCCAGAAACACGTGCTTTGTTCAGCTGACAAGTAGCTGAGTTGATGTGAGCCTTTGAAACCGCACAAAATGACAGGTAAACGAGATTCTCAAAAACCAACTTAGTGGTATGAAGAATGTTATTTCAGAGCTTCCCTTAAAGCACGATGACCGAGCAAATGCTGCATCGTTCGTTGTTACAGATATGTTATAAAATGTTCATAGTGTGGTCAGGAGAGAACACGTCATGCAGATCATGCCCCCTGGCAAGGGAGGAATCGTTTGGCAATGGCATTGGCTTCCCAGACAAGATGGTGAGTCCTGTGTGAGAAACTGGCGTGCCATGCTGAAGAATGGCTCATTTGCATTTTCACAAATACCCATTGCTAATCTGAGCAGCAAGCACAGTAAATTTATATGGGGTGATTAATAAAAGAGAGAAAAGTGGAGGCCCATTAAGTGCGTGGAAGATTTGCCTACAAACATTGTGACAACAAATCTCAGAAGCATAATTGGAGTAGTGAGGATGTAGAACAGTCTTACCCAGAATGTGATACCCTTAAGATGGGCACCCATGAAGTTGTCTTTGTGCAGCTCCCCCAGAGAAATCTGAAATACCAGATCAAGGAAAAAGTTTACTTTTCTACAAATAAAAATAGTATTGTAAATAAACTCCGTAGAGACATGCAAAGCGAGCAGGATACATTTGAAAACCTTAACAGCTTAGCTTAATTTCTCATTAAAATGCCAAGGTCAGTTTAGGAACTGTGGATAAAATTTTAGAGGTAGAAATCTGTGCTGTCCCATCCTTGCTTGCGTATGACTCAGCTGTGCTCTGGCTGGGAGCTAAGTTTGTAAAAACAGCCTGTGACTTTTGGAAACATGCATGTTTTCCCATTTCCATCCTTTCTGGTAGAAACCAAGTTTGAGAGATGGGTAGGAGTGTAAATATTGAGCTTAGTAAGCGAAATAGGGCCACAGTTGTGTCTGTTTGTCCTGTCTGCCCAGAGTGCTTCTTGCAGGCTAAAGAATTCTTTATAATGTGTCTGTCCATCTGCAAAAAAGGTCAGAGAAGTCTTCTCCCTATCTGTTGCGCATTTTGACGATACCTAACTTGAGATGTGTGAGACCTGACTTTTGGACATAGCAAATGGTGTTGATGCAATTGCCACTGGAACCATTTCAGGTCTTGAGAAAAAGAAGCTGGCTTCTTCGAATTTTCCATTAAAAATTAAGGAATTATTTGAAAATCCAGGTGACAGCTGGTCAGCCTCACTTTCTTCTGTGTCTACAAGCTGAATATAACATTTGCACATTTCTCTGGGGACTTGAGGATTAGCAAATGCATGTAAAACGCTTGGTCACAAAAAAGGAAGTCTGTTTTTGTACAGCTTCATAAATCTCGTGTCCTGTTGGTTTTCTTTAACCAAGAAATGACCTTTCTTGAGACAGAGAAGCGAATCCATTTCTTTTATGGAGTGACCCTTATTAGTGCTGCACTGGTTTCAGTAATCTGATGTTGTACAAAGGATCAGTTTTGGAATTGGATGACCTCCAGGTTTTGTTCCTAGCCTTGGCATATTGAGTTTGTGTTGGTTGAGTGGTGGTTTCTTGTATTGAAATGATCAACATTTTCTGAGTTGCTTTTCTAACATAATTTGCTGCACAGCCTGGAGTTTTGTCACAAGTTTCCCCAAATGACCTCTAAATCAAAATCTCCTCTTCCAAGGATGTATGAACCTCCAGGGAGTCGGTAGCAAAGAGCAGCACCATCACCGTGACTTGACCGCTTCTTTTTTTTGCCTTGTGTAGCTGTCTGTTCTCTCTGTCGCAAATGTCAGGATTTACTGTGCACTGCAAAGATTGCCCAGAATATTATTACTTAGTGGCTAGGGCTTGAAAGAGAGTGTGAACTCATTCAGATCGAAAAGAAGAGGTAAATGCTACAACAACGATTGGAATGCCTGTAAGAATCCTTTTGAAAAGCATTTCTTTAGGTTCTTCAATTTACCTTTCTTTTAATTATTTACTACCCATTTGCTTGTGCTGTGATCGTTACCTTTCCCAAAAAAGACTTTAAAAAAAAAATATATATATATTTTGTGGAATGAGAAAAAGGACTTTATTATTTACTGCTGTAATTGGTGTATAATTGATAAATGGTCTGAAATTGATTGTGTATCAGTCTGCCATGTGCCTGTGCGTGAGTTGTGCTATCTATAAAACGAAGCATTAATCTTCCCAACAAACCATCTTTTAGCCTTTTGATTAAGTGAATATGCTATAAAAAAGATTAAAGGAATGCTGACTTCTGTGTACTCTTGTCTTAATTTGTGGTTTGCAGATACTTTACTTTTTATTGTGGATGCTTTACTTCTACACAACAGAGCAATTCCAGAATTGAGGGAGCATTTGTGTTGAAATAAACAGTTCAGCATGTTAAGTCTTTCAGTAGGTCAGCTTTGGACTGAAGAGTTTTTTCCCTTTTAAAGCTGAAAAGCCCTTTAAGCCTTTAGAAGAAGTGAAGATTAGGACAAAGGGAAACAATTCTGTCGAAGAGCTAGGAGCTGAAAAATGGGAACTGGAATACAAGAATCAGGGAGTCTCAAAGACCAAGTGCCATCAGTTCACTCATTTTGAAGCATCAAGCATGCACTTGGATGAAAGGCTGTAAATGTATGCAACCTCTAAATTAAAAAAAATAAATAGGAGGATTGCAAGGGCTTACCAGTTGTCAGACACTACTGTGGTGGTCCTGCTATGCAAATTAAAATACATCTGTTGAGCCAAGCTTTGCATTGTAATCTAACAGGAAAGTTTATAAAATCCCTACATGCAATGCTAAATAATGACTACAATGCGTAGAGCTTTTGCCAAGCTCAGAAAGACTGTTTAGAACTAAACAATCAGAGTGTGCTTTCACCTATTTTTTGCTCAGCTGCTAGAAGGCAGAAGATGGCATTTGCAGGTCCCTGTGCTGCAGTCAGCCTGGTGTGATCACCCTGCCTTACTGCTGGGCAGCAGTGAGTGTTCCAAGAGGCAGGATGAGCTGCTGCCAGCGCTGCCTGAGCACTTACACAACTCCTGGGCCACGGGCAGCGCAGGTGATGCCAGCTTTCATCTGGCTGTGATGTGCTGTGTGACTGCATCTTACCAGATTTGATATGTGGAGAGTTTCTGATGGTGTGCTCTCTTGGTAACTATGGAAAATGCTAATCTTAATGTAGCTAGTTATGTGGGAAATGCCTGGATAGTGGTGTGGTAAAGTTTGCGCACAGAATCATGGAATCATTAAGGTTGAGAAAGACCTCTTAAGTTTATGAAGTCCAACCATCAACCCTGCCCCTTGTGCCCCCTAATCTGTGATCCTTGGTGCCACATCTCCTGGAACACCTCCAGGGATGGTGACCCCATCACCTCCCTGGGCAGCTGTGCCACTGCAGCACTGCTCTTTCTGAGAAGCTCTTCCTAATACCCAGCCTGAACCACCCCTGGCATAAATAGTTCTTCTCCAAACATTTAAAAATGAGCAGTGTGTTGGCTGGAGAAACCAGTAGCCAGTAAAAAATACTTGCATTATTTTTTTAGATTTTCTTTGTGAAGAAGCATATGTGTCACTTGCACAATTCACTCAAGTATTTGATATACGTGGAATGGAAGGCAAGAACTGCAGTTAAAGGAAGGTTTAGCAAAAGTTGAAAATACAGCAATCCTTTTTGTCTAGGCTGTAGTATTTGATTGCGTTGGTGCAATATTTATTTCTCTTTGTAACCTCTGGAACAGCAGGGAGAAATTCGAGGTGCCCAGGAAGGAAATGCTGGCATGATTATATATGTGTTCGTGTATTTATTTACAAATGCAGCCTGGAAAAGCTGTGCACTAGAAGGAACGGGAACACTTTGGCCTTTAAAAATAATCTGTGGTAACAGGAGTGCGTAGGGATGCACGCTTCAGTTGTTCTGCCTTTGGAGGATATGCATAATCAGTAAATGAGGAAAACGTATGAGTGCAGTGCTATACACAGTGAATCTGCAAAACTCCTTACCCATACAAAAGCAGTGAGAGGCAATTATTGGTATGCATCAGTGGAAAAATGCACACGTTTCTGAAAACACACCAGAAGTCTGCCTGATGGTAGGTTGGAACCACTTGAAGAGCTGCCTCATCTTAGGCAGTGTTTTATGTAAGGGTCCCCAGCTGTTCACACACTGTACTTAGAAGGATCAGCTGTTGGATGTAACCAGAAATTGAATATTGAGCTTGGTGGAGCATTTGCACGATGTGGTGTGATTGCTGTTTGACAGCGAGGCAATTTAAATGAAGAAACATTATTGCATTTGAGGATGGGTGACAGCTAATTGCGCTGCGTGCTCCTTGGCCTCTCTGCATCATTCCTGGCATTGTGTTGATTCCTGCTGTGTTAAACTGCTTGGGATTGGAACAAATCAGTTTGGGATGTGAGTGTGTGGAGGCTAAATTAGTGGCAGAGTTGGCTGTGTTACCCCCTTAAGCTAAGGAAGAGTTGCTCGCCATGCAGCTACAGGCTTGTGTTAATATCTAAATATTCTTCTTCATCACAGGGGGTTGGACTAGATGACCTTTAAAGATCCCTTTATGATTCTATGATAATAGAGACTGAAATTTTGGGGTTAGATGTTAGTTCAGCTTTGTCTCACAGACAGCAGATTCTCAGTGATGTTTCATAATGCAGAAATGTTCCAGGAAGTCGTGGGGGAGGGAGGGAGCGTGTTTGTATTCCCCAGACTGATAGCTGACATCCAAAAGAAAGGGAAGCCTGCCTTTCCCAACACCCATAGTGGTGGTTTGTGAGTGCATGACAGCTTGGAGGAAATGCATGTTTGCAAAAGCAATGCTGAGATTTTCCTATATTGCTGACTCTGTGCAGTTCAGTTGTTATCTGTGGATGCACCTTTTGCTTCATGCATGATATTCTTTAAAATGATGATGATTTTTTTTTTATTTTTTTTTTTTGTGGTAATCTACCTCAAGTCAGTGTTGCTGCAGCGTATTGAAAAGAATTGGCCTTAAATTGTTGAAAGAATTCAGGTAAAACCATTACTTTTTCAGCACATTATCAGTGTATTGTGCGGGATGTCATATAAAACTAGATTATGGAACACATTCCTCTTCATATAGTTTAAAGCTGGACTACATTCGGCTGCCATCTATATTGAAATGCAAAATGCAAGGTAGAAACCATCCACAAGTTCTCAATGTGAAGAGAAATGTTAAGCTCTATTAGCAATTCTTCCAGCGTGCGTGTGTCTCAGTGTGCTTAAGAAAGAACTTGATCCTGGTTTATATTGCTTAAGGAAATTAAACAGTGAGACTTTGTTTACAACAGTGTGTTGTTTTAAAGACAGTTCCTCGCCCTCCAGTTAGATCATGCTTACTTATTTCTACTGCTTTACAGCCAGTGTAGCCATAGCAAATTGGTATTATCTGTTGTTTATAAACTCTCTGCTCATGCTGTAAGTGAAAGCTACTTTTAACCTGAGCTGCGTCTTCTTGAGAGGAGAATTAGACAAGCACAGCACTGCTAGCAATCATCCCCTTAGATTGACCTTAGATTGCTTATATGAGAGAAGCTTTACTCAGTTGTTGCAGATCTGGCAAAATTGTTAACAACCGACTACACTGAAGACTTTAAGTAACAGCTGAAGAATTAATTTGAATCACATGCCAAGTGACACTCAAGTGTAGCCTTCACCTTCTGTTTCTTGGCTTCTTCTGGCTCTTTTTCTTAGAACTTGCTACATCTGTAAAGTACCTATAGCCTTAATTCTGTGCTAAACTAAAAGAGCATATCGTTGAACAGCAAGTCCTGGAGAAGCCTTAGCAGCGTTGACGTGCCTGCAGACAGTGTTTGGAAGTGGATGCTGATAGTTGCTAAGCAGCTTGTCCTTCACACAAACTTCTCTGGAATTGGCAAAGGCTTCTGACTGTGAGTTATCCAAGGAGCAGACTTTTGCTGCAAATAGAAACCAGTTAGCAGGTCCTTTCCATTGCAACTTTCTACCAGCAGCAATGGCCAGTTCCTTGAGTTAAAAATAAATAAACTTGGTATATTGTGGCATATAGAAACTACTAGAATGATTGTGTTAAATATTTTGATGGAATGGAGATTTAAAAAGAAAAAAAGCAATTCTGAGGGAACTGCATACAGGTTTACTTTTAAAGCAGACTATATCTGAAGCTTAGACTATCATGCCATCAGAATTTCAAGGAGACTGTGATGTGTTGTTTTCATGACTTGTTAAATCCATAAGTTAAAGCAGACAAATCTTTTGTCTTTCAGAAGAGTTGGTTGGAGTCGGTCTCCTTCAGAACTTCAGTTTCAGTGCAACTAGAAATTGAATCATGGAGCTATTCAGATTGGAAAGGACCTCTAAGATCACCCAGTCCAACCCCAGCCCCATCCCCACCATGCCCACTGCCCACATCCCTCAGTGCCACATCCCCACAGTTCTGGAACACCTCCAGGTGACCCCACCACATCCCTGGGCAGCTGTGCCACTGTACTGCCACTCCTTCTGAGTAGAACTTTTTCCTAACAGCCTGCCTGAAATTTGACACAGTGCTTTCCAGTTTACCCCAATAATTGTTTTTTTGTTTGTTTGTTTGTTTGTTTGCTGCAATGTAAGTTTTTCTCTCTGATGAAATTTAATTTAGAAGTACGTAACCTTTGATTTGGTTGTAATAATTTAGAATGGTAGAAATTCCCATCCCTGGAGGTGTTCAAGGCCAGGTTGGATGGGGCCCTGGGCAGCCTGGGCTGGTATGAAATGTGGAGATTGGTGGCCCTGCTTGTGACAGGGGGATTGGAGCTTCATGATCCTTGAGGGCCCTTCCAACCCTGTGATTCTGTGAAATGCAGTGAAAACTGCGTGAATGTATGAAAATGAGGAAGTGACACTAACAAATTGTGTTCTGATAGCACAAGCAGAAGAAAACACAGGATAGGTAATGAAAGCTGAGCTCTGAGTTTGAAATACTTAGTTTTTATGTTGATCTGATAACTGAACACAAGACTTAAAGGTGCTAAAGTGTATTTCCTGTTTAAAACAAATAGATTCAAGAAAGATAGGAGCATGGCCCAGTGGATGTAAACTGCGTTGAGATGTGAACAAGGGTAGGAGAGCAAACCCAAGGCCTGCCCTCAGAGCTGTGAATGAATGTTGTGCCTGTGAGCACTTCTGTGGAATGATTCCATCTTAATTCTCAGCTCTTCGTAAGGTAAGGCTATAAAATGGTTTAGTGGTTGGAATCATGCCCCTGCAGGCTGCGGGATTGTTTCGGTGGCTGGAGCTGCTGGGTTCTGTGGAAGGTGGCAGTTCAGCAAGGCTTTTACAACTGCACAGGTAGGCAGTATCATATATACTTTCTGCCCAGAGAGGCTGTGTATGCCCTGTCCATCCCTGGAGCTGTTCAAGGCCAGATTGGATGGGGCCCTGGGCAGCCTGGGCTGCTATGAAATGGGGAGGTTATGGCCCTGCATGTGGCAGGGGGTGGAGATGCATGATCCTTGAGGTTCCTTCCAACCCCGGCCGTTCTGTGATTCCCCCAACTCCTCCAACTCCAACTTCCAACTCCAGTTTTGGAAAACAGAATATAAAAACCGCCAGGCTTTGCTTTTTATACTATTTATTGTCTTGTTATGGGAAGCAAACAAAAGGAGAGACCTTGTACCTTTTACTGTGTTATTGCCATGAATCTGAAGGACTTTGATCAAGTATTTGGAGTTGTTTGCATCAGTTACTTCTTATTCCCTTTGTTGTCAGGGTGCAGTTTTAGAATTGGAAGTTCAAAAGATGACACAGCTGACAGTTAGTTACCTTTAAAGCACTTAGCCTGGCTCTGCCAACATCTTACAGTGCTGTAAAGCTGGAATTAATGCTACTGAATTCAGAGAGGATAATTCCTCTTTATCTTCATTTTTAAGCTTTTACAGTAAGAGAAGGGAAAGGTGCAGTTACCTTAGCACCTCAAGATTTGCTTTACTCTTTGATACTCTTTCACCTATTTAAATTTCAGATGGTAAAGACAGAGAGGCAGTTTTCTCACCTCCTCCTGTGAGGAGAAATCAACAATCAACATCTTGTAGGTATTGTTTTTGTTTTCTATGAGCTAGGCCTGCAGGAATGCAGCACCTGCTGCTGGTGCATGGGCAGCACCCTTCCCTCTGGGTTGGAACGGCTGTTCTTCCTGGAAACATACAGCAGTATGGCTTTTGTGGCTTCCTCTTAGAGGCACTCTAAATGTTTGTTGTTGTTGCATTTTTATTTATTTAAGAGATACTCAACTGTCCTCCTCTGGTTCTAATTTACCTTAAAATAACTTGTCCATTCTTTTGGTCACTTGGGGCAGGAGAAAGCTGGCTTCTCTTGTGCTGTTATGGCATGAGTTCAGCATTCAGTGCAGCTGTCACTCAGCATTGACCAGACATCAGTGTGCTATTAATCCCACCTGGGCTGAAGCCAGGGCATGAGGAGGTACAGGGTTAACTCAAGTTATGGCAAGTAATTGTATGCATTTTGACACATTGGCTAAATGCACTCTGTGAACAGATAAAAATATGCAGCCTTGTGTTCTGTTTTGGTAAAGGAATTTGAGAACAGGTTTCATGATTGCCAAATAATTATCATTTTTTTTGTATGTTTGAGACTCCATTTTCAGACATCATAAATACATGACTTTCAAATTGTCGAATGGAGCGTATAGAATTGCAATCAGATATTCAACTCAAAAATCTGATCGTGTCTGTCTGCTGGACTTCTATAAGCCATGTCATAGCAGTGAGAAATATCCCTCCCTGCATAGTCTGGACTTATTCATGTCACCACTTTTTGACAGTACATACATTTGTGAACAACTTTTCTCAAGGATGAGTAGAATTTTATCAAAATCTCTGAAGAACACCTTGAGAACTCAATAGGAGTTGCAACCACTGCAGTTGAACCATATGCTCTATATTACATATACTATATTATGTATTTTTTGAGGGCTGCTCTGATGGTAATTACATCCTATTTTGTGATGTTGGCCCATGTCATCAGAGGCTGCTGTTGGTAGTATGGCTGTAGAGGTTGAGCCATCCCACCAGTAGCTCATCGTGTCTTGTTGCTGTGGGACAGATGGCAGCAGAGGGGCATTAGGACAGAACGGCATCTGACACGGAAGTGCAGATGAAGCAAAGGTGTGTCACTGAATTCCTCCACGCAGAAAAAAGCAGCCCCCACTGACATTCGTTGACACTTGCTGAGCTTTGATGGAGCCCAGGCTGTGGGTGTGAGCACAGTGAGGCGGGGGGTGGTGCGTTTCAGCAGTGGTGACAGTGATATTGGGTCACTTCCACTGGTTCAGGTTTTTATGAGCACAGCATGCAGGCTCTTGTTCATTGCTGAAGAAAATGCGGAGCTAATGGTGATGATTATGTTAAAAAATTGTGTTTTCTAGCTGAGAATTTGCTCTGACAAACAATGTTATCAGCTGTAGGAAGGAGGCATTGCTTTCGGAGTGACCTACGTGTATGTGGTTCAAGACAATTCCTCCTCACTCTGTGGCCAAGGCAAAGCAAAAGTTTGAACTGCCATGGAATATCAAATAATATAATTTCAGTCAGTGCATTTAACTCTGACAGCTTTGATAAGCATACACCATGTTACAAAAATGCACAGCATATTGTCCAATGAGCATTCCTTTGAGGACAGAAGCAGTCAGGTTAAGTAGTGATGTCTTTAGCTAAATGAATGCAAAGGAAAAGAGCTGACACTTTTATATGTCTGGGGAGAAAAGAAATGGGCTTCTGGTAAGGGCAGTGGCTGTTGGGGGATTTGGGGTTTGTCTCAGCTCTGCTGTACACTTCTTACTTGGCTGAAGGAAAGTCACCATAGAGTTGTTTCTGTTCTGTTGTTTTTTTTTTTCTTTTTCTATTTGCAGCCCCTGGAATCCAGTAGATATATATATATATATATATATATTGACTGATATCTAATGTAAGAAGGTTTAAATTAGGTCACATAGCACAGTTGGGCCAGAACTTGGGGCCTCTGTATTGTTGGAGTGACAAAAAGAAGCCGTACAGTAGGGAAGTTCCACTGCCTTTCATTTTTAGCCTTTTGCAAAGCATAATACATTTTATTTCTTTCTCCTCAGGGTTCATAAACTTGTGCCAGCATTTTGTTCTGTTCTTCAGCAGAAGTAGCTCTACTGTGCTGATCAGATTAGTGAAATGAAGAAACAGGATATCCACCCAGCTTTTATCTGAGTAGCCCTTCAGGAATGAACAGTTTCAACTTCGATTTTTGTTTTTTAAGAGTTAGTTAAACGTATTTGTAATACGAATTTTATTTATACTTGCTAAAAATGTACTTTAAAAATCAACAACTTTAATGTGAACAACTGATTAAAAAGTAATGTATCGGCTGTCTTATTCTCCTGCCTGGTCCTTTCCTGATATGAAGGTTTCTGCTCTTTTGAATTCTTTGGCATTTCTCCAACAAGGCTCCTCTGATAGCTTGCACAGTTCTGGTTTCTTTGTGAAGATTCAGTGAGAGATGACTTTGCAGGCTTTAGCCGTGGTACCACAGGAAGGAAGATTATATATAGTGTGCAGAGCAGAAAGATGAAACACTTTGTAGGTGTGGAGAAAAAAAAAAATAAAAAAATAGTAAGCATAAGCAAATTTTGTGGCAGAGAGAAATAGGGATGGCTCTGGGAGGAAGCAGTTATCTGGTTGATTTGCTAATCTACTGAAACCACTTTGATGCCAGCTGAGACTTACAAGCATCTCTACCGTTTCCAAACTATACAGCCCACAAGAGTGAGTAAGTCATGCACTGATTTCATGCTACAACCTTACTTTGCCCCTGCAATGTTATTGCATACAGTACTGAAATACCTTCTTTGCTGCTGCTAAGAGTTTAATCTAATGGCAGAAACAGCACTTTGCAGCATGTCCAATGCTGGGGTAGCAATCATAGCTACAGCAGTATGAGCGACCCAGGGTAAGTGCATTTCTGCATGCTGAATCATTGCTGCAGCACTGTGTCATTGTTTCGGGAGTAGACCCAGTCTCTGGTGATGACAAACAGGCTTGTGCTCGTGTAGTGAGGCATACCTGTGAAGACAGGATCAGAAAGGTAAAAGTGCAAGGACTTCATGGGTTAAGATAACAAGGAAAGCAGAACAAGAAACTCATTCACTGCTTCCCGTTGGCATGCAGATGTTCTGCCACTGCCAGGAAAGCAGGGTTCATCGTGTTCTTTGGGAAGACAAATGCCATCCCTCCTAACATCCCCTCCCCTCATTCCAGGTTTCACTGTTAAGTACAATGTCGTATGGTATAAAATAGCCCTTTGATCAGCTGGGATCAGCTGTCCTGGCAGTGTCCCCTCCCAGCTCCTTGTACACCTCCAGGCTCCTTGCTGGTCAGCCAGCATGAATAGAAGTCCTTTGCTCTGCATGATCCCTGCTGAGGAACAACTAAAATGTTGATGTGTTATCAATATTCTTCTCATCAGAAATCTAATGAGCCCCGAGGAAGAAATTTTAACTCTATCCTAGCCAAAACCATATAATCATAGGACATCTGAAGTTGGAAGAAACCCATAGGGATCTTCAAATCCATCTCCTGACTCCATGCAGGACCACACAAAAATCAGACCTTACGTCTGAAACTGTTGTCCAGGCACTTCTTGAACTCCAGCAAGCTTGGTGCTGTGGCCTTTTCCCTGGGGAACCTATTTCTGCCATTGGGTTAAACATGACAGCTCTGATAAAAGATATTGTATGCTTTGTGATCAGTCATTTCCTCATATCTTTACTTTCCTTCTCTGTGCTTCTAGTTCCTGTTGAGATTTCTAGGGTGGTGCTCTTCCAGGTAAGGTCATGCCACCAACTCCCTTCCAGAAGATGAAGGTTACTGCTTGCAATTGGTTGAGGGTGGCAGAGACCCTTGAAGTCTCCTGTTCCAACTGCCTTACTGAGGCAGGGTCTCCTAGAGCTGGTTGCCCATGGCCGTGTCCTATTGGCTTTTGAAGCTCTCAAGGCTAACTTGTATTGCTGTGTATGTAAAAAACAATAAAAAAAACCCCACCACCATGATTTGCTTGTGTACTTTTGAGTGAGCTTATTCAGAGTGGTAGACTTTGGAAAAGGCCTACCTTACTGAGGTGTGGTGACTGAACCGACAGTGCTCTATATAAATACCTGCTGTCCCTGTATAATTGTATCTGCAGTTATGTGGAAACTGAGACAGGTTCATTTTCATGGCTGTAGTGATGTCAGCAGGTAATTGTAACATAATTTGCAAGAGATTATTATAAAGATGGAGGTCTTAACCTTTTGATAAACTATATTTAGTAGAACATCCATCCAAGTAAGTAATAATTTTGAAATGTTGACATTGTTGTGTTTTGTTTTTAATTTAAAACTTAGTTGATGCATCCATCTGGAATGGGGCCTGAAGAAATTCCAAGCTGAATGCTTTTCCCTTATGTTTGTTTCTTGTCTCATAGCTGTGACTGCATTGACTCCCACACAGACACGCTTTGGAGGAAGGCAAAGGTTTCAGCCTCCCTCAGCACTGGAGACAGGAGATCCTTTGGTATTTCAGTTGTGTACCTTATGACCAATTTCTTGTGTGGGAAAGATCCAGCATTTCAGTGTTCTGCAAACTCAGCTGGGGAAGCATCATGAAACATTCTGGTTTTTAAATACAGAATTCTAGAACTTCAGCCACGTGCTCCAGATTATAATGGAGTCTTTTTGCAGTAGTATGGATCTCCATGTTCTGGGTAGTCAGGTAGGTCGGTCTAGAATTCCAAACCTGTCCATCTCCAAAACAGTGGTAAATGGAGACTTGAAGATACAAGCCCAGTTTAATTGTGGATATTTGAATACTTCATATTTTCTCTTTGAGTTTTGGACAATAGCTGCTGCCTGCATCTTTGGACACTGGCAGTATGGCAGGTGCTAGTAAAGCTTCTTTTAGGTCCTGTGTAAGTAACAAATGCATCACCCACTCTGTTAAAGGCTGGACCAGCTTCCTATATGGGCAGAGATTTTATCCAGGATTTTATTGTACTGGTGCCTGGAAAAGAGAAGCTGTAGTTTGAGTGCGTTGTTAGACACATGGGCCTTATGAATTTCAGCAGATTTTGTTCTGAAGGCTTCATTGGCACTACTGAGTTTTAAAACTGTTGCCAAGTTGCACAGAAGTCATTAATCCTTGTTGGTTTTTTTTATGGTCAGGATCAATGCTTAGGAAGAGCTTGGTTCTTTGGGGAGATGTGTTGAGGAAACCCATCCTTGCAGAAAAATGAAGTTAATTTTTACCACAAAAGAAACTAACTTGGCAACTTAGTTTGTCCTGACACCTCCAGGCTAATAGGAAACTAATTACAGCATAACAGTCTCTTGCTGTCCTCTCTGTAGGTATACAGTAGTTCAGGAATAAATCCACTGAAATTAATAAAGTGGCCTTAACTTAACTTAACTTAACTTAAACTTCTTTGCTGTTTTACAAATGGTTATGATTTAGATTATAACTGAAGGTTTTGAGCACATTTTTAATCAGTGCATTTGCAGAGGAATATAATGAAATATAATGAATTTGTGTTTGGGCTCAAAAATAATCTATTTATACAAACTGGGAAAGGACCGGAAATCATACACTGAAGTGGCTGCTAAATATACTTTAATTGTGATTTAAAGCATACCATTCAAAGACCTGAAATTTGTTTTGAAATTCAGATTCCTTTGAATGCTGCTTTAAAAGGAGACCTCTGTTTAATTCTTTGAATTCCCAACTGCTGTAGCCTGTTCTTATGTGATTCTGTTGCCACTGATGCTTGTAGGGAATCATTTCATTGCTAAATCAAGTGAATATATTCAAATTATAGCTTCTCCTTTGCTTCACAGCCTTTTTCTCATGCTGTATGCTAAACGTAGCAAGAATCATAGCAGTGCTGCACATGAATGCTGGAGTAGGAGGATTTTCTCCCTTTTTGAGGTGTTTGATGGGAAGAGACCCTAAAATATCCTCAGAACCTCTCCTTAAACTGACTTCTTTTGCCATGGTGTTGTCATCGTCTGAGATGCTCTCAACGTAAAGCAGACCTGCCAGAATTACTTCTTGCTGTCTGTTTTATACAGACAGAGGGCTTGTAGTCATCACTGAGGATGAAACAGTACCCATTTTTAAATGCCTTCTGCATGTGCAATGCAGAGCCTGGTTCAGGACGCACCTCTTCCTTTTCCTCTGCCCAGTCATCATGTTTCCTTTCACCCAGGTGGCTTGTTGTGCAAACATGAGAAAGCAAACTGTTGGCTTCATTCACCCTTCTGAAGGCATGGGAACTGGTGGAAGGGCCACTAGACATTGCTCGTTGTTTTAATACCACTTCTGTTTTGTACCACTGATGTCATATGTGCAGAACATATTTTCAGTAGGCTTAAGGCAGAGGTGGAGCAGGTACATGTGGGATGCAGTGGCACAGCTGCTCAGGGAGGTGGGGGGGGTCACCAAACCTGGAGGTGTTCCAGAACCATGGGGATGTGGCACTGAGGGACACAGTGGGCATGGTGGGGAGGGCTGGGGTTGGACTTGGGGATCTTGGAGGTCTTTTCCAAACCTTGATGACTTTATGATTCTATTCTGTGCAGAGTAGTTGTTTCCCAAATGGTTTGTAACCTTCTATGTTTTGTTTTATTTTGTTTTAAAAGTACTTAGTCCAGTAGTGTTTACTGCATAACAAAAATAAATGCTTGGGTTGTTTTTCCCTATCAGGCGAAAACAAGGAATGGCTGGAAAAGGAGCAAATTCTTTTAAATCATTTTCTTATGATTCCTTTTCATTTTACCTTTCCAAATGAAAGGTAAAGCTTGTGGAAGGTAAAAGGGAAAAAGAAGCACTGGCTTCATGTTATTGCCCATTTTTTTTGGACACTTCTGTTCCTTCAGGACCAATCTCAGCAGGATTAATTCCTATGTGTATAAATCACACAAGGATAATATGTCACTTCTTGATCTGTGAAAAAGCAGAAAAATAACTGCTTTTAATTTCCTCCCTTAAAAAGAAGATGAAGTGCTGTGTATTGGTCTAGATTCAAATATCCCAGATATTTTGCAGGATATGTTCTACACTGCTGCATCACTAAGTCTGCAGTCATCTTTCCCTGTAAGGGCTGTGGGGAGCACAGCTCTCATTCCTTCTGAAGCAGTATTCTTGTCTGGAAGATGAGTTTTCTGTGAGAGAAGCTAAGTTTGCTATGTTTATGGCTTACAGTCTGTTGTTGAATGCTGAATGGTAGTTGTAGTATGCTGATGTATGAGGCTGTTGGGAGGATTGTACATATTGTCCAAACTTTTAGATATTAAATGGTCTCCTAAGCTCTTCAGAATGGTACTGGGGAGAATGCCTGCTGTGGGAAGGAAGGACTGGGAAGAATGCCTTAGTGAGATTTTGTCTCTCCCAGCATCTCAGCTATCCTCTAGCATTCTGATTTTGACTGTTCCTGTGATTCCTGTGAATGACTGTTCATGCGAGTGAACAGTGACAGGACAAGGGGGAATGGTTTTAAATTGAGACAGGGCAGGTTTAGATTAGATTTGAGGAGGAAGTTTTTCCCCCAGAGGGTGGTGAGGCACTGGAACAGGTTGCCCAAGGAGGCTGTGGATGCCCCATCCCTGCAGGCATTCAAGGCCAGGCTGGATGTGGCTCTGGGCAGCCTGGGCTGCTGGTTGGTGACCTGCACACAGCAGGGGGTTGGAACTGGATGAGCATTGTGGGCCTTTGCAACCCAGGCCATTCTGTGATTCCTGAATGTGCTGCATCCCTCACGTTGGTAAGGTCCATTGCTGTGGAGGATGTGTGTGTATGTGTGCTATCATAGAATCATTTGGGGACCTTTAAAATCCATCTGTCCCACTCCCTGCACTGAACAGGGACACCCACAGCTCCATCAGTGCTCAGAGCCCATCCAGCCCATCTGCAGACCTTGGCTGTCTGCAGGGACAGGACATCCACCTCATCTCCAGGCACCCCGTGCCAGTGCATCACACTGTGTGTCCAGCAGATGTGATGAGTATAAGCTTCTGCTACCTGTGCTTGTACCTCTCAAGCACATGTCCCTGCTCTTCTGAGCCCAAGTCATTCACTTTTTATCACTTACTGAGTCTGTATAGCACCTTTCCACCACTGAGCTTCCAAACAGGTGCTACCTATTTAAGTTACAGAAGGCCAACACCAATCTTTAACGCTACCCAGGAATTGTACAAGGGCATCTTCTGTCATCTTGGGTGGCTCTCCCTTTTTGGGGGACAGTTTCTCTGCCTGATACATGTGCCTAGTGTGGCTAAGGATGCTGCTGTTTCTGTAGTAGGAGTTACTTCACCAGTAACTCAGAATATTTCATGGAATCAGCAGAGGGAAGTGAGTACGTGACATCCCTGCCTGCTGGCTGCCTTTTCTCCCTGGAGCTACTGCATAGCAGTAAGTCTTGGCGTTGTATTTTACCCCCCTGGAAAGTTTGTTTTACCATTTAACAGTTGGAACAATGCAGGCAGGAGAACTTCAAAGGGGCTTTGCTTCAACAGCAGTGAGATCCAGGCAGAGCAGGTTCCTTCCTGTAAACACTCGCTTTTCATGGCTCAGATCCCTCCTTTTTCAAAGTGCCTTTATTTAGAAGCACCTCTTAGTGCAGCATTCAGGAGTTTGAAGGTGTGTATGATCCTCCTGGGCTGTGCTTCGCTTGTAGAGAAACCAAGTTCATCTTCCCGTATGCTGAGGAAGTGTGATAGGCTGAATTGTTTTTCTGTTTGTTTGCTTTATAACTTCTTATTTCTGGTAATTAAATATAAGCCTGGCATATAGAACCAACAGAAGTTATATGCTTATCTCATGAATCACTGCTTGATCTACTTTGCTTTATCGGGATTTGAATCAGTAGTGAGAGTGAGGAGCTCATCCAGGTAGAAACTTTATTGTTGCTCATCTCAGGCTGCTTGTTGCAGTGGAAGGAGGTGGTGGATGCTGTGAGCACCTGGTGGAGACATAGGTGTCTGTGTTCATTGCAGGGGAGTTGGGCTACATGATCTTTAAGGACCCTTTCCAAGTCAAACAATTCCGATTCTATGACTCTGTGATTCTAAGATCGACTACTGATAACTGCCCTGGTGCCAGCAGCAAAGCGATGCTGCCATAACACAGCTCCTTCAGACTGTGAATGTCACAGAGTAAATAGGGGCATTTGAGCTCTTTGAAACAGCAAGGATATTTTCTAGCAGGTTAAGTGATACCGTTTCATTATTTTTTCTCTATTCTGCCTGATTTGCTGATCTGCTAATCTGCTACTCAGGATTGTTAATGGAGGTTTGGCTAGGAATGCTCCCTACTCTCATTTGGGGTTTCTTATTTAATTGGAGTAATGTTGATGCTGTTTTCTTGCTACAGAGGATTTAGGTTAGGTGTTAGGAGGAAATTCTTGACTCTGAGAGTGGTGATGCCCTGGCACTGCTGCCCTGAGCTGTGGGTGCCCCATCCCTGGAGGTGTCCAAAGCCATGGGTGAGTGCTGGGCAGCCTGAGCTGGAGGCATCCAGCCCATGGCAGGGAGTGGGAATGGATGGGTTTTAAAGTCCCCTCCAACCCAAGCCACTCTGTGCTTCTATGAAATACTAAATAGGAATGATGCATATCTTTTTTAACAGTGGGTACACACTATTCAGCCTTTTCACAGGGAGCTCTGATGGCCAAGCACAAGCTGGGGGAGTGATGATGCAGCTGGTGTTAAATGGTCAGCTTAATCTGCCTTGCTTTAGTGTCTGTCTAGCATTAACATCTCTGAATATGGCAAGGATATGATAGTTCACAATTTTACAGTGCTGTGCATGGTTGTAGTCCAGGTGCAGAAAATGAACGGTGCATTGAACTGACTCAGTTTTAGTGTTCCTTAATGTCAGTTTGGCTGGAAGGAGGACTTGCTCTGGTGTAAGGCAGTGCAGAGTTGCAGGTCCTAAGAAATAAAGCCTCCCTACTCTTGCCTTCTTTCTAAAGCTCTTAATGCAAGACAAAATGACTTGTGTTGTGAAAGCCTTTGCCTGAGATTGGCATGACAGGCAATAAACCATGCAGCAGGGAGGGAAATAAAGGAGGCCTCTGAGCTCTGTCTGCTGCCAACAAATGAAGCCTTGGATGAGTTACCGTTCCCCTTTATCAAATCTGTACAGTGGTGAACAATGCTGCAGCCTTCAAGAGACTCTCAATGCTTTTCTGTTATTTCAAATGAAAAAAAAGAGAAGCATCCCATTCAAATCATACAATTGTGAGTCAGCTGTGTGGTTTTTGATAAAACAGGTACCTGAGCTGATGCTGCTGAACCAGGTAACAGATGCACCCACAAACCCAGGCGCTGCCAGTTCTGAGGTTTATAAAACCCTGATATAGAGCTTAGCACTTGAACTTACAGACCATTCCCATTGGAAAAAAATAACTCGGTGAGGATGGGAAGAGATCCGATTTTTTGCTGTTAATCTCTGTTGGGTTTGCTCAGTGATTTTGGGCTAAGTGAATTGTCTGATTTCTGAAGGGCGCACTGGACTTGCCCCAAGCTTGGCACATCTTACAGAAGAGCTTCAGGGTTTTAAAAACTTATGGTATCAGAATCCTACTTGAAACTGTATGGTGGCTAAAAGTCACAAGTAGGTATTCCTCGAGTTTGTAGAGTGTATGTCATACAAAGAAGCTGTGGGGAGTCGCAGCGTTGGCAGCCTCTCAAGCAATCTCTCACAATACAGCATTATGCCTGTAACGTATTTTCTCTTCCTTTCTTTTTGCAAGTCATCTTTTAACCAGATTTCTTTCCCTTTCAACTCTGGAAGGCAAATGTGATGTTTAAAACACAGTGTTGTACTTGGAGAGGCTGTATTTTCCTCTCATTCTGTGGAACAATAAATGGAAACTTACATGTTTGGTGTTGCACAGTCCAACTCTTCCCCTGGGAGCATTCCGTCGTCCAATTGCTGATGGGAAAATCAAAGTTCAAGGGAAAAAAGAGTATAAAGAGGCAGAGAGGCAAGGGAAAGTTTCTTCAGGTGCTTGCTTTTACCAACCAAACATCAGCAGTGGGGTTGGAAGCTCTCCTGTGTGAGCCAAGTATCTGTCTGAATTCTTTCTGTGCAGACTTCTGAATGCTTCAAAGCCTTTCTGCTTTTAGTATCATGCTTACACCTGGCACAGTGTGGCACTGGACAGTGATATCAGCCAAGAAAGTGAACCTGCATATCTTCACGCTGCTCCAGCCTTGCATAAATGTTCATTTATGGCTTGAATGCTGTGGACCTTTTGATTTACATTTGTAGCATTTAGGTAAGGCTCTTTACACTTCTATTAACCAGCACAGTGTTTTTCTGTCAGCAGTGTGTTTCTGTCGTCCATTCTTTCCCACACTGCGATAACCTGACTGGGTGCAGGTTGGTGGCAAGACAAAAACCCTCTTCTTGTCCTATACATGATCTGGCAGCAACAGCTCATGTTGGTAACCCAAATCCTGTGAACAAGGAAACAGGACAGCAAACTCCACTTTGCACTGCTGTTAAGAGAAGTGTGAGAAGCTGCTGCTATCAATGGTTAATTGCACAAAAGAAATGGGGTGTGATGACTTGACAGTAACGCTCTTCTCTAAATTTCCTTTCACTCTCATTGTTCTTAAACCAACCCCTTAAATGGCTGCATGAGTAGATCCTTGTGGGAGCGAGTTATGAAACTGGCCCAGAGAGGTGGAGGTGCCCCATCCCTGCAGACAGCCAAGGTCAGGCTGGATGGGCTCTGCACGCTGATGGAGCTGTGGGTGTCCCTGCTCAGCGCAGGAGAATGGGACAGATGGACTTTAAAGGCTCCTTCCAACTCAAACCATTGTAAGAAACTATGGATTACATACTCTGAGAACAGGGATGGTTCTAATGTGGTGATAACAGTTACCTGTGGAAGGGAATATTATTGTAGCATCCTGTTTTTGTAGCAGCAAATGACAAAATTGAATATTCAACATCTTTTCTGTGTTTGTGGTTATGCTTGGGCAAACTCATTCAATCAGCTGCATGAGTGAACATTTAAGGATTTTGTAAGCCAGTCACCAAATTATGGTAATTAGACGTCTTGTCTGTTTTGCTATACTGGCTGCAGAGCAGTAATGAGGTTAAAGGAATACTGTCCAGTTGATTATGGAACAAAAGTGACTTACCTAAAAGCTGCCATCATTCTCCTCTGTATATTTAAATATGTGGATTTTAGTATGTCCTTACTGCATATGTTTAGTTTCATGTTTCTTAGAGGCAGACAGAATGGGCAGAATGGCAGAAATGTGTGGCCTGGTATGGAAGCCATATGAAGAAGTCATGTAAAAGAAACATAGAATATCCCAAGTTGGAAAGGACCCAACAAGGATCATTGAGTCCAACTCCTTGCTCCACACAGGACCACCCAAAAATCAAATCCTGTGTCTGACAGCATTTTCTAAGAGGTTCTTGAGTTCGTTCCTTTCTTAAATGCTGTCAAATAACTTGGCAGTTTGATTGATATTCAGTCTATGTTTTAAAGTGACCTTGATCCTATTCTGTTCTATTCCTTTATAACGGTGTTTGATCTAGAAAATGAAGTGTTTTTGAGGTTTGCTTCTCACTGACTTTGCCACGTAGGTCATTGCCTTTTCTTTGTGCTTTGCTGACTGCATGCAGGAGCGATGCACAGCTCTCCCAAGGCTGCATTTTTCTGTAAAGAAAAAGAATCATGTTTACGTAGCTGAGAATTCAATGCTTTAATGCCTCATAGTTGAAGGTGCTTCTGAGAAAAGAAATGCTGGTTAAGTAACTCCCAAATTGGGTATGATAGCTTATCTGTTAAAATCAAGCAGTAGCTAAGGACAGCAAGGCAATATGCTGCAGTCTGATTTTACAGGGACTTACTCAGCTGGAACATGTGATCTTGATATGAATTTCCCTTTGCTCCTCTTTCCTCTTATATACTTTGTCATCTGTTATATTTAGTTCCTGTGATGTCCACTGGCTTTTATCTGAACGTCTGATACTAATTTCACATGTGCTGAGTGGTTTTTATCAAAGCAAGCTTCTAGGTGCTTTCCCTTTGCAAAAAAATGCTGGAATGAGAGTCTTCTTTTAACCACTGCTTTCAGGGCCATGTTTTAGGGAAAACAACTGCTAACAAATCATTTCTTTTGCAATGCAGGCTTTATCCTAGGGCAGCTGACCTTGGGTAATATCCCCGCTTGCCTGCAAACTACTGCTTCCTTTCCTCCAGGCAGGAGGAGGGAGAGAGAACCACATCCCAATGAGTTGTTTTCAACCTGTGTTGTTAGGACTGGTGGTGAGAAGTGGGCATGAATATCATGCACAGGTAATGAAGGGTGTGCAGAAGAAGGAAAGTCGATTGGAAACCATTTATAGGTGATGGAGTGGGAGTGGTGGTGATGGATTGAGAGTTGGACTGGATGATCTTAGTGGTCTTTTACAACCTTAATGGTGCTATGATTCTGTATAATGGCTAAGTAACGTTACTTGTTTCTCACAGTAGCTCCAGCCATTGCCACCACGGTTTGCAATATGCCCTTACCAGCAAGAGTGAGGAAGCAGATGAGCTAAACAACGTGGTATATCCCAAAAATAATTTTGGCAGGCCTTATGACTGTTGGGTTTGGATTTTTATATTTCTATTTTTTTCCTCTCTTCCCTCTCTACATTCAGTTTGGAAGTAATAACTACATGTCTTCTAATTATTATCATTTTGTAAGGAAGCATCATGCAACTGGCCTGCTGTATCTGCATTGCTTGGTGGGAACACTCTAAGTGGAAATGAAGTCTGGAAATGAAGACAGTTGCATTCAGCTGATGTGCATGGTCTAACAGTAAAGGTCTGCAGCTGCTGGCCTTTTGTTTTTCTCTGCTTGCACTATGCGGCATGCAGGCTCGAAGGTTGTTTCCTTCTTTCACTGGGAGGATGTAATATTTTTGGTTACAGACTGTTTTTTCTTACTGCAAAACATTGTATCCAGTAATGATACAAATTGAAAGGGGGACAGCTGACTCCCAAATTCCATGTTATGCTCCCAGCCAGTTTGATGGGGTTTTCCAATGTAACTGGGAAGCTGCTTTGTGAGTTCATGTGGGTGATCCAGTAGCCATGGAGTCCAGCAGTGACATCTTCAGAAGCATATATGTGATTAATGGTTCTTGTTTTGTCATTTCATGTGAAGTGTTGTGGGCTAAGCATTAGCTGAATTGTGCAGTTTCAAGCTAAGAGAAAACTTGGTGTTTGGCTACTAGCAACTCAAACTGGTCTGGTGTCTCCTTGATTTAGAGAAACAAAGTGTGTGTGACTAGGAGAGTTCTTTCAAAATGGACAAAAGTAGATCCTCTTTATCCATTGAAATTCCAATGTCTGCCTATTCCTCAACGTAGACCATAGAGTCACAGAATGGCTCAGATTGAAATGGACCTTAAAGCCTATGGGTCAGACTGCCAAAGGTCCCATCCAGCCTGACCTTGAATGCTTCCAGGGATGGGACGCCTCCTGCCAACCTGTGCCACTGCTCTATGTGATTCAGAAATGAACTGCAGGTATCATTTAGAATGTTTGTAATCTCTAAATTTGGTGTAGCTTTAGCAAAACTAATGCTTTCCTTGGTGATGTGTATGTTTAATTAAAGTGGATATGGGGAGGAACATCTGCTTTTATTATTGTTTGTGGGGACACTGCTGTGTATAGTGCTAAATCATGACTGTACAATATAAAGTTCTCCTGCATATGTTGTCCCATATGAATCACAGTCAAGCAGGCAACAAATTGCATCAAAAAGCAAAAGTTTGTCGAGACAACCAGCAGGGAATCTTGAAACTTCAAAGTAAGAACTCAGAAGAAGCCATAATTTGGCTCCTCAGTACATATTAAAGCCTTACATCTTGTTACTCTTTATGAATACCAGCAACTGGCTGTAGCCTACACTTGCGGGCTTAAAATAGCTTCTTCACAACACAGACTTGGCATCAGGAAGTGACAAGTTTGATATCACCTTCAGGTGAGTTTCAGGAAAAGGAATGTCTCAGCCATGTAGGTGAGACTAATGGATTATCGTACTGTTTTGGAAATAACCGCTGAGACCACAAAATATTAAACACTTTTCCACGTGGCGCATACCACACTGTATCCTAAACAGAGAGCTGGAAAAGGAAAAGAGAAGCTTAAGTGAAACCAGCTGATTGCTGCTGGCAGGGATCTAGTGCTGGAGGCTGCTGTGGAAGAGAAAAGCAGGGCATGGAGGTAAGCATGAGTTCATGTTTGAGGTTAGAGTTGAAATTTTTCTTTATTGTGTTTTAGGGTTTTTGACCTCCAGAATTTCAACCTTTTGTGCTGTATTGTTCCCAAAATATAACAGAGGCCAGTGCAAACATGCTACATATGCATTTACTTCATAAAGAAATCACACAGCATTTGCTTATAACTCCAGGCTTTTTTTAAAAGTGTTTTGTATAAGGGAGCAGATTCTTCAGCAGGTTCTTTTGTGTTAGGACACATTCAAACTAAAAGATTTAGACTGGTTATGAGAAAAAGTATTTTACAGTAAGGGTGGTGAGGCACTGGCACAGGTTGCCTGGAGGTGTGGTGGATACCCTGTCTCTGGAGATGCTCAAGGCCAGGCTATATGGGGTTCTGAGCACTGATGGAGCTCTGGGGGTCCGTGTTCAGAGCAGGGAGTGGGACTGATGGCATTTAAGTTCTGTGTTAAGTTCTATGATACTTGGAGGGAGAATTAAAAATATTGAGCAACAAATTTTACCAGGGTTCAACAAGGAAATGTGATTGATTCTCTTCTTTCTAAACTTTAATTACAGAATTAAGGCAGAACTGGTAGATGACACTTTACAAAAGCTTTTTTTCTATAGGTTTTTTTGAAGAAAGTGAAAACCACTCCAGTACTCAGAGGCCAGAAGCTATTCCAAGAGTAAATTCCTCCCTCTTCCACAGCAATGGCAGTTTTAACAAACTAATATTTTACAAGGCCACAGCGCAGCGTCAGCAGTGAGATGTGAGCTATTACTGTGTTTTCTGTAGTGCCTGCATTTGTGTTTTGTATTAATCATTCCTGGCAGTGGGAGCCAGCACAGTTTCTAGGTGATGGATTACTGTCTTCATGTAAAGCTATTGTATTGCAACCAAGTTTCCTGAAAAGCCAAACAATTGTAATTAGATGATCTTTAAGGTCCGATCCAACCGAAGCCATTCTGTGATTTTATGAACAGTTTTTTCTTGAGAAATGGTTGTGAAAGAGCTGAAGCCTTCTTTTCAGGTTGATGATTATTTTTGCAGGGAGAGGTGTTGAAAGGGGTTTCGAAAGCCAAGGCACGCTGGGTTGATAAACGGCTCTGCTTAAGAGCAGAGCAGGAAGCAAATAGATGGTGTTGCTTGTGGGAAGCTCTTAGAAGTAATTAGTGATAAGAGTGAGGAAGGAGGAAATCTGACTGGCAGCTGCTGTGCATTCAGCTCAGCCTGACCTTGGCCTAGAGGTGCCTTCAGGCTGCTGGGGAGGAGAGGTTTGCTGCAGGCTTTGCTGAAAAGCTGCAGGGAAGGTCCTCATGCTACTGCTCATCCAAAAGCCCCATATCCCATAGAATCATTGAGGTTGGAAGAGACCACTAAGGTCATTTATTTCAGCTGTCACTCTGTCACCACCATGCCCACTGAACCATATTCTGATTATTTTTTCAGTACAGGTGTTACAAGTTGATGAGAGATTTGAGGATTGCTGTTGGCACTTTTAGATGCCTATTGAGAGCAATGGCAGTGATGTTGCCCTAGGGTGTGAACTGCACCGTCCTTGTAAGCAGCTCCTTGTCCTGCAACAGTACAAGAGAGAGCTGCTGAGAGCCAAGGGGCTGTTGGACACAGTCCAGAGCCCAGGAGATCAGTTGGCAAGAAACTACACAGTGGGATTTAGTCTGACACGATTTGTTTGGGTAAAAGGGATAACTGATGGTGTATAGTGCGTGTTTTACCTTGCTACGTAGCTGAATTCTTTTGCCAAGGCAGTGAAATGATAACTTAATCCTTGATTGCTTCTTTCAGTGCTGCAGGCTGTACCTCTGGAAGAATGTTTTGTCAGCCAAAATGTACGTAAAGCTTTACCAGCCTCAGTTGCAGTGGCTGTTCCAGCTAGGTCACTGCTAACTTAACTTGTAGCCAGATGCTTTGTATTATCTGCAGTTGGTACCACTAGTCACGCATCTTTTCCAATTCTTGTTCCTGATTTTTGTTTTTATTTTTTTTTCCATCATGAATAAATTACTGACAGTAAAGTACAAGCCCTTAAGCAGCTGCCCAACATGTTTTTGAAGGTGCCGGGTGCTGGTACAAGTGCTTAGTGAAAGATCTGTCATATTCAAGAAGAAATAAAGATCACTGGAACAAGAAGTACAGAATGAAAGAGTATTCAAAATGACCTTCCCCATGAAATACTTCAGGATTATCTGATTCCCCAAATGAGAGCACTCAGCTGGGACACAATGGGCGTGAGAGAACTGCAGTGCTTTGAAATAGTTCTGTGGTGTGGTGAGTCAAGAATAGTTCACAGATATTTCCTACACTTAGAAATGACCACAGCCATTTGCTAAGGTGGGAGGAAGAAGAATAGACAAAGCAGATGCATAAGTTCTTCTTGCAGACAAAAACTGAATGTAGAAAATTGAAGGGCGCAGGGAAATGCTATGGTGAATTGGTAGCACTTACTTACAAATAGTTTGGGCTTCTCCTCACAGGTACTGAAGAAATAGCTGTTTTGCAAATAGAAGGAAATGAAAACACTGATTACACTTGCACTGTTCTAGTCCTGCTCAGGACTGCAGCAGCTTCAGGCAGTGCCAACATTGCAGCCGTACATTCATCTGCTCCTTGTGTGCTGTATGCATCGTCAGCCTGCAAGGCTTTAACTTGTAGCCTTTGCATGGGTTTGTCTCTCCTTTTCACTCCAAAGGTAGTTTTTGTTTGTGAAACAAATTCATTATGCAGATCTGTATGTTTTTGTATAATTCTAGGTTTAAACAGAATGGAGTGTTTGCCTAGAGCACTGTGACGTTTTGTCAGCAGTCCCCAGCTATTAGCAAGGCGGATACAAGACACAGGAGCTGAGCTGTCATGGTGAAGGCTTGCCTGTAATTTTCATAATATGCTGTTTTTTCCCTTTGCTTTTCAGCAAACGGGTCAATTATAGTTTATTCCCTCCAAAGGCTTCCCACCCATGTGCTGGGAAAGGAACAGCTGATTCGAATGATACACTGAGGATGAGGATTTCTTTTCTAGGTCAGGCAGCAGAGCAGCTTGGTGCATTTTACCCTGCAAAGCAGACAAGAATTTATTTTCTCATGCCATGTAGTCCAATAACTTGATTCCAGTTCTGAGAGCATACTGTATTGGAACAACATCAACAGCAAATAACTCCTATTCTTGATAGGTATGGGGATATGGTTGGGTGAGGAAAGCAATCTCTGTGATTTTGAAATAAGTAAGGTGCTGGGTAAAAAGGTTTGAAATCTTCATGAAGAAAGAATAACATATCAATGTATGCCAGATACTTCACACTGCTGACATTTAGCTGGCATTGAATGTCAAGGTAGGTATTGATTGCTTCCATCTGTATTGTCTTCACATTATTATCAGCTTGCTAAGATGGATTGGAGAAATATAGACACTACTGAAGCAGTTGAGCAGAGAGGAGGTTAGGTGTGTAGTCTATGCTGTTGGGAAGAGTAGAAGACAGTATAACACTTTTCTTTACTGTGAAAGTTATCAAACACTGTGATTTTACTATATAGCCAAATGCTTGAGACTTTCAAATGCATGAAGATTTTTTTTAAGTGCTGTTTTTAAGATGCCAGTGTACTGACAAGGTGCTGTTGGCAGACTGCGTTTTACTTGAGTGGTTCAGACATGTTGTGCTCTACTTGTACCTTCCAGGCTCCTTGCATGTCACTGGGAGGTTAAAGTTGATAATACACAGATGTTGTGCAACAGCCTCTCACTTACCACTGAGATCGTGGAATGTGTTTGGGCAGAAATAGGGAAATTCAGGTGGCTACTGAACCATGGAAGCACGACTAATATCTTCTATGCTAATGACCAAACCTTTCTGCCTACAGCTCTTATATTCATCCCCTGCACAGCTAGATCAATGTCATTTGTGCTTTCCCATGTGTATTGTAAATACTACTTGAGTCTCTAGCATGGTGCTGGATCCAAAATATGTTGTGTGTAGATTTGCCATTTGAAAATAACCCTTTGTATCTCAGCTGCCTAGTTCAGGAGGCACACAAAATGGCTCCAAGTTATGAACTTGCATGCTATGCCTGTGCCCAGAGCAGCCCACTTGAACTAGACACCCAGTGATGCTGAAACTGCACCCTGATTCAGAAAGTAGACAGTGTATCCAATGGAATTCCCAGTGTCATAAACATTGGTGCACCAATTGCATGCACCAAGACTGAGGTCCTACAAAAGGTGTCTGTAATCACGTTCTCTTTTGAACTGCACCCATTTCACATGTTACCTGCTTGCTTAGTGGCTAGTGGATGTGCTGAAGGAGGTGGAGAACTGAGTCCAGGTGTCTCTTCAGATTGGCATCCCCTTCAATGGATGTTACTTTTGGGTTAAAGACAAGAAGGCACATTTGTGGAACAAGAAAACAAGCTGAAGGAGGCTGTTTGACTTGTTGGTTAGGCCACCAAGCTGGCAGGTGTTTCCTCAGTTGCAGTTTTTGTGGCTGAAATAAATAAATTGCATGGGTATTCACTGGATATATGTAAGTTCTTTTGGGATTTGGACTTGACAGCAGGCAATGTTTATTATTTCTTTTTATTTTTCTTTCTCTATTTTCTTTCTACTTCAAGCTGCCAGCAGACTCCCCTTAGAAATTTCTGTGAATGTCAGCAAGTTTTTCTTCCTGAAGGACGAGAGTGCTGACACTTCTCACAGCAGGCACAGGGGCAGGGGGGGAGTTACTTTGTGCACATTTCATCTATTGGTGGAGGAGATGCAGGCATTGCTTTGGCTTGCTCCCTGCTTCCACCCTTCTGCTGTATCCATAAGAAAAACCGTCTTGCTTCAAGGAGCATATTAAGCACTGAGATAAATTTGAAGTGAGAAGAGCAAGGCCAATCTTTCCAAACTGTAGCTTCAGACTGCTATAGGTAGCTGAAAAACAGACACTGTCATCAGTTTGAGCTCTTGTAAATCCCACTTGCTGCACACGGTTTTAAAGTAGGCATCTTAAATCATTGTAGAAGGGGTTAGGGACATCCAAGAACAGCTCTTGATTCACATCTTTGTGTAAGGTTGCGGTGTTTGCTGGTGACTTGTTGACTTGCTCAACAGTCTTGACTTGCTCAAGTTGACTTGCTCAACTTGACAACAATCTAAGCCAAAAAGCCTCAGGATGGTGGATTGGGGCTTCATGATGTGGTTTCTGCATTCACTGCACATTCATTCTGAATATTGGCAGGAGGTGGGGCTAAAGGCATGAACAAAACTTTGATCTGTAAGTCTTGGATCCTTAGAAATGAGAGCTTGTGATCTGTGCAGGGTGAAAAGGATAGGCTGAAAATCTACAAGGAAAATACTTATTGCTACCATTATGGAACATGTATTTTGTATTGAAAAAAAAAAAAAAGAAAGTACGAAAGAGAAGGGAAATAAAATGATTTTTAAAAGCAACAAAAAGCACATTGATAATTGAATGAGAAATTCTGCATATGTACGCCTTCAGGAAATAGTCTAACTGGGTGCTGAAGCATTTCAGGCAGCTCTTGTGAAACTCCTGAAGGATTCCAGTAGCAGTCAGATGCTCACAGGGTTGGGTTTTGTTTGTTTTTTCCTCCTGTTTGCAGTAGGATGAGGTAATTCATATGGCAGTGTTACCCTCCTGCAACTGCTGTTTGTGCAGGCTCTGTTGTGCCACTGAAGAAGCCTTGTGAAAATTCAGACTGGCCTTCCCCCTTCCCGTAAAATACTGTTATTGAAGTGTCTTTGCAACATGTAATTATGTCCACATCAGGAAAGCTTTTCTACACAAACATCCCTCTAGTGAGTCTGTTGGATGTAGAGTTTTTCCTCTAATTTGTTAGCCTGTGGTACTGCACTTTTTTCAGTGTATCCAATTGAGATGTATCCTTTATATCTGTGGCTCGCATGGACATTTTAATGATGTTTTTCAGTCTAACCTGCTTACTTTGCATAGCATACCATATTTATTTTGGGATTAACCACATAGATCACTGACTTAGCTTTTTAGCCCTTTGCCTTCAGCTTAAGGTTGTGCTGAATGTGATCCCTACGCTTGCACTGATGCTGTGATGCTCTTGAACAAGATTGCCATGTGAGCAGTGTTTCCATGCTCCTGTACCTGTATGCATGCACACCCTGAGCTCTCTGCCTCTCCAGGAGCTCATCACACCACTCCTGGGCTGATTGCTTGGGACTGAAGCCACTTATGTGGCTGTCCCAGAGGCAGAAGGTTTTTACTGCCATTGTCCCAGGCTGGGACCTTGGTGTGTCCAGCTGGAGATCTCTGTGTAGTTGAAAGGCTTCCAAACTGTAAGATGTTTCTCCTGCTACCTTCTCCAATGGTTACACAGTATTACACAGAATCACAGAATGGCCTGGGCTGGAAGGGACCTCAGGGATCATGAATCTCCAACCCCCCTGCCACATGCAGGGCCACCAACCTCCCCATTTAATACCAGACCAGGCATCAGGCTTTACTAAAAAGTATTCCAATGCACAATAGTAATTGAAAGTCTGCGTACTGGATGCTCACCAAGCATTCTCTTAGAGCACAATAGCATCCCAACATCCAAGTGTATACAAACGAAGGATGAAGTTGTAATCCCCTTGTCATACCATGACTTTATGGGATACGTGCGCCGTTTGAATGCGAGGAGACGAACAATACGGGAAATATAGCTTTGACAGGAAAATACCCCGAACCCACAGAGCTCCTGTGCTGTCCAAATTCTTGTTTTTCAAGCCTTTTTTTTTTTTTTGAGTGAGCAGGCAAAAATGAGTTTTGTCAGTAGAAACTAAGTAACCGCCAAATATGCTTGGAATGCCTGCAGCACCAGAGGAATTTTCTAAGTAACAGTGATCACTTTTGTTCCTTTTAGCTACACAAATCTGAGCTCTGAACCCTCTGTGCTCTTTCACATTTTCTTTGACATATTTGGGGACTTTGTTTTAAAGGGAGTACATCTGCTTGCAGGTTCTTTTTTCTCAAATAGGGCAGTAGTTTTTTTGCCAGAGGTCGGTATTGGTGGGGAAGGAAAACTGAACCTCTGTAAGACTGTATTAATTGGTTATCATCTAGAAATTGGAGCAGTCTCGTGGGGCACAGCATTTTAATAGTTCTTGGCCTATGATAAGAAATGGGGAAAGAGTTTCTATAGACATAAGCACAACAACCTTAAGCAGTTTATCTTCTGATATATTCTGGAAAGTTTATTTCTAGGTATTGTGAGATAGAGGAGCTTGAAGTGATCAAAACCTGATTTAGTAGACATTTCCTCTCATTGTATGTGGGGAAAAAAAGCCTTGCAATTGTATTTGTGTGATATGTGGAAAAGAGGAAACGGCTTCTCAGCGAATTCTACATTTTCTTATCTGTTGCCATACTGCTGTATTTCAGTCATGTCTCTGTTTGACAACCCATTGCGTTACTAAATGTAATTTTGCCATTAACTGGCTTTGGGAAAGAGATTCTGGAGCTGAAATTTAGAGAGCAAAAGTCATAACGTTTAAATGTCAGAAAACCTCATTCTGAATCAGTTAGAAATATGCTTCCAGTTCAGGAATCTGCTTGAGAAAGATAGGCAAGCTCCCAAGCTTTGAACGTGAAGTTGTCTGCCTTGTGGCTTGCTGATGCCAGAGCTCTTCATTAACACCTTCACTTTATCAGCTTCTTCATACTAGGAGGCTCTTGCAGTACAGCAGAAGGTTTATTTGCTTCTTCATGGAGATGGTAAACTTGAAAATCATAAGCTTGGCTATTCTAGAATACAAGACTGCAAAAATTGGTGTTGAATCTTGCATCTCTGTCCAGACAGAGGTTTAATGCTGAGACAGCATGAGCGATGCAGAGGTCCTTTTGGTGTTCAGCTTCATCTGCATCCAGTATTTACCCTCAGAGGTATGGCTCACACTGGAATTCTTGTTTGAAGGATGGAATTTTTGAAAAACCCTTTAGCCCATAAAGCCATTAACTTTTAACCCATTGCTCTTCAAACAGAGCCCACATTGGCTTACTGTGGCCATATGGGGAGATTCTGTGAATATGGTATGTGAATTTATTAGATGTTCTAGCATCTTTCCCCTGCTGTGTTTCTGTTATTCTTGTTGTTTTTCCAGAAGTGGTGATATGAGTTGGAGTGGGAAAGCTCTGTCCAGAGCCATGGGGACAAATAATTCTGCCCAGCACAGCATTAGTCACTTGTTCTGGGGACCAGCTGAGATGTGATGGAGATGAGTCGGAACTCAACATAGTTCCTGTACTGCTATAATTTACAGATTACTCATACAATCCTAGAAGAGCTGAGGTTGGAAGGAACTTCTGCAGATCACCTGGCATTTGTCCTGTCGGTGCTGCGCTCAAGTTTCTTCACCTTGAGCTGATCCTGAGACCAGCACTGGGGCTGCCTGTCCTGCTGTGTTGAGATTCCCACATGTGCTGAGCAGGAGTGAAGGCAGAGTTACAACAGCATTTCTCTTTCAGATTTGTCTGGGAGCATGGAGTCCATGTCATCGTGGTATAACGGGGTCTGTAATTCAGGGACATTAACAAATTAGCTGATGGTAGTCTTAAGAAGTCTCAAAAATGGAATGGTTTGGATTATATCCACACAAACTTTAAAAAGAATAAAATATCTGCTAAATGGAGTTGTTCTTGCATCCAAAAGATAAATTATTGTGACAAGTGATGCCAGCTTTACTTATAATAAAGCATGGATGAATAGAAATTGATCTAAGGCAAACAAGCTTGGCTGCCTTGGCAGCTCCTCGGGAGCAAAGCTGAAAGTGTGGTGTTGCTGGGAGATGCCAAGAGCTTTCTGCTGTGAAGTCCACGTAGATTTTCCTCATCAGTTTGTTTTTCTGCTTGGGTCTTCAGCTTCTTTTTGGAGATTCTATCGAGCAGCTCCTGCTGAAAGGCACAATATGGCTCCAACTGTACTGGAATCTGATTTCTTACTGCTGCAGTGGTTATGGAAGATTGAAAGCGGAAAGCGGTAAACGTTTCTGGGGGATTTTCTAGTACTTCCCCAATTCATAGTTATTGTTGAGGTTGTTTCCTCTCCCTTTTTTTTCTTTCTTTTTTTTTTTTTTTACTTTAAATTGAAACTTTTTACTATGCATTATTTTTCCACAATCTTCTGAAAACATTTGAATATTACATATTCATTCCATGAGAACAACCATGGCCTTGTGCTAGAGGCAGTATCATAGAATCATAGAATGGCCTGGATTGAAAAGGCCCACAGTGCTCATCCAGTTCCAACCCCTTGCTGTGTGCAGGTCACCAACCAGCAGCCCAGGCTGCCCAGAGCCACATCCAGCCTGGCCTTGAATGCCTGCAGGGATGGGGCATCCACAGCCTCCTTGGGCAACCTGTGCCAGTGCCTCACCACCCTCAAAAAATCACCCTCATTCAAGTTTATAGTTTGAATGTTGCTACTGCTATTGGAAATGTCCTTTTTCAGAAAAAAAAAAAATAAAAAAAATAAAAAAAAAAAACCTCCTGGCTCATTAGGTGACATCATACAGCCTCCATACCTCTTTCTTACTTGCTGTCCCCCAGTTTTGTTCTCCTGCTTACCCACTTCTGATTGCAGCAAAAAGCAGGATGTGCTATGACTGATGCAGAGCATGTGCTGACTTGTCAGCTGGCTGCTATCTTTAAGCTACACAGAAAGATAAGGTCTGAGTTGTCCTTGCCTTTCCCCAGATATCTTTCATCTCTCCTCCTTTCTTGTGTTGTTTTCCCCACTAAAGTTGTGGGGGGGAATTATACTTGTGTCTGGTTAGTGTGTCTTGGTCCTGCAGCTAGTGCAACATAAGAGCTATTGGGATGCTCTGGGGTTTTGTTGCTTGCCTCAGCCTTAATAATAGGCAGTGTTGGTTGTGTACTTCATGGCTAGCAGTGCTTTGTGTAGGATGCTCTGTCTGCACATCCACACAGTGTGCTGTAGTGGGGCAGGGAGCCTCCTGGGAACATTCAGCGGTCTGGGTGCTGCTTCCTCCCATCTGTTTAATTCCCATGGGGTTTTCAGTTGGGCAGAAAATCATTTCGTAGCTTGCTGGGCCCAGCTGTGGGATGATGGATCAGGCTGTGCATAGCATGCTTCTGTGTGGTACAGTGCGCACACTCCATCCTTTCCTTTGGGAAACATTTGTCAGATTTGCTCTTTTTTAGTCCAAGAGCACAGGACAGCTATCTGTATCCTAAATACTAGTGTCTTTTGATGTTTTCTTTTGTGTGTGCTTTCATTAAGTGTACGGAGAAAAGTGGTTTCATGTGTATGTGCGCATCTTTAGAAAATGAGGTACTCGTTTTTAGACCTTCAGTCTAAACTAAGCCTGATACATCGCCTAGTGTAATCCATCCTCTTGAAGTATGTGATAGGACTTTTCAGATTATATCCTTATTGCTGCTTTATTCCAGTGCTCAGTAATATGTGCTGTCCCGAGGGCTGGAAAGGTCAAGTGTGCTGTCACAGGACAATCCTGCTGGGAATTGGGCTGGGACAGAGCAGAGCTGCTGGTCCGAATCAAGGGCAGGGCAGCCCTTGAGCCCTTTGAGCATCTCTATGTGCTGAACTCACACACTGAGCCCAGGCACTGTGTTTGCCTTGCTCTGTAGGAAGAGTGATCTTCCTGTAGGAACAGGAATAAGCCTTCCTCACCAACAAGAGCTACCCTGCTCACTTGAATGACCCTGTGATGTGGCTGCTGCAGGGTAACATTGGCTGAAATAACTGCTACTGCTAGCCAAAGCGCTGCTCAGTCCTGGTAGGTGAGTTAAATTCATATCAAATTCAAGCCTAAGTAAAAAGAAATGATGGACTTAATTTGTAAATAAATATTTTTGAGAGACTGTGCTGACATTACGATTCTTCAACTCACTTCTCAACCCATGTGAGCAGCATAAAGTGATGGTACACAGCTCCTGCTCTGTCAAAAGAAAGAAATCATTGATGCTTGCTGCAAGGCTTTGCAGATGGCAGGAGCTTATCAATGCCATTTGCAAGGCCCAGGGCAAAGAGAGCATCACTTCCTTGTGGCTGTGTTTGCAGGGTTTCTCCTGCCCTCTGCATGAGAAGATGCTGCATAACCTGGTGCTAGTGTCTGAATCATTGGTGCAGTGGCTGTTGCTCTGCTGTTGTCTTACAGACTGCTCTGGTGCTCACTGTGTTCTGTCAGAAAGTTTTCAGTTGTGCACATGACAAAGTAAAGGAGTTGCTATTCTCCTCTGATTTGAGGAGAGATGGGAGGAAAGAAACAAACTTTTTAAATGCAGTGCTCCAAAATGAGATATTAACAGTAGAGCGATTAAGCTGAAGTCCCTTTAGCTAACAATCTTTTTCTTTTGTCTTTCTTGCCCCACGTGCTGCACCGTATCATTGCTGCTGCTGCTACTTCTGAGAGCAGCAGGACCCAGCCGAAGGTAAGGACCCTTATTGCTTTTTGCTTGTGGTTCAGTCAGTCATGTGTTAGCCAAATATTGAAAGCATTTCAGAAAAACAGCCCTGCAGCTGGTCAGCTGTTGAGTAAGAAACTCGAAGCATTTCCTTGCTGCAGAAGAGCACTGTGTAGCCTCTGCCAAAAGATGAGTCACGGGAACAAATGAGAACATACATGCTCAGCATTACAGGCTGTGAATGGGAGACTGCTTGTTGTCTGTGGGTTTTTTAAAGCGTTTTCTGGTATTTGTGTTGTAGCAAACTCATTTTGTTGGTCCCATGACTTTGTACTTGGCATGCTGATATCTATCTTTATCCTGGCACACTGGAATTCAGCTTTATTGCTGTGGTCATATATCCAATGATGTCTTGGGATGTTATAGTAGTGTGTGTAATTGTTTAATAAATTCAAAGAACCAAATAAAACCACGTAATTTCAATCAGGGAAACAGCAGTTTATTTAGAAGCTGCAAAATAAACTATTTTGTTTTACATGATGCTGCACGATTGCTGTACTTTATAAAAAAGGGGAAGGGTGTCAAAAAAGGAATGCATTTTGAAGATAAGTTGTTCAAATGTGAAGGATTTTGCTGCACTAAGCATTTTCACAGATGTAAGTAGTGTTGGATATGTTCGTAGTCCAGATTTTCAACACTTGTATAATTTTTTAACTTATTTTAATTGGCATAAACTCTTGAGAAAGATTCTTTCCTGCTTTGTGAATCTTTAAATGATTTCTTCAGATACCATGACATGATTCATTAGGGAATGGTATAACTGAGATCAGTCACTACAGAATCAATATTTCTCTGGAGGGTTTTTCTATTATTAATGTAGGTATGATGCAACACATTTTGTTCCTACAATCTTTACTAAATGAAAGATGTTAGGGTGTCTTACCTGCGTATACAGTGCTGCATGGTTGGTGCCCTTAGCATAGACCACAGACTTCACTGAACCTGAACAGGGAAATGTTTTAGCAGAGTTTCAGGAATAATCGAACTGGTGTTCAGAAGGTGAATTTGAGATGTTGGCAGAGTGCACTTGCTCTGCTAACGTGATCTGAAGTGCTACAGACACCAGCTCTGTAGCCTTAACAAATGGCTAAAGGGAAAAGAGCAGCCTTAATTAAACTTAGATGAGGAGTAAGCAGGCAAAGTGCAACCCATGGCACTTTCCTTTTCCCTATATCCTACAGAATGGATTTTGCCTGTTTGAAAGTAGACCAGCTCCTACCCTGGCTTTTTAATTTTTTTTTGCTTACAAATGCATAGCTGGAGGCATTGGTTTGCAAACATCTATTTCGCAGCCTGGGATCCTGGAGCAGACACTGCCCTGTTGTGGGGATCAGCAGTCACAGTGAAAGATGCCTTAAAATGGGTTCACTGCAAAAGTGAAACATTTCCATTTGAAAAGGCGTCAGCGCTATTCTTCTAGTGATACATTTGCTCACGGACTTTAGTGATGGCTGCTTCTGTTTGTCAGCAGTATAGAAATACACACTGCTCATGTACAGAAGGGTTCCTGCCCTAAGGCATGTTGTTAATTTATGCAGACAAGAAGAACTGGGAGGTGGTAGGCAGAAGCAGCCAGGGGACATCTGTCGGTTTGCAGAATAGCAGGTCTTGTGAGAAATGAATTGCAAGGATGGGATTGAAGGAAGATGAGGAGAGCTGCTTGTCATCCACTTGGTTGCCTCGTGGAGAGCTGCTGGAGAACATCGACAAGGGTTCACATAGCAGAAAAGAAGAAAGAAAAGCAAGGAAAAAATACAACCGAGGAACGGGCCTTCGTGTAGGAACGTGAAGGGTTTGTTTTCAGTCACTGAACTCATAGGAAATAAATAACTCTTCAGGAGTGCACATTGTGTTCAGAGTGGGCCCGAGTAGCACGATGTTAGCCAACGTAATACAGCACTATCAAAACTGAGATAACGTGTTTGATTTGGCAGTGGTTTCTATAAAGTACCCTCCTGGTTGTTTTTCTACAGGTGTTTGCTTACGATCACTGCTTTTGGTCTATGGATGAATCTGTCAAAGAAAAATATGCAGGTAATATTTGCTGTAGCTTTGTGCGTGTTGTCTCCGAGAACAAATGGTCTAATTATAATGCAGTATTTGCTAAAGGGCACAGACCATATGGCATGGAATATCTTTCCCCAGTATGACTGCTTGTTGTCAAAAGAAAAAGGAAAAACTTAAATCATTCCTGTTTTTCTTTTCTAAAGATGATGATTAGGATAGCAATAGGCATTGCTACCCATCTGCAGTGCAGGAAATTGAGAAATCCATCACAATAATGGGTTACTCATATTTACATTTATATTTTGAATACTGTTCTAAGTGCATCATTTTAAAAGCATCAGATCAGTTTCTTTCCAGGATATGAGGAATATTACTATAATATACCTGTTTGTTTTCCAGTTCTGATGAGAGCATCTTATTAGAACTTAATAATTGGAGTATTAAAAAAGCCTAATTTAGTACAGGAGTATTTAATTAAGAGATTCTGGGGTATTATTGGCATATTTTGGCAAACAGATTTGGTTAGATCTGAAGTATGTTAGAACTTAACAGTTGGTGATCTTTTCCTTTTTTCATATTCGTTACCTTTTAAAAATTGTATTTAGTTTAGCTTGTTTCCATGGATTTAAAAACAAATAAATAAAGGATGCCAATATTTGTAATAAGTAGTAGTTCAGTGAGGAATTGAGTGTGATATACAACGGGTTTATTTGACCTAAACCACTTAGATAGGCACAGCTATTCGGAGTTCTGATGGGAGAGTTTGCATGCATCAAGTCTTGAGTTGGCTTGAGTGTAAAGTTATGGACTTAATGAGGGCAAGGAAAAGCAGTGTTTGGTATGTGAAATTCACAGAATCACAGATCCCTTAGAGATAGAAGGGACCTTTAAAGTCTACCTAGTCAAACTCCCCTGCAATGAACAGGGACATCACAGCTGGGTCAAGTTGCCCAGGGCCTGGTCCAGCCTGGCATCAACCACATCTCTGGGCAACCTGTTCCATCAGTTCTTCAAGAAGTGGTAACCCTACATTTTGCTAATGCATACGTCCTTTGTATTACCTCCCATGTAGAGGTGATTTCTTTGCAAAATCACGTTTGGCAGTAGTTAAAATGTATGGGTTGAGGACATGTTGAGGTGCTGTCATTCACCAATGGGTGAATTCATGCAGCTGGTAGTAGATTTTCTGCTGATAAAACTTCTGAGCATGAAGATTGCTAGCATGCTGTTGTAAGCACATACACATATATGCACAATAATCATAGATTGTGAGTTTTGTAGTAGTACACATCTGCAGCATATCTACCAGCTGATGTCTGTGCTGCTGTTAAGAGAGCAAATACTGAATGCTAAATAATTTATTTAGGCACGAACAGACAAAAAAATGCTCTTTGCTTTTACATAATTATTGAAGAATTCAAAAGAAGAAAAAAACACTCTCCCACCTTTTACAATGCTAGCTTGTGTGCTTTATTTCTTAGGTCAAGATGTTGTTTTCAAGTGCCTTGGAGAGAATATTCTTCAGAATGCCTTTGAAGGCTATAACGCTTGCATCTTTGCCTATGGGCAAACTGGTAAGTCCCTTCAGAATGTATGCAAAACACTGACACACAGGTTGTTAATGTTCTGAGTGGAAACTTTCCATGGCTATAGTGACATTATTTCAGGAGAAATGCCTTACAACACAGGCATTTTTATGTTGTGCAAACATCAGAAAATGTTTCTTCTCTTTTCTGACATTAGATACAAGGTGGACAGGATGAGAAATGCTTGTATCTGTTGCTGTCTACCCTTATTTTTCACACTTTGGATTGTTATCTTTGATCGTGACCGTCCTTGAGTTCAGTGCATTACCCTTATTTTCTGCCTCTGCAGTCAGAATAAGCTTTAATAATCATCATTTTAAATGTAATATGCAAAAATGAATATGCTTGCCCAGTTGATTTTTTTCCTTGTGACATGCATGTGGGTATCAGTGGGTTGTCCTCTATAGCAGAACTATCTGTCTGAAAGTCTTCTCTGTTTGAACTAAATTACTTGTTTTTCTTTTCTTTTTAATTGTATAGTTTTTAAGTGATGATGTTCTGGTTGCTTTAAAATAGACAACTGCACAAATATCTTTCACTAAAATGCCAGGTTTTTGTCTTCTCCGCATTTGCCTTCCTCACAGCAAAAACCACTGTATTGCACGTTCACTAATTGTAAATTCAATCACACAGGATCTGGAAAATCATACACAATGATGGGTACTGCTGACCAACCTGGATTAATCCCTAGACTTTGCAGTGGTCTCTTTGAAAGAGCACAGAAGGAAGAAAATGAAGAGCAGAGTTTTAAAGTGGAAGTATCCTACATGGAGATATACAATGAGAAAGTCAGAGATCTTCTTGACCCGAAAGGGTAGGTAATGTGTATGTGAACACTGTAGTATGCTGTCATACACTTTTTTTTTTTAACATACCAACTTCATTGAATCATAGAGTCATAGAATGGCCTGGGTTGAAAAGGACCACAATGATCATCTAGTTTCAACCCCCCTGCTATGTGCAGGGTCACCAACCAGCAGACCAGGCTGCCCAGAGCCACATCCAGCCTGGCCTTGGATTCATCCAGGAATTGCCTTAATGGATCCCCTCTAAGGCATTTGGGTTGGATGATTTTCTCTTCCTCCTCATGTCAGTGTCTTTTTATTTTAAATAAAAATAAATCATTAAGGCTAAAAGCGTGGAGTAAATTCAGTCTAGTGCCAGCTTCTCTGAAGTGACAAAAATGTCTGTGTCAGTGTTGTATGTGTAGATGTAAGGCTTTTTAGTTGCTTTAAGTCCTTGTTCTGTGCTTTATTTTGGTAACTGTAAGACCATCATGTTTGAGATCTATCATTGAGAAGCTGATTGTCTGTAAATGTTGTCTTACATCAGGTACATGCTTATAAATAACTTCTTTTTTTCCAACCAGAAGCCGGCAGTCATTAAAAGTTAGAGAACACAGTGTTTATGGTCCTTATGTAGATGGGCTATCCAAACTAGCTGTTGCTAGCTACAAGGTAAGGATCAGTTTTATGAAAGGCTTGTGTTGGCATCCTGTACACTAGGGTACTGTCCCTTAAGCAAAATTATTAACCTACTTCTAATTGCCATGGTAAATGTGGATTTTAGAGCAAGAGAGCTGTACAACTGTTGTACTGTGATCACTGGGGAAAACAGAGTCAATAGCAGAAACTTGTTTTCATTCTATGCTGTTCAGTAACTCTCAAGGTCATTGAACTATGTAATGTAACAGCTTTCCTCCCAAATTTAAGATGAGTATAGCGTGTATTAATGAGAGGTGTTGAGTGATTGATTACAGAACCAGCAGTTAGCATAGACAGGCTTTCAGTATCGCTTGTTGTCACTTTTTGTCACCTACAAGTAGCATGCAGGCACACTGGAAATACAAACAAGTGGTTGTTTACATGACAAGTACTCATTAACATTGCTTGAAACTTTCCTATTGGGCAGTACTATACCTAATTGGGTAGCAAGTGTATGCGTGTGAATTTGTAAAATGCCCCAGTTTTTAAGAAGTACTGATGTACGATGGGAGAAATCACAAAATCATAGAATGGCCTGGGTTGCAAAGGCCCACAGTGCTCATCCAGTTCCAACCCCCTGCTGTGTGCAGGTCACCAACCAGCAGCCCAGGCTGCCCAGAGCCACATCCAGCCTGGCCTTGAATGCCTGCAGGGATGGGGCATCCACAGCCTCCTTGGGCAACCTGTGCCAGTGCCTCACCACCCTCTGGGGGAAAAACTTCCTCCTCATATCCAACCTAAACCTTCCCTATCTCAGTTTAAACCATTCCCCCTTGTCCTGTCACTAAAAAGTATGGGGTGGAATTCTGCCATTTTAGCAAAACATGAGAACGATGAAGTCCTTGCTTTTGTAGTCTCTCCATGTATTTATCTACCTCTCTTTGTCAGTTTCTGTTTATAGCAGATACGTTGCATGCATTTCTGTTTTATGTTGCCCAGCAGCTTTGCATAATTCAGCATACCGAGTCAGAGTGTTCTGTGGTGTGCTTTTAATTGGTTTTGGTTTTCTTCAGCATCATCTACCTAGGTGGGTAAATAAAAGCTCTGAAGAGGTGTTTTACAAGAGCATCCTGAAACAGGGGAGCTATGTATTTCCTAACTACTGCAGTAGCTGAATTTCACAACGTTGTTTAATTTCTAGACTGTAAAGGGAAGATAAAAGTAGTTGTTTGTTTCTCACATTGTATGAATAAACAGTGGGAAATGTGGTGGAAGATGCTTGCTAGATTTCACCAACATGAGATTGCTTTGGTAGATAATTGAAAAGCATTATAATGCAGGTTTGCTTATGGCTGTGAAAATTGTGTCTAGGACATCGAGTCCTTGATGTCTGAGGGCAACAAATCTCGCACAGTGGCTGCAACCAACATGAATGAGGAGAGCAGTCGGTCCCACGCAGTCTTCAAGATTATCCTCACCCACACACTCTATGATGTGCAATCGGGAGTAAGTAAAACATGTTATAAAGTCCAAATGTTAAGTCTGGACATGTGTCTTGTGCTTCATGTAGTTCATGGACTATAAAAATGTTGAGTGGAAAAGATCTCTGTAGGTCTTTTGCTGTAGTCTCCCATTCTCACTGTTAGCACTGGACTAGGTTAGCTAGGTTAGGTAGGTGACCTTGTCTAGCAGAGTTCTTGTACTGCTCACGTGCTGGCAATCAAATGTAGAGAAATCAGTGGGGAAATCATGTAGGGAAATGTGTTTTTTCGCAATGGAAAGCAGAAACACAGGTCTGGAGTTGGAGCAGACATACTGGAGGGTGGAGGAAGCATCTCCTAATCCTGGAATCTAAACAAAAGAAACTTGCTTTTAAGCAACAGTTTGTAGTACAAATTTGGAGGAGAGAGTAAATGCATAGTATTTAGATGGAAGACAGAAGTACAAGAAGAACAATTGAGAGTACATGTGGCAATCTCCTTCAAAGGATTATTTCATGTAAGTACATACAAAGGATCAACTTCATAAACAGAAATTCTTGCTACTTTCAAAGTGTGAAAAATACATTTATATGTAAATATTATTTAATCCCTTACTGAAAATGTGAGAAACTAAAATTGAAATTGATCTCTGATACCAAAAGTCTTACGCTTGTGCTCAGGCAATTCTTTAATGTCTCCAAAGCCTTGACAAAATGTTGGCTGTACCTGGAGCAAATATGAAGTGTGCATGTGTGCATAATAAAGCTGAAGAAGCACTTAGATTTTCTTCTCCTCCTCACCTCAGTCTCCCATAATCCTCTTATGCAGAGAGTTTTCCTCGTTCCCTGTTTGGAATTTTTTCCCATTTGCACTTCAGGTAGTCAGGCTATGCTAAACTCCCTGGTCTGCCACAACTTGCCTTTTTGTTTTTCCTGTGGCAGTACTGCATGCTGAATGTTTTGCTGTCTGGTCAGCTTGGATGCAAGTTGGTCATTTTGATTGGATTTACTGCGTCTTTCAGTGACCGCTATGTAAATTTTTGCAATCCATTTCTCTGGTTTCCTGTCTGCTGGTCATTTCAGTCCTGGAAATGACCATTTCACAATGGCCTGACACTTACGTTGTATTTTGAGAGGTTTGGAGCAATGTTTTTGGAAGCATATTGATTGTAATTACCTTGTTCATTTAGCAAAATGTAGTACTTTGCAAGTGTGATACTGAGGTACTTCTATAATAGATCCTGCAAAAGAGATGATGTAACCAAGTGGTTCTCAATGACCACGTTAGCTCTTCAGCTGTAAATTGCTGCATGAAATTTATGGAGTGTTTCAGAATGCCATTTTGGGTCAAGTGAGATAATTGGCAAGAATTACGAGGAATAATGGAGGTTTGTAACAAAATCCGTCACAGAATTAAAACACATACCAGATGCTATGTGTTAACTCAGATGTTGCTAAGGATATAGGAGACTTTTGCAATTATAACCATTTTCATATATTATGCTACTTGTCATGTTCATTCCTACTCACTGAAAATCGGGGATGAAACTTGATATAGAATCTGAGATTTTTGGATGTTGTTTTCACAATCAAACAAAAGCAGAGACTGTAGACCCCATGGATTCTTTTGATATGGCTCCTTGGCCTGTGTCCCCTTCTTGATTTAACATTTGACTGATGTGCCCTTTGTTCCCCTCCTCTGGAGATGTCTAGAAGACATCTGACTTCATGCCCTCCTGTTTTCATAGAATCACAGAATCATAGAATCACCAAGGTTGGAAAAGACCTAAAAGCTCATCCAGTCCAACTGTTCACCTATTCCCAACAGCTCCCACTAAACCATGTCCCTCAACACAACATCCGGTCTTTCCTTGAACACCCCCAGGCTCGGTTTTCTGAGCTAGTGAGTTAACACACCATATTGTTCAATCTGTAGCAGGGCTACACCAAGACATGAAGCTTGATTTTTGCTTGAAAAACTGTTGTCAAACCATGTGATTTGATTTTAGTGGTGAACAAATGATAGCTGTTCTCTGGTTCCTTTTGCAGACGTCAGGTGAGAAGGTGGGCAAGCTGAGTCTGGTGGATTTAGCAGGTAGTGAAAGGGCAACTAAGACTGGTGCTGCAGGAGACAGGCTGAAAGAAGGGAGCAACATTAACAAGTAAGAGTTGGTGATTATTTCTTCTCCTTTCATCTTTGTGATTGTGACTGCTAAATGTAGTATCTGAAACAGGATAAAATCAGTGTCAGCTTTTACAGCCTTTTTTCTTCTTCCCCCTCTCTCTCCATCTTGTATTCAGGACTCTTAGATGTTGAATGAGATCTCTGCCTATTTAAAATAGCTGGCATCTGTCTTTCTGTTCTTGTGTTCCTGCAACTACTGCTTAATTGCATGATTATTAAGGCTGAAAACATGTATTGAAAATGAGCAGTTGAGTTTCTGTGAGAAAAGAAGGGTTGAAACTGTATGAGAGGCTTTCCCATTGGAGCTCATTTTTTGAGAGAAAGGGGCAGTCTAAATATGCATTTGCCCTATGAATATTTACACTTGTTAATGGCTGCTTGTGTTCTTGGTGCAGATCCCTTACAACTCTTGGACTGGTTATTTCTGCCTTGGCAGATCAGGCTGCTGGCAAGAACAAGAACAAATTTGTTCCTTATCGTGATTCTGTGCTCACTTGGTTACTTAAAGTAAGTACTTCCATCTGTTATTAAAAAGAGAAATAAAAGAGAGGAGAAGAGTCCCATTCATTGAAACAAAACACTATTCTTTTGCCTTATTTTCTGTTCTTTTTTTATTTTAACTATGCTTGTCTTTGGAAAAGTAGCTGGATAGAAGCCATTGGTACCTTCACAGACTGAATTTCTTGTCTTCTGCTAATGTGTTATGGCCTAGAGAAGAAGGAATTTATCTTTTCTGGGTCAGTTAATGCACAGCTTCACACAGAACCTTGGGGCTGATTTAATTTGGGTTATTGCCACATGTAACTGAATTTTACATACTGGCATGGGTACCTTTGAAGACTTTGATTAAAACTATTAGCTTTTTCTTAATTGTCTAATATATTTACCAATATACTCCACTTTTGTCAGAAGAGTGTAATTGCAGAGCGTTATCCCACTTACAGTCTGAGGAACAGGTCATAAGGATTTTGCCATTATATTCATCCAAAATGGGCGTTGATTTCTCTTCCTTCGCACTGTTTGATAATCTGGGGGGAAAATATAAGCCTTTATTGTGATGGCCCTTGAATCTGTGAGGTCTAAATGAAAAACAGAATTGTTAAATACGAGTTTTCTCTATGTCAAAGTAAATGGCAAGGTCTTTTTTTGTTGTTCTTCCAACTTCCTACATGCTGTGACCTTAAAAGCATGTAGCCTGCTAATTAAAGTTTTGGAATGCAAATTTGATTTTAGGCATAGAAATGTTCTGAATTTGTCCAGTTCTCTGAATGAGTGGCAAACACAAATGTAGCCACTTCTATGTAAATAAAAAACACAAAAATCCAGCAAAAAACACCCTCTAGTAAAGGTATTTTTTCTTTTTTTGTCATGTTTTACCTGATGCACTTGAGTGATCAGAAGAGACTTAGATTTTGAAGGATCATTAAGAGAGGTTTGGTATACAGAAGATTTGTTATCAAACACGAGCCTCTTGTTCTCCCATTTTGCTCAGAAGCTCTGTGTATCTTGCTGACGGCTGCTATGAAAAATGTAATTTTGAATCTTTAGATTTTTATGTTTCTTACACAGAAATCTTGAAGACTGGGCTAGCTTACCTTAAAAATAACGGCACGCACTTATTGTCATTCTGTTTGTAATGACTGCAAGCCCAGCCTTTCCAGGGCTGATTTACAGACATTAATGAGAAACTGGTTTACTATTCATCTACCTTTCTTTCTTAACGTTGAGGAAACCAGTGAAATCAGCACAACGGTTTTATACACAGAACTTTATCAGGCAGTCTGCCTTTGGGCTTGAATAGCCACCAGTACAAGAGAAACTTTACCCAGCTTATAATGGATGTATTGTGAATAGGATGTATCACTGTAACAGCTGCCTGTGGATTTGTGATTTAGATGGTGAGTTAATCCTATTTTGGAGCCAATTAGTGCAGTTGATATGGCTTTATTTGGAAGCAGTGTACCTGGCCAACTCCCCAATGCCTTCATCTTTTTATGCAGAACAGGGATTGCAGTTTTTTGCAGAGTGCCATTTCTAATCTTTGCAAGCTGTTGGAGATGAGTCCTGGCTTCTGGATAGGCAGAAATCCCATCAAATGAGTTGTGCTCTTGTTGGGCTCTTTAAACTTTTCATTAGATGCTTTGGAAAAACATTTCTCTGTTACAGCGTGATTCCCTGCAAGGCATGTAAATTGAAATAATTTGAAATAAAGAGTGGCTGCTCCTCAGATGCAGAAAATGTGGAAAGCAGCCAGAAGGCGATTCTTTCTGCTTGACCTCTCTATAAATATCATTACCTGCAAGTTTTAGCCATGCCAGCATGCCTCACTGTGCTGAACACAATGCAAATGGGTTTATCCTCCCTAGCTGAAGAGGTGACAGCACCTTTCCATGAGCAGAGACAGCAGAGTTCTAGCAGTGCAGCAGTGAAGCAGCACCAGCCTGTGTGGCCAGTGCTTATCTGACCACTGAAGCAGCCAGGCTGCTGTCAAATGGTTTTAGGCATCACACAGCAAAAAAGTGTCTTAATGACATACTTAAAGGGCTGTTTTAATGATTGCTAGGAAAAGCTGTGTGTGTGCTTTGTAATTGAAATGGTTAAACAAGCAAGCTAATGTAGTCACGTTGCTCTAATGGCAGTGCATGACCTAGGTTTCATGGGTTATTAAAGATGAAAGTTAATAATGTGGTCCTTCTCAGAAAGGGTTGTTGAGGAGAAAAAGGAAAATATAAGAACAACAGATTTGCTGCAAAATTTAAAATGAAATGTTTTATTTTCTGGACCAGCCAAGACTGTAAAATGTAATTTTGCAGTCAGTAGATAAATGGAATGTGTCTTTCCTTCCCCCGCATCCTGACACACTGCCTTGCAGGAATGTGGTTTCACGCCCTTCTTCTGACAACCAAATTCCAAAAGGGCAATTTCTGACATAACTGGTTTGCGAGCTGTGTGAGTAGGGCAGAAGGGCCCATTTTGAAATGGTTACAGAAATAAAATCAACTGTATTGTTGAAGAGGTCTTCAAGTAATTTAAATAAAACATGTATTGAATTCTGAATTTGTTATGATCCTGCCTGAGCTCCTTGAGTAAGACATTCTGTAGATGTGCTAAGGAAAAAAAGGGAATTGCAAATAAAAATGTTACTTGATTTACAGGGCTCAGAATATTAACAGTGAACTGGGGAGCTCAACTGAGGAGCTCTGAGAAGTACATTGCTTTTACTAGTAGCTCCACTCCACTTCCAGCCATTATTTGCTGCCTGAGTTCACTGTCAGGTTGAATAAAACCAAAAGCCAAAGAAACATTCTGTTTTAACTTCATAACCGTGACCGCTTTCCAGGACAGCCTTGGTGGCAACAGCAAGACTGCCATGGTAGCGACAGTAAGCCCAGCAGCAGACAACTACGACGAGACCCTTTCGACACTCAGGTACGCAGACCGGGCCAAGAACATCGTAAATCATGCTGTGGTGAACGAGGACCCCAATGCTCGCATTATTCGGGAGCTGCGTGAGGAGGTGGAGAAGTTGAGAGAACAGCTCACAAAAGCAGAGGTAACAAATGTTTGTCTTGGCTTGTGTCCGAGCCACGTAGACCTCGTTTCAGAACTTTTTTACTGAGCTTCTGAAAGCAAAAGCCACAGAACGTTGGTGCATGATACCTACAGGAAATCTCCCTTCGTGCTGCTTCCACTTTGCTTTGGGTTGATGTTGAAATATGGGTGATAATATGAGATACAAGGTTCCCTTCAAACACTCAGTTGAGCTGTTCTGTTTTTATTAGGGGATACAGATCAGAAGAGCAGGATGAAGAGGGAGGCATGGGGATGGGGTCTAAGGGTTGCGCCATTTGTAGGTAGAGCTTTGCTTGTGCGTTTTGAGAATTCACTGTAGCTAATTCCTGCAAGATGTGAGTTGACTTGAACAACATTTGCTTGCTTACTAGTTTTTACCATTCTAAACTGAATCTCTTACAGGCATTAGACAATATAATGGATATCTGCATAGATTCCTCCTTGAAATTGTGAAGGCAACGTGGACTAAATGCAAGTGCAATGTGTGCTTGCAGCCCAGAAGGCCAGCTGTGTTCTGGGCTGCATTAAAAAGGGATGGCCAGCAGGGAGAGGAGGTGATCGTCCCCCTCTACTCGGCTCTTGTGAGGCCCCATCTGCAGCACTGCATCCAGGTCTGGGGCCACCAGTACAGGAAGGATGTGAAGCTCATGGAGCGGGTCCAGAGGAGGGCACTGAGATGAGCAGAGGGCTGGAGCAGCTCTGCTGTGAGGAAAGGTTGAGGGAACTGGGCTTGTTTAGCTTGGAGAAGAGAAGGATCCAGGGAGACCTCATTGTGGCCTTTCAGTACTTGAAGGGAGCGTAGAAACAGGAGGGGGAACGGCTGTTTATGGGTGTGGATGGTGACAGGACAAGGGGGAATGGTTTTAAACTGAGACAGAGGAGGTTTAGGTTGGATATGAGGAGGAATTTTTTCCCCCAGAGAGTGGTGAGGCACTGGCACAGGTTTCCCAAGGAGGCTGTGATGCCCCATCCCTGCAGGCATTCAAGGCCAGGCTGGATGTGGCTCTGGGCAGCCTGGGCTGCTGTTTGGTGACCTGCACACAGCAGGGGTTGGCACTGGATGAGCATTGTGGGCTTTTGCAACCCAGGCCATTCTGTGATTCTATGAAGGTCAATAGCTAGAGCAATTCTGAGTTCTGTTCTCCAAAGTGACAAAGCAGCGCTGATATAATCTGACTGTTGTAATCACAATTTTTCTGCATTGTACAGTATTTGTCTCTTGAGATTGGCAGGGAATTCTGGTTATGATATTACAAATGTCTAATGAATTTTGGATTGTTCCATTTGAGCTAATGAATGTGCAAAGCATCCAGTAAGTGAGCATTGGTTTCTTCAACGTATCTCATGTTAAATATTTAAGATTTCCCCTAAAATATGAACAACGGACTCTTGAGAAGCTCAAGTACTCCCTTATTTGTTTCATCTGTGAGCACTAATGCCAAAATAATGGCAGCTGTCCAAAACAATGAAGTAGTGTTTCCTAAATATGAAGTAATAAATATTTCCATTGCTAAGTATTCAGATCCCACCCCACTTGTCATTTGAGCAGCATTGACAAAGGGCATGGAAAAAACTGTTTAGTTTGCTATCAAGAGGCTGCACAGTAAAGGTCAAAAAGCACATGTTCTTGTTCTCCTTTCAGTTTGTTTCTTTTGTTGCCCATCAAATTGTTCTTACAGAAATGGTGCATAATGGTTCATTTTTAAAATGAACAAAAGCAGTGTCTCATTATGATGGTCGAGTTACATTTTCAAAGCTCATTTCTAAATATAGAGGTCAATAAGTAGTTTTTTTTTCTTCTTTTTTATGTCACTGTCCTTTTTGTTTCCTAAGGAGCCATGGCAGAACAGAACTTGGCAGTTGACTTTTTTTTTCCCCTGAAGAATAAGATGTTATCCTCTTTTCCCCTTTTCTTTTTTAGTGCACTCATTTTGATCTTTTCTTCTTGGAATTAATGAAGAATGATAGGTTGATGGGCCTTGCATAAATACCTACTATCCAAACAGCTTCATATTGTTGTGGTGAAATAATGATGTTAAGAAGCCCGTAGGATTCCTGTTCAGGATAGTGCAGAAAGAATATGCCAGTACTGAGACTGGCAGAGTTGAATGTGTAGTGTAAAAACTTTGCCCTCTTTTATATCAGCTTTGGAAAATGTATGTATAGGAACATCTTAATTTTTTTCCAATGGAAAGAAAAAAATGATGCATCCCAAATCAGGTTATATCAAAACAGACAATAAAAATATTGTGGTGGCATGGCTGTTCAAGGGACTGAGATGTTAGCTACGATTTAGAGGTTGCGCTTACCCAGATCTGCAGTATGCAGGAGACAGATTGTTTCAGATATGAGTCTTTCTGGAAGCTCGCATTGGTACAGAAATGAGATTAGCTTGTGTCTGAATATCTTTATGCAAATTTGCCAGTATTGTGTAATTGGTTTGCATTAAAGTTTATAAACTTCCCTTTAGCATCTGTATTTGAAGCTAATTAAACTAACTTTTTGATGGATTCTGCATTTGCATGCAATATGTATTTAAAACAACCCTTTACTTACTGATCGAGTATGCATTGTGAGATGAGTAATGATATGTTTCCTTTTTGCCCCATCTGTGTGAGAGTGATGTGAAAAAAACAAAGCACAATAAGCTTTCTTGTTCCCTTTTGCTTTTATTTCTGCAGGCTATGAAATCGCCAGAATTAAAAGAACGATTGGAGGAGTCAGAAAAGTTGATCCAGGAAATGACTGTGACCTGGGAAGAAAAGTTAAGAAAAACTGAAGAGATAGCACAGGTTTGCTGATTTTTCTTTTTCCGTGTCTGTAATGCTTGTAAACAATAGGTTTGCTTCCTTTGTTTGTGTGAATCTCTTGCGGTTATGGGTAAGTAGGTCAAGCTTACTGCCCTTGTAGAAAAACTTCATTTAAATCCTATGATAGCTGGCTGTCTCCCAGATTACTATTCTAGAATGACAATAATAAATTGTCATTCTATGCAAATTAAGAGGTTGTTTGTGGAAAAAAAAAATCCATGGATGAGAGGATTATAGGGATTTTGTGTTCTTCAGACAGCAAAATTGCTGTTTCTCACGAAGGATGGAGCATTGAGAATGTTAAATGCAAGGTTATGTATGGAGTGCCTTAATACCGAAGGCAAAGAGCATTTGGAATATTAAAAAATAGAATGTTTGAATTCCTGTTTGTTTTAATGCCTCTTACACCCCTATTTAATGCCTCAGAACATAATTGAAGATGATAGCTATGCTGAAAAATTGTGCAGGACACCAGGATTATTGCATGACACTTCCAATTCTTACCACACAAATGCTGATGTATATATTTGCAGTGGGGAACACTGAAGGGGGAGAACTATTGAAAGGTGATGAATAGCTTGTAAGAAAATTGAGCCTCCAATACAAAGCCCTTTTTGTAGGTGTCATGATCAGAATAGGCTTTGACTTGAGTTTTAAAGATCCATTGTAAGAAATATTCTTTCAAATAAGAGAGCTTCCTGTCTTTCAGAGCAAAATCATACCATGGAGCACCCTCTGTATAAGGGTGAAATTCAATAATAATAATAATTCTGATCTCATTTTACGCAGCAATTTGTAGGTGTAGAAATCCCGAGTATGCAAGGAGGTTGATCAAAATAATGAGATCAACGCTGCAGAATAAATCTGCCTTGATGTCTGCATACAGCTACTTGCTTTGGTGTTCTTCTTCATCTGAATTCTCAACCTGCTCTGAGCCTTGCAGCTGTAGAGGAAGTGAGGTTTGTTCAGAGGAAGGATGAGGACCAGTGTTTGTGCAGTGGAGGGCTTTTCATATGAAACAGGGAGGGCTGTGCCCTATGAAAGCCAGTAGAAGGAACCTTCTCACATCATCATCAGGCTTACACGAGCCCAAGGCTAAAGGCATCTATATTATGGTTTGTCATGTGGTTTTATTCCTAGCCAGCCTCCACTACCATCTGCCTGACAAATTTCAGTGGTAGAATGTAGAGATAACTGTAAATCCTTGAGAAGGATCATTCCTCATGAAGAATAAGAACTGCTGAGGAGGCACTTGATAGAGCTGGAGGGACAATAAGGGTTCAAAGCCTTAAAGACAAGGCAATTTTTTCACATCTTCACAGAGTGTCTCACATACTTCTGATGTATTTTACATTCTTCAGTTACTCAACAGTAGGTATTGATCAAAAGTTAATGGAAACTGGCTCATTTTCTTTATGTGAACCCTTTGAGTTTTAGACGATGGGCAAGGTCTCTTTTCTTTATCTGTGACTGTAGATGATTTGGAATGATGTAAACATCAGAGCCTGGCACTGGTGGTAGAAAAGAAAGCTTTGACATCACATTTCAGTTTTCCTCTGTTCTTTGTTTTGCTCTCTCATCACAAACGCACATGAATTTTCCTTTCAAGGACGCTGTTGGTTTCATGGTGTATAGGAAGACAGGGTAGAGAAAATGAAGAGGGAGTTGTGCTTGCCATTCTTTGCAATTTTAATCTTGGTTAGAGCAGTTAAAGCTCTGATGTTGAACAGAGAATTATACTGGATGCTATGGCATGGCAATTTTTTTAATGCAGTGCAAACTCATAAGTAAAGTTCAGAGTCATAATGAACTCCCCTCCATTATTCCTATATAATCTCTTCTAAATATTTTTTATTAAGTCTCAGTGGCACAGATAAAGCTGTTGTGAGTCTCATATTTTTTACTTATTTTATTCTTCCATTTTTGATTCCATTTAGTAATTCCCTGAGGAGCCTCCCATGTTTTTGTTTTTTTAATTTTGTTTGCTGTTGTGGATAGGGAGTTTCATTTTGCTTTCAGTTTCTATATGATCCTTGGATCAATTCTCAGTATTCATCTCTTTTTCTTTTCTGTAGAAGAATCCCTTTCTGTTTTGTTTTCTCTTTGAGACAGAAACGCTTAATGTTCCTATTTCCCTGCTTTAGTCTTCACCCTACCACTTCCCTTTGAAAGATGTACTTTTTTTGCACAGTAATGCTTTGTTGTGGAATTCTATGAAGTCCATTGACAGGAACAAAACATCATCCAAAATGGTACTATTCTTGTTCAGCAGGAAGTGTTATTTGCATAGCTTAAATAGAAGGTTGTCGGGTTTTGGTCGTTTTGATTTCTAAGAAATAAAAGATAGACGTGGAACTTGATTTGGCAGGCTGTTGACTTAACTTCGAGCCTTTTAGCTCGGAGAAGAAAATAAAGGGCTGAAGAGATGGCTCTGTGGTACTGCGTGCTGTTCAGTGAGGTCACAGAGAAGCTCCTACAGTACTGCAGTGTGCTGCCTTCAGCTGTTGTCATTTTGCACTGAGAGGATGCAACTGTGTGAGACCACAGCACGTAGCACTCCGAGTCCAGAGGTAGAAGGGCCAGAGAAATTGCAGACATCCTGCTGTAAAGTGTGATACAGCTCAGGCTTTTGCGTCTCATCTATCGCAGAAGAAAGAGCTGCCTTTTTCAGGAGGAGCCGCCCTTCGTTTTGCCCTGTCAGTTTTGGCAGGTAGGAATGTGTTTCCTAGGGACTGGACATCAACCAGCCTGTTTTTTTTTTATGGCAACTCTCTTACAGGAACGTCAGAAACAGTTGGAAAGCCTTGGCATATCGCTTCAGTCTTCTGGAATAAAAGTTGGGGATAATAAGTGCTTCCTGGTGAATTTGAACGCAGACCCAGCTCTCAATGAACTCCTGGTATATTATTTAAAGGTAAAAATAAATATTGATGTATTATTTTTTTTCTAACAGAAGAAGGACTCTAATGCCATTGACACAGATAGACAAGTAGTATTACAATGCATATCTGAAGTAAATCCTTGCTATTCACTGCTTCATTTAGTATGAATGTGACCTTTTTACTTCAAATGTAGTTCTCTGTCACAGAGGAGAGTTTGGGATTTATATATATGTATACATGTATTTATATCACAAAATCACAGAATTCATATATATATATGTATATATTTATATATATGTATTTGTAGAGTCATAGAATATCCCGAGTTGGAAGGTACTCATGCAGATCATTCAGTCCAACTCTGGGAAGATTTACATATTTAAAGAAATTTTGAGGTGTTCTCTTTTATAAATTATCTTGCATTTTTCAAACATCACACAATTTTACCCAGAGAAATGATTTGTATAAGGATTGACCGTATCAGTAATCAGCTTGCTACCCCATGTGTAATCAAAATTCTGAGTTCTGATTTCAGCTTATCAGATGTATTTTTATTCCTTTTCACGCAGCTCACCAGGAGTGAAAATCAGGTTCTGTTCTGCCTATGCACTTCTCTACACTGATGTGCAGTGCCTGTTACTGATGTCAAACAGGAAATGTATGATGTGGCTTTTGGACTCTGCCCTATGACAACTGGGCAGTTTGTTCTACTTGAACTAACCACGTAGATGTGATCTGGAGGCAGGAGGTGAAATGAGAGGCAGCTCTTTTAAAGTCACAATTAGAATACAAATTCTAATAATCTGACAGCACAAAAACTCTGGCAGTTTAAGCTTCACATTAAATCATTCTCTTTGAAGTGGTGTGTGTAACTCTCAAAGCAGCCACACATTAGCAATGGGGCTGGAAGGTGGTTTTGTTTCAGGCTGTCTGTGATCCTCTTTTCTATCAGTCATCTTATTGTTGCTCTGTGGTGTCTCAGTGAGAGCAAAGGAAAACTTTTCCGTTGTGTTCTTTGCTTTAAAAAAAGAAAAAAAAGACAAAACAGCTGAGCTGAGATTTTGGGAGAAAAACTGAAGGTGCTTTGCCTGTAGGTATCCAGAGTGTGACTCAGGCTGCTAAATCAGCCTCAGCACTGACCATTATTGAAGCAGAGCCAACCTCTGTGGTGTTTGTTGGGAACACATAACAAGAACTCACTGAAGACTTCTTAGGCATCTTACTGACGTTCTCTTTGATGTGTTCTTTCTTATAAAAGCTCCAAAGAAGAGCTTCACCTCACTTATCTATTGTGTCTACTCCTCAGCAGTTGCTTACAGATGCCTAGAGATGCCTCAAAAAGAAATAGATGAACTGGAGCACATGCAGAGTGCTTCTTCATTGGCCAAGTTCCTTGTCCCTAGATACTTCAGGGATTGACTAAGCCAGAGGATGATCTAAATGGAACCTGTGTAATAGCCCTGGGTCTAACCACTGTGAACCTGCCTTAATTCCTCTTTGAACTCCTTTATTCTTTTGGCTTCCACAGCATCCTGAGGCACTGAATTCTACGGTTTAATTATAGAAACTTCTTCATATTTGGATGTAACTGTTAGCTGTGAAATTTCCTGTGTGCTCCCTTCTTGTTGCTGTAAAAAATAGTGAGGATTTGTGTGCAATGCTTCATTCCCCTTTTTCCCTTTGCAGGAAGTATTGAGCAGCTTTCAGATTTTGGAAGTTAATTTTGAAGTTATAGCCAGAAGGAAAATGGCTGTACACTACGTTAGTGTAGCACTGATGAAACTTTGCAACCCATTGCTAACATCTGAATTAATTTTCCTAGGAGCACACGTTAATAGGATCAGACAACTCTCAAGATATCCAGCTATGTGGAATGGGAATTCTTCCTGAACACTGCATTATAGACATCACCCCAGAAGGACAGGTTATGTTAACACCTCAAAAAAACACCAGGTAAAGGCACAGATCTAGCTGTGTAACAATTGTGGTTTTATCTAGTACTTGATGATCAATGGGCAAAAAGATAACTGAAAAACCACACTCTTCCAATGGGTAGGAAGTAAGAAAGTCTCTTGTATTTTGCTTGAGGTTTTGTTTGAATTGTTATCTACTCTTCTGTCAGCTCACATATTTCATTCTGAGGAGATTTCTTTCACTGATGGCATTTATAATTTAAGTTTTCAAAGAGAGGATGTTTGAATTGCTTATGCTTTCAGCAAGTAGATACACACTGATTTGCAGCTGTGTACATTTAACTCTATCAAAATTTGAATTAATTTTCTAGGAAATCTGTTGGTATGCAAAGAGCAGCTGAAGCATTTGTTGCTTTATTTGATTAAGTAGCAGTACTTGAAAAGCAGGTGGTATATTCAAACTGATCACAAAATGACATGCAGTGTCAGCACCTCCAGTAATTTATTGCAAGAGTCACAAAATTCAAGAATTTCACTTCTATCCTGGTTCATATTTGATCCTGCTGTGAGATGGCACGAGGTGACATCCTGAGATTCCCTTCAAATTTGTTATCCTATTTTGAGAGATCCTATGTTGGGGCTTAATCTGGCTCTGAAATAGAGGCAGTTTCTCTAATTTGCTTATTGTCTTTGAACTGTTTACGTACCATAGTTCTCCTAAGGCTTATTCAAAGATATGTCTGTATTTCAAAGCAGTGAGAGAAGTATTAATTTCCAGTGACATTTGTTTCCTGCTTTCTCATCTTTAAGGCAATATCTCCGGACATAGATGTAGTATCTATCCAAAAGTAATGAATTCTGCAGAGCTTAAACAATCAAAAGAAGACACAGGGCAGATGAGTGAAGTTTCTTTAGATACAAGAAAGAAATTCTTCACAGTGAAGGTGTTGAGGCCCTGGCAGAGGCTGTCCAGAGAATCTGTGGGTGCCCCATCCCTGGCAGTGCCCAAGGCCAGGCTGGACAGGGCTTTGGGCAACCTAGGCTGGTTGGGGGTGTCCCTGCCATAGGATTGTAGTAGGTTGTAATCCACAAACCTGTTTTCCTGCTTTAACAAGCTACATTAAAGCAAGCAGTACCAGAATGAGAAAATACTTCCTATTGTGGTTTTATCATGGTTTTACTTTAGCCTTTCATCTTTTCACAGGACTTTTGTGAATGGTTCTGCTGTTACTGGTCCTATCCAGCTGCATCATGGAGACAGAATACTATGGGGAAACAACCACTTTTTCAGGTAGGAAGGAAATTAAATTAATTGCAAGTTTGAACCAGCTTACTTTTTCACTTCACGGTATAAGTAAAAATATGAATGGAGCATGCAGGCTACAGAGGAAGGTATCACACCCAATGTTTGATTTGAATAGTTTGCCCTTTGGATTTTGCATCAATTTCAGACCTGTGTTATACAGTGATATCAGTCTTACAAGGTCACTGTGTTCTCTGTTCCCTGGAATTCCAGCTCTAGCCATACCTCAGACCTTCCTGTGTCAGACAGGAACGCTGGCAGAAGTTTTCTGTGTAGGACTGTATGTGTGAGACCCTCTGTGGCTGGTCTGAATTACCTTAAAAATCAGGACATTTAAATGACAATCTGAAACATAATTGTTTTCTTTTATACTTGCCTCTATTTTATTTATATATTTGTTTTTTATATTTATATTTTTATATATTTTTATTTGTTTTTCATATTTTATATTTTGTAATACTCAAGAATATAATAAGAGTAATATATATTTAAGAACATTTATCTCTGTTCTTTGTTTCCTGTAAATTATTTTGGTGTGGGAAAAACAGTAGTTATAGAAGCTGTGTGATCAGTGGTTTCAGGTGCTCTGCACTATCAGAGCATAATGTCAATTACTTTTCCTTGAAGTCCCTTATTTACTCTGAGGAAAATCATGCTTCTAATCAACAGACAAGATCAACAGATTGCAAAAGGGGAAAATCTACTGATTTGGGTAACCTGCTTAATTTAAATGTGTTTTTTAAGCAACCTTTTGTCTCAAAGATGACCATGTGTTAGTTTAAGATTTTCTCCCTATTTCTACAGGCTGAATTTGCCAAAGAAGAAAAAGAAACCGGATCATGAGGATGAGGAGCGAGACAACTCTATGAAGTGCAGTAATAGTGTTGAGCAGCTGGATGTAGATGGAGACAATTCCAGTGAAGTGTCCAGTGAGATTAACTTCAGCTATGAATATGCCCAGATGGAAGTTACTATGAAGGCCCTTGGTAGTAATGGTAAGAAGCAACAGAAGTTATTAGAAATATGCACAGGGATGGATGCCCCGTTCCTGGAGGTGTTTCATCTTGGATGGGGCCCTGAGCAACCTCATCTGGTGCCTGATTGAGTGGTTGGCAACCCTGCCTGTTGCAAGGAGGTTGGAATTAGATGATCTTTGGGGTCCCTTCGGACTCAAGCCTGTGAATATGAGGTTATATTTTCAAGCAATGTTTAGCACCAGCTTTTTCCCTTGTAGCATCCTACTGGAAAACTTTTCTTGTGAATGACTCATTGCAGCCATTTTTGCCCTGGAGGGGAAAAACACCACCACAAAATATTTTGTTTGGCAGCTCTTGTTGAGGAAAAAGCTGAAACTGGAATGCTGGTGGAACTGCAGCCTCAAATCAGAATGTTTTTGCTTTGCTGTTTATTTTTCGTGTGTTATGTCTCACTCTGGCATTAACTGTAGTGATTTCTGTCTCTGCAATTATGTTCTTTAGTTCTTGTGGTCTTACATAGCTGCCCTAGATTGGCATTATTTTTGGGACAGAAGTAGTTTTTTTTAAGACTGATCTTTTCCAACCTCTCTTAAATCATTCACCCACTCTTCTGTTTGTCTTTTTTTTGCTCCACAGTTCAGCAGCATTTTTTAAATATGCCTCACAAACAAATGCAATCTCTTCCTCCTTTTATGCGATACAGTACTATGTTTACTGTCTAGTAAGCATTCTTCACATTTGATCTCAGTGGCCACTGCAGCCCCTGGCATGGATATCTGTAGGTCTGTATATATGAAGCAAAGTATGAAGGCATGGTAATTTGTGCCTTGCCCAAGGCAGTGCAGAACATCTGTGCAGAACCTGGGACAGAGCTCGTATTTCCAAGTCCCCACTCTACCACGTAGTCATTACTTGACTCCCTCAGTTTAATTTCTTATGCTTACTAGATATTCGATATATAGTATATGCTTACTAGATATTCGACCCCAAAAGTTCTAGCTTCTTTATTTTTCAACGTCTACTTAGATCCTATGCAGTCCATCTTGCAAAGCCTGGAGCAGCAGCACGAAGAGGAGAAGAGATCAGCACTTGAACGGCAGAGACTTATGTATGAGCATGAGCTGGAACAGTTACGAAGGCGACTGTCACCAGAGAAGCAGCACTTCCGCAGCATGGACAGGTTCTCCTTTCATTCTCCCAGTGCTCAACAGCGTTTACGGCAATGGGCAGAGGAGAGGTGGGTAATAAAATCTGACTGGCAGGATTGTTCATTTCAAGTTCCTTGGTGCCAGTGAATTTTGCCAGGTTTAAATTGTGTTGCACACCTCTGTCGGCTTTCTGAGAAGACTCCTGCAGATGACTGGGGGGGACAGAGTGAAAATATTAGTTGAAGCACAATCAGATCAGTAATGCTAGAAAGATTTTAAAGTAAGAATGTCTGCTTTGTTGTTAAGGAGAAACTGTACCAGCATTAAATATGAGTCTCTTCTTTTGTAAATTCGTGACAGCTGCTGGAAGGTTGTTCTTCCTCCTAGCTTGTATCCAACTGTCTGACCTGGGCAGGTTCTGGCAGCCAGAAGGTTGCAGAAAGAAAAGGGAGTAGAAGGGTGATACAAAGAATTTAGATCCAGAGGATTGCAAGAGCTGTGTAACAATCACAGAGGAGCCACAGGCCTCTACCTCTTCATAGACAGTTGCACTGAGTGCATTATCTTCTTCCTCTCTGTGATCTTTGCCAGCATTACTGACAAATGGTGCAGCTGCAGGAAGAAAATGAATCTTTCCCTAAAACAATAAGCATGGTAAAAGATGTAATGAGGAAACACAGATCTGATTTAAGGAGCATCTTTTGAAATGCGAAGCACCTGAGGCAGTCCAACGAGGTCTTAGCTGTCTGTCTAGAATATTTTGTGGTGCTGGATTCCTACACTACGTAGTTGGTGCTCTGATACATTTGCCAGGGAGGCCAGTGAGCAAGTGGGTCATGATGTCTGAACAAATCTCCCTCTGTAAAATGGAACATTCACATCTGTGCTGGAAAAACTCTGGAATAAGCCATGTAAGTACTGACTATTCAGCAGATAATTGGGGAAGTCTCCAAAGCTGGCAGTATGCTGATGTCCACACTACTAAATTCATACGGATGACTTTTTTTTTTTTTCCAAGAAGAAATGCCATTTAATTTGCCTAATTCTTGTGTTAAAAGGCTGAGTATTGACTTTTTCCCTGCCAAGTGATCCTGTGCTTTGCAGTCAGTTTCAATATCTAAATGCCATTTTCTTCTGTCTTTCCCTGCAACAAATTGCCTTCTAGAGAAGAAATGTTGACCCACAGCCTGAGAAAGCTGCGAGAGCAAATTGTTAAAGCCAATTTGTATGTGAGAGAAGCCAATTTTATTGGAGAAGAATTGGACAAGAGGACAGAGTATAAAGTCACCCTCCAGATCCCTGCTTCAAGCCTTAATGCCAACAGTAAGGTAATGTAGCCATAATGGAACTAAAACATTGTTCATGTAGTTTGCTCCTTGGAATTCGTATTCATCTTATTCTAACTAATGATCTAGATAGTTTGCATTGATGTTGAAGTTCACATTTCCTTCTGTTTAAGAGTGACAAAGTCCATGCAGGTTAGGTGATAAAATCCATCATGGTGATAAAATCTATGTAGAATCCATCCACCAAATGTGTTTGCTGTCACGTTATAGGCATTTGCCTTTGCATCGTGGTGCTGAGGTGAGAAATTGCTGACATCCCTGTTGTACAGGGAGGAGCTGGAGCTGAGAGGATTTGGATGATTCCTTCCAGATGTCTTAAACATTTTGAAAGGAGGGAACCAAACCCAGAGTTCTCTGTTGCAGGCTGGCTACCTAAGCTGTCTTATCCTTTCTACTCTTGAGGCCAGCTCAAAATTTTAGTGATAATAAAGGCATCATCATCAGTGCAGTAGCTGTATTTTAACCCAAGATCAGAATTGTTCTGAGTTGCTTTAGAAATTTCTCTTGTTTGCTGGTTTTTCTTGCAGTCTTCTGGCATGTCCAGAAACAGGACATTAGCAAAGCCTTCTGATGCATTCCCCCTCCATAAGGTGTTTTCAGGAGTTGAAATTTGCCTTAACTAGAACTTCAGGCTGCTGTAACTTGGGGATATTTGTGAAATGCCTGAATATTCCTATTTGTAACACTTATCTAAGGTGACCATCCACTGAAACTACTGCCTGTGGCTGGGATGAGATATGGCAGTTAGACTGAAGGTGAATGTACTGTGACAGCCAGATTCAGGCTGTCGTGCTTGAACTCAAATCATCAAGCTGTATTAAAAAGAACAGTCCAAACTTTGCAGAGGTGTTCTCAGTTTTTCTGTCATTTGTAAACTATTTTTCATTGCTGTGACATAGGATCTGCATTAATCTCTCTTTAATTGTTTCTCAGAGAGGTGCAATTCTCAGTGAGCCTGCTATTCAGGTGAGAAGGAAAGGGAAAGGCAAACAGATTTGGTCACTGGAAAAGCTGGAGAATCGATTAGTAGACATGAGGGATCTTTACCAGGAGTGGAAAGACTGTGAGGAAGACAACCCTGTAAGTAAAAACTACACCAGTGCTGTACCACTAGAATTCTTCTCCTATTCATTTTTTTGGTTAAGTAGATGTAAGAAAATCTTCTGGTTCTGGAGGAATGGTGTGGAGAGAGGGAGGGAAAAGGCAGAGGTAACAGTTTCTCTTAGCCTTTGTTTTGCTATTACTGAAGCAATCTTCAGCATTTCATCAGCCCTTATCGCATCACTTTGATGCTTGTTTGCATGCATAGCTCAGTGCAGTAAGGAAACATTATCAGAGCTGGGGCTCAGGCTGACTTCTCTGAATCAGACAGTGTTGGAGAACTTGTTGAGGACAGGCCTTAATACTCTGTGCAAAGTTAAAATCGTGTTTCCATTCTTCTTGTGTCCTGATCTGGCCTCTTGCTTGCATCCCCTTTTCCTGTTAGGCTAGTTTTGTAACACTTGGAAAACTGTTGTGAGAAGTTTGTTTTTCTTACGTTTTTGTGCATTTGGTTAAAGGTGATGAGAGCTTACTTCAGGCGAGCTGATCCGTTCTATGATGAGCAGGAGAACCACAGCCTTATTGGAGTAGCCAATGTCTTTCTTGAGTGCCTGTTCTATGACGTGAAGCTGCAGTACGCTGTGCCAATCATCAATCAGAAGGGAGAGGTTGGTCATTTTTTCCATTATCTATCCTTACTCAACTGCTTATTCACAGTCTGTGGATGTTAATACCACTATATGGTAGATATTTTCCAGTTTCTTGTGCACAAGATCTCTGCTAACAATTTGGGATTGTGCAAGTCCCATACTCGAGTTGTTGAGGCTTCAGATCCAAGCACACTGACTGTGAAAGACAAAAGCTTTGTTTGTACCCTCCAAAATGAAGCAGCCCAAAATACATATTAGAACCAGTATAAGCTATAGGTCTATTGCATTTCATTGACTGTTGTTCATAAAAGGCTGTTAAATATAACACAATAGAAAATCTTCAAAGACAGCTAGAGCAAACATTCTGTGTGCACTCTGTGCCTTGCATATGCACTTTGCAAACTCTCCAGAGACTGATGGGATGGTGAGTGAGATTGCAGCATACTGTTCCCAAAGTCCCTCTAGTGCCTGATGGTTTGTAAAAACGGAAACTCCTTTACAGCAGCAGTCTTTACTCCAAGCTTTCTTTCTCTGGTGCTACAAACGAGCATTGCAAGACAACAGAAAGGAAGAAAATGTCTGCTGGCAGGCTGGGGACGTCAGTCATAGTTATCTGAAAAGGGATGGATTTGTCACTGCTCTCTGGCATACGTATCATTTGTACTCCTTTTTCATCAGGTATCTGGCCGTCTCCATGTTGAAGTTGTTCGAGTGAGTGGAGAGATAGATGACAGGTTGGTTGGTGGTGAGGATAGTCCTGATTATTCCAATGAAAATGACACTCAGGAGAGAAAACTTGTCTGCAGGGTGAGTTCCAGATATACCCCAACCTCGTGAGTAACCTCTCTTTTCATCCCATCTTAAAATAACAAAGCCTCAGGTGCACTGGCTTCTGGACATTAGATATCTCTGTGAAACCTTGCGTGTAATGTTCATTTCCAGTATTCAGCTACACAGAGAAAGTTCTGACTCTAAACTTGTTGATAAATAGTACGGAACGGTGTTGATGTTTCAGGATGAAAAGAAAAGTGACAGCCATTTAGCTGTGTGGTATGTACAGAGTTCAGTCTTCGGCTGTATTTGTTTTCATGGTCTTTGTTGCCTTCAGTCTCCATGATTCTTTGAAGTCTGCAAGGTATTCATTAAACTGTATTTATATACAAGTGCATACAATCTTATCCCAGGCAGTTTTATTGTATTCTTAGAAAACATGGAAGATTTGTGGCAGGGACTGGAGCTGTAATATCTAGTTCAAAAGCAGTCAAAGAATCTGATAAGCTTCCTTTGTTCTGTGAATCATTCTCTCCTTTCTTCACTCGCTTAAATATTTAATCTTTTGTGAAATATATACAGATGTGTTTTGTTTATTAATAATAAAAAGCAAGTGAGCAAGGAGGGTCTACTGGGAATTCTCTGTGATAGGAAAATGCAACTTAGGCCAAGCTTCAGATAGAAGTAAATAAGGGAGGCAAAAAGCACTGGAGGGAATCTGACTCATTTGACCTTAATATGACAAAGAGGTAAATAGAAATTAAATAGAGGTAAATTACATGAAATGTGGTTGATGTGATGGTTTTGTTTAGAATGGATGTATCCAAAAATTGTAGTTTTATTTGTTCATTAAAGAAGGAAGTGGGTGGGGGAACATGCCTTACTTTCGTGTTGTCAGGGCTGTTTTAATATTACTCCCAACATAAGGACAAAAATATCTTTAAAGAAGGGACTGGCAGAATGATGGAGCTCATTTTGGTAGAAATATACAATTTGTCTTGTGTTCTTAAATTGTAACTGTTGCTGCATCTCTCCATTAAAAGTAACTTAAATAATTTGGCCTGTTTCTAAAATTCACCGTGCTAGTTTTTATTCCCAAAAATACGTGATTGCTGACATCTAGTGGCCATTTTCAGCTGATGCACTCAAAATACAGCCTGCAGTGGGTATCAGTGCAGAGGTACATCGTTAGTAAGCTTTTTTTTATTCCCAATAAACCTTCTTAGTTATCCCTTGCAGGGGAACAAAAGAAAATTGTTCTACCAAATGAACTTCCAAATTCTATGAAGAGAATTTAATCCTGATGGATAAGATCTTTTCCTTTGTTTCTCATCTCTTCTCTAGATTAAAATACTTCAGGCAACAGGTTTGCCACAGCACCTCTCCAACTTTGTGTTCTGCAAATACACATTCTGGGATCAGCTGGAGCCAGTTAATGTTGCACCTGAGGTGGATCCTTCCTTATCTCCCATCAGCAAGGAGCCACGCTGCATGGTTGTCTTCGATCATTGCAACGTAAATATATATATTTTTTCCATTTTATTACTGGAACTGTTGGCAGGAAAACCAGGCTTATGCTTGCATAACACTGTTGGTTGCACGTTTGCTCTCATTATTATTCTTCGTGAGGCTGATACCCTAATGCCATTTTTAGTAAGAACTTTCCTTGTAGTACACAATTCATTTGTACAAAAGTCACTGAAGGTGATGAAGTAGATTAATGAAGGAAGGCAGTCAGTTTGGCAGAGACTTATTAGTTTACCTGGAGTGAAAATGCAGCTGAGTATGAGTGGAAGTGTGACACCCTTCTAAGAACATGTCTGCATCTGACCTCGTTACTTTCCATTGACATCAGTGAAGAGACATGGGCAATACTGGGACTTGCTGCCTTTCATCTCTAAGTAGGTGTTGAAGTTAGATAGATCTTAGAACAGGCTGCTTCCTTCTTTTCACTTCAGAGCCACTAGTTAAGTGGAGGCGTCTGCAATAGAGATCTCAGAATCATAGAATAGCTCATGTTGGAAAAGACCTTCAAGATCATCAAGTCCAACTGCAACCTGACCATCCTACCCTAACTCTAGCAACCCTCCACTAAATCATGGCCCTGAGCACCACACCCAAATGGTTTTTAAACACAGCCAGGCATGGTGACTCAACCACCTCCCTGGGCAGCCTTTTGCAGTGCTTTCTGAGATGTCAGAAGTCAACTTAGATTAATCCCAGATGATCACCTGAGTTCTCTTTGTGTTCTTCCTCTCATTTGTTATTACACTGAGCAATGAACTCTATTCATTTGTAAAGTAGATATTGTACCCTCTGATGAGTTTGGAGTTTGATTCTAAGTTCTAGAACATAAGATATTTTTTAGAGGTTGGGTCAGGACTTGGAACAGGATGTGGTCATCTTACAGCTTGTTCTGGAATTTTACCTTTAAGCATGTCTTACATTGTTACCTTGTCTCCTGATTTCACAAATCAAAATGACAGTTCTTCCTTTCCTCCACATTGTGTCTTGGGAAATGGGAACTTTACTACATCCTTACATTAAAGTCAAGACAGTGAGTCTCTAAGCCTAAGTCAGCATTGTGTGGTCACAGTCATTAACCTGTTGTCACTTGCAGGAGTTTTCTGTAAATATTTCTGAAGACTTCATGGAACATCTCTATGATGGTGCTCTGGCAATTGAAGTATATGGGCACAAGCAGAGTGGTGACCGCAAAAATCCAACCCTGTGGGATTTGGGAATCATTCAGGCCAAAACACGGAGCCTTCGAGACAGGTAAATACAGAAAGCAGGTTTTCTGTTTTAAAAACCTGGAAAGTCACTGTCTGAAGGGCTTAATTTTGGGGCAGATTTGAGATAAGTAGTCAAATTTTCAACTGAAAAAAAAAATGTGTTTGAGACTTCATCTGTTAGGCTATTAGAAATAGACTATTGGGAGAACATCATGTGATGTGTCAGTAGGTTTTAAAAATTGAAACAGGAGAAATGCTCATCTCTGTTTGAAATTAAAAGTGGTCAAACTCGAAGGACTTGGAAGCCCCTTTTATTTAAAAAAAGCCATGTGCATTAGTAGTCTTTTAGAAAGGAGCAGAAAATAGTAAGCTGATTAATTTTTGTTATATTGTTATGAGGATCTGAGCCAGAAAGAGCTATCAAGTCTAGAACAGCAAGATGATTGTTCTGACTGTACAGTGATGTATTTATTCAAGGTCAGACTCCTGTTTGTTCTTGGACATGAAATGTTACCACTGTAATGCTTCCATTGAAAGAGCTGTATAACTAATTACTTCAGTTAGGGTAAATATTGCAATAAAACAGTAATTCAAACTGAAAGGTTGTGTATTTCTTTATTGGCAACCAATTCTTATCGCCAAACTCGGCTTGGTAGCATTTTCTTAAATGTAAGTTGTTTTGCTCCTCCTACTGGAATACAGCTCTGGAACTTAATTTAGTGGCAGTTATTTCTCTTTTTATTTATTTCCAGCCTAAGAATTTGGTGAACATGTTGAGTATTAGGGGAAATATAGGAAAATTTAAAAGAGAAGTCAGGAAAATGTGGCAAAGAGAAGCTGTGTGTTACGAAGTAGTTACATTCAGTAGCTGAGCAGAACCTCCTTCCTTCTTAATTTTGAGTTACTAAAAACTGACAGTAAGTATTTAAGCTCTTGGAAGAGTTTGACAGAAGGCAGTGGTATGATGTAGTTCAGGAAGATGCCTTCATTTTGGAAAGCTTGTGAGACAATGTCATTTTCGTTTGGCTGTTTTCTCTATGGACTTGATAGCTGTCAGCAACACTGAATCTCTGTAGATCTGGTAGTTGAGACTAGAGCTTAAATATTAGCATCTAGTAGAATTGGTTTTCATAGTGTAGTGAAGAAAAGGCTTATTTCTGATGGTTGACTAGAAGGGCTGTCAGTAAAATGTATTGTTTTTTAAATTTATTAGCATAGCTAATAATCCTGTGTGGTAACAAGCAGCATCTATGGGAATGTTCTTTCACTTCTTCAGTCTGTGGTCAGGGCCAATAGTTGTTTTTTTTTTCTTCCTTCTCTCTTTTTCTTTCCTTCTCTTTTTCTTTTGGCAGAAAAAGAAAGAAAGAAAGAAACGGCATTTGATGTATTTTGCAGGTGGAGTGAAGTAACCCGAAAAGTAGAGCTCTGGGTTCAAATTCTAGAGCTGAATGAGAATGGGGAATACTGCCCAGTTGAGGTGACTCCTGCCAAGGACGTTTGCACTGGAGGCATCTTTCAGCTCAGACAGGTAAGGTGGCACATGCAGGATTTCAGCAGTGAATAGAGATGGTGGGAAGCTGAGAGGGCTCTGTTTTGTGTGGACAGAGGGATGGTGTCCAAGTTGCTCTCAAGCCTAGGCATTGAGTATGATCTTGTGTACGTGGAGTCCTTTTGTGTTTGGTGAAACTTAGAAAGTGTAAGTTCATACTTAAAGCTGATCAGAGGCTCATCTGAGATTTTTTGAAGGCCAGACTTCCCCCTTAATTGATGCTTTCAGCCAACTATTCACTTTCTTTTGAGTTGTACGTGCATTACTTAACATTTTTAGGTGACAAGCTATTGCCAAAGTAACACCAGGAATTAGTGAAAGTTAGATACAAGCTGTACCTCTGAGCTCCCCAACTGATTTGATTTTTCCTATGGATTTTATTGAGGAAAAGTATTGATAGCATCAGCAGGTAGGCAAGAATTTTGAAGTCAAGGAGACCAGAGTCAGGAAAAGGTCACTTAAACTTCAATAGCTCACCAAGTAGGGCTGTTTTCTAACAATCTTATGGGTAAGAGATCCAACTTTCTGCCTTCAGAAGTATTAAAAATCCAATAGCTACATGTTCTGAAGGATTTTCCAGACAAGTAAACTGAGTTGTTGAATGCTGATTTTTTTCCCCATGAATACCTGAATACTGCAAACATAAATGCTTGCAACAGAAAGGGTATCTCCTGTACAGCAGGTCACTGAGATTACAGTACTCAGAAGAGCATAATATAAAATGCTGCTTGCAAATGACTGCCGGTAGAGGTCTCTCTTTGAACATTTTATGTTCTGTTGTTGTTAACAAGCATTTCACATTATTCTCTTGGACAGGGGCAATCTCGAAGAATTCAGGTTGAAGTGAGATCTGTGCAGGAATCTGGGACCTTGCCACTGATGGAGGAGTCAATACTATCTGTTGGAATTGGTTGTGTTCAAATAAAACACGTTAAGTCACAAAAAGTACCTGAAATTTATCAGGTAAGAGTCTGAATATGTCTTATAAGCTACTCATATTTTCAAGACATGTAAAAGCTTAAGGTTATGCCCCAAATTTGTTACAGCTGTGCATTGCTTTCAAGTTTTAGTTGATTTGCAGCAGGGATAGGGAGGCTGTTATTTAACCTACTAGTTATATTTGTATGTGTGTAAAGCAACAACAAGAACTGTCAGAATGCTTTTGATAGGCGATACTGGGAGTTAGGCAGGATGGTCTAAGTGCACGTCTTTGAGAAAGTCTTAAACAAAAATCATTTTCTGTGACAAAAGTGTTATTTGGAATGCGACCTTCTGGCTGTGTTCTGGATTGTGCTGCTTTTAAGGATAGGAAACACTGTAGTGAATAGCACGTTATTCAGGACAGGAAAGAAAAAGACAAACCTTCTAAAATTCTTTCGGAGTTTGTCCAGTAGATTTTACTTCAGGTATTAGGTATGACAGTATGCCATATCAGACAGAACTGGCAAAGCCAGAATAGTTCTTTCAAGAGGAAGGACTTCAGCTCCCCTTGAAGAAGAGCCTGAACTGCCTCTGATGCTGGTAACCCACATGGGAAAGAGCTATTGAAAGCCTTGTTATATTAGTTCTGCTGCTTACAATAGCTTTCTGACTTGAACATCTGGATTTTTAGTCCCCTCATTAGCATTTCTGTATCTCAAGTAAATCAGTATCTGTGGAATGTGAAAGATTTTCTAAAGAGTTTGAACTAAGAAAATGCCTCTTCTATATGGCTTTTTAATTTTAGCTTAGCTAGATTTTTGCTTTCATTACTAAGATACAAAGTAGGCTCCAGTGACTTGTTATTAGTTAAATAGATAAGTAATCACTTAGGATTGGAGACGTTGCTGCTGTTCCTTTCCCTGTGCAGCAGTGGCAGTTGTGCCTGCTCTCGGTGCAAGCAGGTCTGCTTGTGATGCACGTCAAGAACAAAAGGTACTGTCTCCCATCAGAAAATAATGGCAATCAAAACATGTGAAGTCTACCTTGTGGCTGTTGGTGTGGCAGAGTTATTCCACCTCCTCAGCAATTGGCTTAAACGCTTACATTTTTTTTCCTCTATATGCTACAGCAAAGTTGCCTTGAATCCTTTATGTCAGATGTTGTAAAATTCATACTTAAGTCTTGCAGGTAGAAAAAAAAACAAGCAGGTTTTTCTTTGCTATCCAGGATCAATAGGTTTCAAGTTGTTCTGCTTTAACTCTTACATCTTTCTTAGGGCTACTGAAGTATTCCTCTTTCTTCCATATATGAACAATTTTTAGCTGTGTTCCTGTGAAATGTACATTTATTTTTTTGTGTTGGGACATGAGCTGCTGATAGCAGCAAATCTTTGGGATGTCACTGTTGCATTCTGTGGTCACTGCTAAACTCAGACTTGTACAGATGATTGCTAATATTGCTTAAGGTAGCAGTACCCTTTGCATTAAATGTGTTTCCTGCTGTCAAAAAGCATTATTGATGTGGTTTTGCATGTTTTGACTTAGGAAGAAGATGATGAAATGGACAGTTACCAGGTAAAATTTCTCATATTACAATCTTGGATATTTTCAGATTAAAACATAGTAAAGGAAGATCAGTATTTTATCTTTTCTGCATCAAAAGCTTTTCCTCTGTAGATAGCAAAAACTGAGACTTGCATAGGTTGTTATGCTACAAAGCCATACGGTGGATTAGAGAGATAGAAACAAAAGAATAAGATATCTTGATCTGTATTTCAAAAGCATGGTCCAGTTGCTTTTCATTTTCTGTTTTGAGTAAAGGAAGGTGTCTGTATTTTGACAAATTATGGATAGGTTGAAATGTTCTTAATGTAGACAAAAGTAAGCAGAGTAGTGCTGAAAAGGTAATCAAAATACTTCATACTGCTTCACATTATGGATGTATGTGTGAGACCTGGAATAAACTACTGAGTAATCAAGCCCTGGATGTGCAAGAGGGGTTCTGTTCCTAGAACCCTAAGATGGCAGTGAAATAAATACTGAAATTTGCATGGTAATGGTTTGATTTTTTCTTAAATGTATGTAATGTCACTGTAACATGAGCCTTACAGGAGAACTGATGAAGTACAACATCTGTGATGTTTGTTTCACCTTTTTCTGAATAACTTAAGCAAAAACACTTCATCATCATTGTAGATCTCAACTTAGTGTAATGTGAGCAAAGAGATATTTAGGCTTAATGCTCCCTGACAGATTGCTGCATACTTGCAGGGGTCTGCAGGTGAGTAATAAATAGTTTATAATCTTACATCCACTCATTTTTCTTGACAAACTATTTGTTGTAGCTTGTTTTGGAATGAAAGTGAACTGTTACTGCCTTAAAAAGAACCTTTCCTAAAGGCATCCCAGAGTGGATAGCTCATCTGTGTGGCACCCAGTATACTGCATGTAGAGTGTCACACATCATTTCTGAGATTTCTGTATCAGAGACAAACGAACTGGGTGTTCTTGCAGATACATGGATATTTTTTGAACGACCTGAGCACTCAAAAATATTTTAAAAGGCTCAGGTGCAAATGCCATGGCTAGGGATAATGGCATGATATGGGTTAGGAATGGATTCCTAATGTAAGGCTGCTAAGTACTGAGCATAAGTAGTGAGCCATGAGCATGAGCTGGAGTTTCCAGCTCTGCTACAAAGTCATGGCTGCCAAGTTTTAGATGAGGTTTGAGCAAAGAAGGTGGATAAAGTGAAGTGTGTTCAGCTGAGCACTGGGTAGCACAAAATAACAGCTGGAGAAAAAGCCGTGCCTTAAGCTGGCAAGCTAAAATGCTAAGAAAGCTTTTTTACCATAGTGGTAGTCAAACACTGTAGCAGGTTACCCAGAGATGTTCTGGAGATTCCATTCTTGGAGATGCTTGGGTCCCAATTGGACCCAATCCCAAGCAGGCTGCTGCAAACTGAACCTGCTCTGAGCCCAGAGCAGGGCTGGACTAGGCAGCCTCCCTTCCAGCCTCAGCTATTCTGCACTGCTCTTTAAGCTGTTCTCTAAAAAAGAAGAGAGAAGAGAAGAGTGAAGTGATTCAGTAGAGGTTTGCTCTCTCTTTCTTATCTGCTTCTTGTGTACAAGTGAGCAATAGGGTTGAGGAAACATTTGAGCCACAAATAGGAAATATTGGCTTTTCTGAGTCAATAATTAGTATGACTTCTTTCCTCTGTACAGGATAGGGATTTGGAGAGGCTCCGTCGGAAGTGGCTGTGTGCCTTAACAAAGCGTCAGGAATACCTTGATCAGCAATTGCAGAAACTTGTTGGGAAGTCTGGTAAGCAAAACACACTTGAGATAACAACAGTGGGAGGCTGAGATACGCACAGGCACTTTCAATGTATTGTAAAATCATAGAATCATGGAATTGTAGAATGGCTTCAGTTGGAAGGGACCCCAAGGGTCATGAATCTCCAACCCCCCCACCACATGCAGGGCCACCAACCTCCCCATTTCATAGCAGCCCAGGCTGCCCAGGGCCCCATCCAACCTGGCCTTGAACACCTCCAGGGATGGACGGGGCATCACAGCCTCTCTGGGCAGCTGTTCCAGCACCTCACCACTCTCATGGTAACGAACTTCCCCTTGATATGCAACCTAAATCTTCTCTCCTTTAACTTAAAACCATTTCCCCTTGTCCTGCTGTTATCACCCCTTTCAAAGAGTTGATTCCCCTCCTGTTTGTAGGCTCCCTTTAGGTACTGAAAGGCTGCCATGAGGTCACCCCGCAGCCTTCTTTTCTCCAGGCTGAACAAGCCCAGCTCCCTCAGCCTGTCTTTTTACAGGAGGTGCTCCAGTCCCCTGATCATCTTTGTGGCTCTCCTCTGGACCCTCTCCAACAGCTCCCTGTCTTTCTTGTGTTGGGGTACCCACACCTGGATGCAGTACTCCAGATGGAACCTACAAGGGCAGAGTAGAGAGGGACAATCACTTCCCTGTCCCTGCTGGCCACCCCAAATCTAGAAAAGAAGGAGTAAAGTGTTGAATCTCTGAGTCTACCACTACTTCACTTTCAGTGAAACAAAAGTTGGAGAAGCTTATGCAGAATTCAGTTTTTTTCGATGCTGTGTGCTTCTTTGTGTGCTGAACTTCTGAGCAGAGTGGGTCTGATTTTATTAAGATGGTATAGCAACAACACTTGGCAGTGGCACTGAGTCAGAAATGCTCTCTGTTGTCCTTACTGACATTGCTTCCCCAGATAAAACAGAGGATGATGCTGATCGGGAGGCACAGCTTCTAGAGATGAGGCTAACGCTCACTGAAGAAAGGAATGCTGTAATGGTGCCTTCTGCAGGCAGTGGGATCCCTGGAGCTCCAGCAGAGTGGTATGAGCATGCATTGCCACATGAAAGAATTAACATAAAAATGATGCATGGCTTCTTCCTGACTTGAATCGTTGCCATTTTGTTGCTTTCCTTAATCTGGACTCTACACTGCATGAGGAAAGTTGTTAAAATTAGGACTCTTGCTTATATTATTTTATTAGGCTGTGTATCTGAAATCCAGAAATGCTATTTAGTAAACGAAACCACTATTGATCAGAGAGTAATTATGACCTTCTGAAGAAACGGAATCAATATTTATTACCACTGCACTTACCATTTTAAAAAATTAGCTAATATGTTAATTACCTAGTTCATTCACTTAAAAGGCTGCTCTGTCATAATAAAACTGCATCTACAGGAGCATTTTGTTGCGCTCCTGGTTGAAGTGCAAAGTTTGTTTAGTCAGCAAGTGTTCCATGTAATTTTCTAAACATTAAAAATAGTAAATTACACTACACTGAGCTTGCCATACTGTAGCAGCTGTGAGTAACAACTGCAGATAAGGAAGCAAGGCTGCTTTGCTTCAGACCTCAGCATTGGTTGCTTTCAACTTTCTGCAGTGTTTTTCTGAGCTAAACTCTGACGATATTTATTGATGGAATTGACTGTCACGGGGTTTTAAATGGAGATTTGTTAAAATTAGAATCATAGAATCATAGAATGGCCTGAGTTGAAAAGGACCTCAAAGATCAGCTAGTTTCAACCCCCCTGCTGTGTGCAGGGTCGCCAACCACCAGACCAGGCTGCCCAGAGCCAGATTAGTACTTCTGAAACATAAAGATGTCATATGCTTTATTGGAGTACCATTGTCTTCAACATTAAAATACTGGGGTTTGAAAACAGTGGAGCTGCAGGAAACTTCCTTGGTGAAGAATCTATTTTGAACACATTTTCTCCAAAGGAAGTGTTCAGTGTGGTTCTTAGTGTGACCTTATACATCATATAAAAATCCAGCCTGCTCTTATTCACCATAAAATCATTAAGTTTGTCATGAGATGGCTACAGCCTTTCTACAGCTGTGACTGTAGCTAGGTGTCTTTTAAAATGTCTTTGATGCTTCATATTCCATTTTAGCACATCATTAATGTTGTAGCTTTAAAGTGCAAGGCCACAGAACACTCAGTTTTTAAAACAAGCAGAGCACAACCTGTGTTATCCCTGAATCACAGAATCACAGAATGGCCAGGGTTGGAAGGGACTTCAAGGATCACGAATCTCCAACCCCCTGCCACATGCAGGGCCACCAACCTCCCCATTTCATAGCAGCCCAGGCTGCCCAGGGCCCCATCCAACCTGGCCTTGAACACCTCCAGGGATGGACGGGGCATCACAGCCTCTCTGGGCAGCTGTTCCAGCACCTCACCACTCTCATAGTAAAGTGCTTCCCTCTGACATCCAACCTAAATCTTCCCTCCCTCAACTGAAACCCCTTTCCCCTTGTCCTGCTATCCCTGAACACATGCTGTGAAAAGCATGCCTTGTGTGGCTGCTTGGGCTCTGGGACAGATGTGTTTTATAAGACAGAGAAACAGTTGTGCACTGTGGCAGCATCAATGGAAGCTTGAGAAGTTTGGTGCTGGATTTTCTGACCAACTCTGCTGTCTTCACTGACATCAATAATGCAGAGGGGTTTGCATTTCATAAATGTGTATGTCAGAGTAAGTAAACTTAATTTTGCTATTAGTATTTTAGAGGGAGAAGACATTTCTGAAAGCAGAGGTCAAAGAATGTAATAATAGTAAGAGAGCTGGTATAAAAGAAGTAGCAATTTAGTTGAGACTCTGCAACAGTAAATTAAAATAAAGCTGTTTGGCAAGGTTATCATTGGTCTGACTTGGAATTGCAGTTGTACTGAATGTAATATTCTGTGAGCTTTTATCATAAAGTACGTGTGCTGGGTAAATCTGCTGTAATTTAAATGCCGCCATTGTCACTGTCTTACATTTTAGGACTCCCGTGCCTGGTATGGAAACTCACATTCCTGTTATTTTCCTTGACTTGAATGGTAAGTGGCTCTTAAAAGGACAGAGAACTTTGAAACAAACTTTGTACAACCAGTGATGTGGTAGAATTTAAAGCTAAGAAGATGATGAAATGCCCGGAACATCAGGTAGATCGATTTGAAGTGACACGTTTTTCACTGAAACACGTTGCTGAATGTTTCAAACCACACAGCGTTATGTATGGAAGGGACTGTGCATTCTGACAACCCTGCTACTCTGCAGATGTTTGGGTCAGTAAAAAGGAAATAGTAAAATGAGAGTACCCAACAGGATGAACAGCAGTAGATGATGTCATAAAAAAAGTAATCTCTGGATGGAATGCTCCTCCCGAGGCCTTGCAAGGTTTTTATGCTGGTGCTGTATTATGTCTTTAACAGTTGGAAGAAAATATGAAGTCACCATTAGTAATGTCTGCATAACAAAAATAAACAATTCAAATACAAGATCCAGTGTGGTGTACTTGATTAGATAGTGTTAGGAAAGATGGGTAAATCACAGATGAGAAACGGAGAACCCCAAATAGACCAGGGAGCCAGCAGTGCTTGATTGGTTGAACAAATCCTTCTCGTGATGTTTGGAAGAGGGTCTGTGCTTGGGTTAAAAGCATCAGGTAAGAGGTGAGAAGTGGCATTCTGCCTGTGGAGATGAGGGTTTTGCTGTGGTGCTGTTTGCATTAAGGCTTATTTACCTCAAAAAGCCCATTGAAATATTGAAGGGCTTCAGAGAGGAGCGAGTTAATAATTCATTAATGGTGGGGGACTTAAGCGGGTTGAGCGTGTTCCTGAAAACCATGCTAAAGATTTAATCATGGTCTAAATGTACCATACTTCTTCAACCAGCTGCTCTTCTTTATTTCAAAAAAGAAAAAAAAAACAAAATCACCTAGCTAATAAACCCAAGCAATGTACTTGGTATAATTGTGAAGCAGTGCTCAAAATAGAATGGAGGATATTTAAGGAATAAAAAGGAAGCGAAGGGATATTTACAACCAGAGGATTTTCCTGCACAAGAGAGTACTTTATAAGGCTCACTTTGCGTTCCCACATTTTTGTGAACAGTTTCTATGTAGAAATGAAATGTAAATTAATAACTTGGGTGTTTTTAAAAAGGAAATTATGATTTTACCTTCTCTCCCTTCTGCATTCACCACTGATTCTAGCTGATGACTTCAGCTCCCAAGATAACCTTGATGACCCAGAAGCAGGTGGGTGGGATGCGACTCTTGTTGCTGAAGAAGAGGAGGAATTTTTTGAACTGCAGATTGTAAAACATCATGATAGTGAGGTAAGTAGAGATACAGATTAGCACATTTAACTCAGAAGCCTTTTAGATGTTTGCTTTATACGTATAAGGCCACTAAGTTGGTCAGGCAGGACTTGCCCTTGAGAAGTCCATGCTGGTTGTCTCAAATCACCTCCATCTCTTCTACTGCCTTAGCATGGTTTCCAGGATCTCCTCCATGATCTACACCAGCACAGGCATGAAGCTAACAGGTCGGTGGTTAATTGGATAGTCCTCTCTACCCTTCTTAAAAATGGCTGTGACGTTGCCTTTTCACACCCATCTTTAAAGATATCACGGAAGTCATATCGTATCATATCATATCACAGAATGGCCTGGGTTGCAAAGGCCCACAATGCTCATCCAGTTCCAACCCCCTGCTGTGTGCAGGTCACCAACCAGCAGCCCAGGCTGCCCAGAGCCACATCCAGCCTGGCCTTGAATGCCTGCAGGGATGGGGCATCCACAGCCTCCTTGGGCAACCTGTTCCAGTGCCTCACCACCTTCTGGGGGAAAAACTTCCTCCTCAGATCCAACCTAAACCTGCCCTGTCTCAGTTTATAACCGTTCCCCCTTGTCCTATCACCATCCACCCTCATAAACAGCCGTTCCCCCTCCTGTTTCTACGCGCCCTTCAAATATTGGAAAGCCACAATGAGATCCCCCTGGAGCCTTCTCTTCTCCAAGCTAAGCAAGCCCAGTTCCCTCAGCCTTCCTTCAGGGAGGTCCTTTTTGTAGAGGCAGTTGTTGTTTGCAAGGGACATTCGCTAGGAGCTGAACCACAGTTTGAAAAATAAAATTCAAGAATCTTCCTTCATCTGAGTCTCAGCCAATTAAATTATGAAAGCCTTCAGCTGAAAAAGCAAGCAATCTTAACTAAGGTTATGGTTAACATGTTTAGCTGTGCACTGTTACGTGCATTATGTTCTCATTTTACCACATAGCTCATTGTTTTACATCTTCACAACTCTTGGTGGATAATTTCTGCTACAAGGTTTAGAATAATTGGATATGGTTTTTTAACTTAGTCTTCTACGTTCTTTTATGTTTATTATTCCTGTTGATTTTGATTGGCTTTGTTGTCTGCTGTTGTTCTCCTTTGTCTTAAAAGCCTGTAAGGATAAATGCCAAAATATTTTTCTTGTGATTTCAACAAAAAAAGCATTTAAAACTGCAGTAACAATAATTATGAAATTATTAAGTAATCGTTTAGGGATGTGGTTTAGTGGGCATAATGGTGATGAGTTGGTGGTTGGACTTGTCCTTTGTGGTCTTTTCCAATCTATGATTCTAATGATCTATATTTTAACAGTCAAGAAGAGAAATTCCAGCATTTGCTGTATTGATAGAAGTGTTTCCACAAAATGTTTCAACTCTGCATTCCGAATATAGGAGATCTCAAATACTGAGTGCAGAGGTTGTGTAGTGAGATGGAAGATTTTCACTGCAATCTCAGTTGCTGTCTAGTTTATCTTAATAAATTAGGCCAAATGGCCCTGCAGTTTTGCATATTTTAAAATTTATTTGCAGTGATCTTGGGTATTCAGTGGTCTTTTTATTGAGAGGAAATGTTCCAGTTTGAGCAAGTTGGCATTTTCAATCCCAGCATCTTCATTTGGTAAACTAATCTCAATTTCTTAAATGGCCTCTTCTGAAGTGCAGGGATTTTTCTTCATAGGGACTGAAATGGAGAAGCTGACTCTCAAAATTTATGTATTATGTATTTTTCATAATTATGCTTAATTAATTACAGTTAATTATACACCTAATTATGCTTATTAGAGGATACATTTTTTTTTTTCCTTCGCAGGTGAAAGTAGAAGCCTCCTGGGACTCCACAGTCCACGACTGCATCCAGCTCAGTAAAGGAACAGCAGCAGATGAAAGAGTTTACCTTATTGTGAGAGCCACTGTGCAGCTCAGCCATCCTGCAGAAATGCAGTTGGTGTTGCGCAAACGCATCTGCGTCAATGTTTATGGCAGACAGGTTTGTCTTCTGCAGTCCTTCATGTGTTCACCCTGCCCTGAGCTTGTCACTGCCTCAGGAAGGGAAGGCTGTGGTTTGTGCAACAGGACTCTGCTGTGACTGTTCTCTTTCATTTATACCAGAATGGAAGCATCATATTAGCAGCTTGCGGGAGGATTTAGGCTGCCATGTGGTTTTCACTGCATTTTTTACATTGTGGATGATGATGCAGCTTTTTTTTAAGGCTTAATGGCAACTTAGTATATGGGAGCCTTTGTTAGCTACTGAGTGACTGCTTTATCCCCATTCATTGAGCAAAGTAGAAAAAGCTCACTTGTCCTGAGCTTGGAGTTCCTATTTTACAAAAAACTGCATCCAAAGAAACTTGGGTGTTTCCCTACTCCTGTAGTATATTCACACATTAGTGCTATTTCTGTGTAGTCATTCAGATATTTAGAGGTAAGCAAGCAGTAGCTGGAACAGAGATCCCTTTGTGTAATGTCTCAGCTAATCACTCTCAGTCTAACCTGTTTTCCAGTTGTGCTGTATTTCTGATGCTGCGTAGTTGAGAGTAGGATGCTTCCTAAGTGGAAAGCAGAATTTTGTTATTCCATTTGTGGCAACACGTTCTGACAAATATCTTATTCCTACCATGGTGAGGAAGAAGATTTTGTTCAGCATTGCCTCAGAATCCAGCTTCCCTTAGCAATGATGATGACAAAGCAAGGAGCCTGAATTGTTGTTCTATTTGCACTTCTGTATTAAAATTTGGAGCAAGAGCAGAGAGGTGTGGTCCCTCCCAGGAACCCTGTAGGCCACTGTGAGCTGCTTTTACTGTTCAAAATGTAAAAACTACAGCTCTCAGGCAACAGCTATTTCTCAGAAAGGGATCAGGGATTTTTAAATAATACACAGCGGGAGGAATTTGCTCAGTAGGTTGAGCCTGCCAATAGTTATAACTGTGCTAAGTCTTCATCAATTCTGTTTTCTGCAGATTCTGTCAATTATTCTTCCTTACTGTTCTCCAATACCGAATCTTTCTTGCTAGCTTTCTGGCTAACTTTCTTGCTAGCTTTCTAAAAAATCCTCATCGATAACCTTTCCCGGGCGTTTGTCTCAGCAGCATCTTTGAATGACTCATCTCTGCATTAATTCAACAGTCCAGTTCTTAACCCTGCGAGGCGCCAAGTCAGCATAAACAATGACCATGCCCCCTTAAATCATCCTTCATAACGATCTCTTTGGTCAAGAATTTAATGCCTGTACTTGTCAATATTCAAGACAAGTCACCTAAGGCTCCACAAAAAAATATCCAGAACTAGCAAATGTATTGCGTGCTGGTTTAACAGTCACCTTGCAGTGAAGGAAGGTAATTCTTTTTCTGTGTCTTAAATGCAGAAGAGCAAATGATTTGTCTCCAAGTCAAAATCTTTGAATCTTAAGTATTTGCTGGCTAATCTTTTGGGTTTGGGCTTCTTTCTTTGTCAACTCTACTTACTTCACTCGAGTACATTAAAACATTTTTTTCTGTAGCAAGAAATATTTCCTTTCTGTCTCCCCACAGGGCTTTGCACAGAGCTTCCTCCGAAGAATGTCTCACCGAAGTTCCATTCCTGGCTGTGGTGTCACTTTTGAGATAGTCTCAAATATTCCAGAGGTGAATAAGAATGCAAATTATCTGAAATTGGCTGGGATTCTCTAATTTCCTGCAATGTCCCTTTATTTTAAGCATGCTTTTTCTTGCTGCTGGAAGCATAAAGTATGATTCTTATAAAAGATTAAGCAAACTTATTTACATGTTTAGACTTATCAACAACGTGTGTCTTGTCAGTGTCACTGTGTATTTTGTTGAGTGAGCATCCATTTGCTTAAGTCCTTGAAGAAACGTTTTAAAGGAAAGGGGAATAAATATAGGTAGCTGAAATACCTCATGTAGGGAATGTGATAATATGTTAAAAAAGCAAACAAGCAAACGAAACCAACAATACAAACCAACAAAATATTAACCACCCTCCACACACCCTAAATTCTTAAGTAACATCTTAATGTAACCCTTGATTCCTGAGTACATTCATAGTTGAATCCTAATTCCTTCCTTCCAGACAGATGCTCTGTCAGAGCACTTGTAAAGCATTAACACATGAAGAGCCAAAGGGCTGATTGCTGCCTGACTCTCTTTTATGTTCTGATGTATTTAACACCGTGTTTCAACGTCTCTCAAGCTATGCCCATTTTTTTTTTCCTTCTGCAAGTCACTTGAAATTTTATTTCCTTCACGGAGTAGATAATGCCTTAAATGTGTTTGAGTGCTTTATAATTACAAGATATCTGAATACAGCCCTTTAGCTAATCAATGGCAATGTCTTACTGTGAGACTCTCTCAATAAAAAAAAAAAAAAAAACACAGGAAAAAGGGAATGAAAACCAACAACAACCATGTATAACTTGAGGTGGCGTTGATGATTTCTGAGTATGATATGGCATATTTAGAAAAGTCCAACAAGGCATTTGGATCTCCCCCTGTACTTAAGGGAAAACAGTGTTGAATCTGTCCTGCACATTTTAAAAATGCATTTTCTTCAGGACTGATGGAGGAGGGTTTTGTTTTTAGAGCATGTCATTTCTTTTCTTCTTTCCAGGATGCTCAAGGAGCTGAAGAGCGGGAAGCACTGGCCAGAATGGCAGCAAATGTTGAAGACGCAGCTTCAGCTGACTCTGAAGCCTACATAGAGAAGTACTTGCGAAGTGTGCTGGCTGTGGAGAACATTCTCACCTTGGATCGTCTGCGGCAGGTCTGATGTTAGGGCTGTAGCACACAGCAGTTGTGTACTTACTCAGTACAGTATATGACAATGCAGATGTTTTCATAAGGACATACAGTGGCTGGCAACCCAAGACCCCCCCCCTTAAGCTTTACAAAGTGTGCCTGTGGCAGAAGTCCAAAGAAGCAAATGTAGTTCACTTTACATAGATGTTCTCACTGAATTATCTGCAAGATGGGTGAATGGGGCTGGGAGCTTTGTATTACATGCACCATCTCTTATCCTTGGTTGGTTTTTAAGACTGTCCATTGCTGATTATGTAGCAGAAAAAGCAGATAGGGTTGATGTGAGCTTTTGCTTTCTGAAGGTTAGGATTTACTACAGATTTTCCAAGTTGCTAGTAGAGCTCGTGTCATTTTGAATCACAAAATCATAGAATCATTACAGCTGGAACAGACCTTTAAGATCATCTAGTCCATATGCTCATATTCTGCCTTGGAGCAACCAAACCTGTTCTCTTTAATATGTATGACACTGATTGGGTTAATCTTGAGCACTGCAACTTGATCTGTGTACCAGGGAAAATATGGAAGAGAAAAACATTTATTGAAAATTGTTCTTCTGGATATAAATTATGCAAGAGTAAAAGAAAGTTATGCAAAGCAAGCCAGAGTGTGTGCTTGCCCGCTATAAATTAATGGTGAAGTGCGATGCACTCGGAAGTATTGAAAGCAAGGTCCCTGTCATGTGTAATTAGTTTAAGGGATTAAAATAGGAGCTCAGCTACAAAAAGAAGCCTGTCTTCACATCTGTAGCAGTCATCTCCCAGAATCAGAATTAGCTGTAAAGTCCTATATGTGCCAATCAGCAAAAAACTTAATGTTTTTCCACTCTTGCACTTCTAGCTGTGTTACATACAATTTTTAGATTACAGTAAACTTCACAGATGGGAGCCAGTGCTATACAGCTGTTTAATAACATTTTTCTTGTATAGACAAAGATGGGATGATTGGAGCTTGGATTCTGGCAAAACACGCCTAGTATTTTCTATCTTTTGCTTCTGTGTGATTTGCAGGAAGTTGCAGTAAAAGAGCAGCTAATGGGAAAAGGAAAACTCTACCGGAGGAGCCTGAGCTCTCCCAATGTGAACCGGGTGAGTATTCCGTGCTGGAGTCCGCAGCAGATTGAGGGCAGCAAGTGCATCTTTCAATTACCAATCGAACATAGCAATAAATTTCCTTTTGCTTGACTGTTCTGCTTGTCTGTGCTGTTTGTCATCCTGCAAATCACTGTGGGTAGACAAAATCTGCATGTTTTCATATTTTCACCGTACGGATTAGTGTGCTTTAGAGTACCTGCATAAATCCACATCGTTGGAAAAAGCAGAACACTAGTTTTTCATCTAACTATCAACTTTTTCCCTAGAAGTTTTGAAAGCAAGTTCCAAGTATTTACTGATTTTAATTTTGTGTTGTAGAAGCATTATCTTTTTCTTGATTAGTGCATAAGAAGAAAGAGACGTTTCTGCTTTCCAACGTTTTAAATGAAATGCTTTGGTTGAGCTGATAATGAAAACTGGTCAAATTTTGGCCTCTCTTAGGTCACTAATTGGGATTTCACCTTTCATCGTCTCTCGACTTTCAGCTCCGCTTTAACTGAAGGCTTTACTTTCACCCTTCCTTGTGTTCGTCAAGTTGCATATTTATCAGTTGTTCAAGTTTTTGTTAAGAAATAATTCTGCTTGCCTTGACCATTTCAGCTTTCTGCAAGCCGCCAAGATTTAGCTCCTCCTTATAACCTGAGCAGCAATCGGGTGAGTATCTGAAGCTCTCCTGGGAAATCTTCTACTGAAAAGGAGTAGCTACCATGACTGCATTACACCAGGTGCAGGGGTGTAGTTGAGAAATATCCTTACAAGATGAGGCACACCCACCTGTTCCTTGTATCATTGAGACTGCTCATTGGAATTACTTGCTTTGTGCAGCACCAGACATCCCTGGGAAGGCTCCCATGTTTTCATCAGCCACGTAGCACTGCTGCCAACAACTGTGGGATGTGCAGTGGCAGGCCTGTGCCAAACAGACCAGGTTAAACGTAGCCGTCCGTCACTTGGGGGTGTGCTTTTCAAGGGAAGTTTTCTCACTGTCTATCTTCAGAGCTCTTCCAAAGCTTTCAGTTGAATGGATGCAAACCTGTTGGGTAAGGGACAAATCTGAGCTCACGTCTAAGCTCAGGTTCATCTTCAGTATAGAATGGAATGCATTGAGTCTATGCCTTTCAGGGCAGAACCCTGCAGTGGATGATTTGATAATTCAGCCCATTACGCTCCTTAAAAATAATGGCACAGATCAAAAGTGTTTCTTCAAAAAGAGAAAAATTAAAATTAAATGTATTTTCCAAAGCCAAGATAAACTAAGGGGCTCTCTCCTGATAGATATTTTGCCAAGTGAGCATGTAGTCATTTTGAAAAGGTGAATCTAGTGGTGACAAGACGTTTTAATGCATAATGCAGTTGCACGGAATAATAGGATTTTGATGTAGTGCTCTAGCATTGGTTGCTAAATCTGCTACATCTGATCCATGTAGAGAATGCTAAAAGGTGTGCAGGTAATCAAGTGCTTACAGCAGCTTCCGTTTGGAGAGAACTGTGGAATGTCTCAATATTGTAGGTTTTTAAAGCAGAAATTAAAGTCTGGAGTACTTACATTTTTTGTTTCTCTCCTCTCCTCAACAATTTCCCTCACTTCATGTTTCAGAGTCCAAAGGTCCCAGCAGAGGTAATGCATTAGGTCCACCTAATGAGTGGGATAATAATTTTATCTCACTATAAAGTTTATTTTGCTCCCTTAAACGCTTTTACTTCCTGCTTTGAAGATGCTGCTGTTGGTGTCTCATTTGCATAGTAGACAGCAAATGAGATTTTTCTGTTGAAAAGCCTGTCATTAACGCTGTGTGAAACCGCTACAAGGAAGATTCTGCTTCTTGGGGCCTTCTTATGGTTTGTTACATCCTGCAGCTATTTAGATGGCATTTCTCAGAGTTCTTTGGACAGGGTGCAGTATTTTAGAAATGACCCATCTTTGCTTTAACAACTAGAAAAAATACATATATAAAAGCAAGCAAATATTTGCTGGTTGTGTACAGCCTGGAAATGAGATGAACGTTGAGTGAGAGTTTCTACCATGTCTTGCTGAGGCTGTCTGGCTTCAGATAGCTCAGTGCTAACAACACTTGATTGCTATGAAAGAATGAGTTGAAATTAACCCTAGGACAATGGAAACCCATATTTAATCTTCTTATCCCATTAACATTGTCAGAGGGATAACTGTATGTCCCCTTGACTGTACCAAGCTTTGGTTAAGCAGAGTTGATTATTAGTGGTTTGCATGGCGTTTTGCAGCTCTTCGCCTCATTTAGGGTGGCTGCTGACAAATGCACTGTACCACTGTGATGTGGGGCTGCAGCTTCTCTCCTTGCTTGCAGAGTACCTGTTTTCAAAGCATCCCTTGCTCAGGACAATAATGGGGGCTGATGCAGGGGCTCATTCCAAAGCTGGTTCAGTTTCCATAGAGAGATGAATGGAAGCTTTTTGTAATCAGAGTGAAATGTTAATCATATTCTTAAATGTTCCTGTAGCACACGTAGAGCACACTAGTGATAGCATTTTATGTATTTTAGAACTAAGGATCCACAAATGACTTCATTTTTAGCTAAGTTAGGTGGCTTTTGCCACTTGGAAAGCAATTCAGTGGAAAAAAAAGTTTTCTCCAGCACTGATGAATCATCATCTCCCAGGAATTTTTGTTTACAAGTGACTATAAGAAGCTGATCTCTAACAAGTGGTTTATTGTATCATAAGAAATGTCAGTCCCAGTATAGTAATTGCATAATAAATTGGATACAGGGCTTATCTGCCCAGCCTGTGTATGTTAATATTAGTGGACACCTTTACTTATTTCACAGTCTTCCTCTCTTTAACTTTTATTCCATTACTTCATTTCCCTCTCCAATTTTATGTTATTATTCCTGGCGTTGTTGCTGCCTTTACTGTGGATCTTAAGCTGCGTAGGAAGGCCTCTCTCATTTCTGTATGTAAAGCACTGTTCATACTGGGAAAGTTGTGAAAGTGGATTCTGCTTCAGTTTCCAGCAATATGAATGGCCAGAACACATTTTCCTGTAAAACAAAATATATTTAAAAAGAGTTATCATAAGATGAAACAATGGTGTAGGTGCAACTAAGGTAGGTAGACCAGAATTATGACCTGGGCTCATCGTGCAGTCGTAGCTGAATCTTTCTTGCTACATGTGGTCACGCTCCCATGAAAAGCCAGAAAAGCCTCATTGCAGAACTGGAGGAGAGGTGTGATGTGGCACATTTTGAAACAAAACCTAAGGAATATCTCAGTGCATTGACACCAGAGAGCTCCCAGAGATCAGGTCAGAGATTCCCAGCATTTAAATAATACCAGTTGCTTAGACCTAAAATGTATGTGTTCCAGTTAGTGAACACACAGAGCAGTGAGAGTGCTGTGTGGCGTGCATGTCTGAAACTTGGCAACTGTATCAATGCAGTTAATAATCCTTACTTTTCTTTTCTTTTGAGAGATTGAGGCGGGTTATCTTTCAAACCAACTTAGTAAAATCTTTCATTCATCAACTGCCTTTTACCCCTCTAGATTTTTAGCACAACACTTGACCCTTCCAGTTGTTCCCAGTGTTTTCTTTCTCTATGTTTCTCTGTGTGCTGCCATGATTTACCTACTTTATAATGGTAAATCAATAACGGTCAACTCAGAGTTGAGCGTCATATTGTCTCTAAACATATGTGACCATCAACGTAAGATGATAATCCTTCTTCTCTAAAACAGATTATTTTTGATTTGAAAACCCAACATATTTTAAGTACCTGGCCAGACAAATGCTATTTTCAAGTGCATATTCCTGCTTGCAGGGCCAGTGTTTTATTTAGTCTGGTAAAATACTTAACATTATGCAGGAAATGTAGTCATCTGTAATGTCAAGACTGAAGTAAAATTTCTTAAAGATCCTAAGGAAAATAAGTGTTTGTTTGTTTTCCTAAGGAAAAAGTCACTACGTCTTGCCATTGTTTTTGTACAGGATGAATCCTCTGGAAGTGTTTAGCTCTGTTTCATATTTACTCTCATTTTTTTGAATCACTCTTCAAACAGGTCTAGAAAGCCGATGTACTTGTCTGAATGATTTCTGTTGGAACAGTCAAGGAAGGGCACTTGTGACTCAATAAATCATGATTCACAGAATGATTCAGTTGCTTCTTACCTACATTGAGTCAGTGTTCTAGTAAGTTTGCAAGCTTTCCCCACATAGTCTATTTTTGATATCTCTGTGGTATCAAGAAGCCCTTTAGACATGGCCTGTGGACAGAAAATTGTTAGGACCTGCCACCTTTGTCCATTTGTCTTTAGTAAGAGGGTCATCATCATTAAAAAGGAAAAAAAGCTTTGCTATGTTGTCCAAAAAGAAGCCTTCAGATGCTTTCCCCTCTTCCTTAGACCACCATCTACCAGGCTGATGCCATTACCAGTCCTAAAAGTAACAAAACCAAATGGTTCTTTTCACAGTTCATTTAGTCTTGTGACCATATCCCACCAAACATTCTACTTTCTGTAAACTTCCTTAGTGTCACTGAGCTGGTGCATCACAGGAGATTGAATTACGCTGAGATTTTCCTCATCTGGGAATTTTGGCTCTCCTGCCAACTAATCCATCAGTGGAAGCCAACAAAGTGGACTTAAAGAAAAACTCGACATCCCAAAAAGGAAGACTTTGAGCATAGTGTAGAATCACTGGAAGTTTCCACTCTGGCTTTAAACACCTACTGCAGGACTTGTAAACTACTGAGGGTGCCCACTGTTCAGGATGCTGGCCATGCCATTCCACGCTCTCTGCCACTATCCAATCTTGGGGCTGGATATACCTGGAGGATGTTCATAAATAGTTGTTTCAATTTAAAAAAAAGAAAAGCCTGAAACACATTAAATCAGCATGGCAATAGGAACATGCTGGTTTGAGCATTCCCACTTGTCTCTCCCACAGCCTGGTTCCCCAAGGACACAAAGTAAAGAGAGAAATTATTAACAGTGTCCAAGATATGGTTCCTGAAGTACAAAGATGACTGCAATATCAAATACAAATACCGGGTTAATCTGACCAGTGTTACAGCATATAAAAAAATGATAACCTTAATCCACACCCCAAAAGTGGTAAACAGCGTACCAGAGAGCATATATAACAAGTAAGGTATGAAGTAATATGGGTCCATGAAAAAATTCTGAACAATCTCTGGAAAAACAGTGGATGTGGACAGTGGCAGGAGAAGGGGGAATGGTTCAAACTGAGACAGGGGAGGTTTAGGTTGGATGTGAGGAGGAAGTTTTTCCCCCAGAGGGTGGTGAGGCACTGGCACAGGTTGCCCAAGGAGGCTGTGGATGCCCCATCCCTGCAGGCATTCAAGGCCAGGCTGGATGTGGCTCTGGGCAGCCTGGGCTGCTGGTTGGTGACCTGCACACAGCAGGGGGTTGGAGCTGGATGAGCATTGTGGGCCTTTGCAACCCAGGCCATTCTGTGATTCTATGAAAAGGAAAAAATAACATTATGACATTAAGTTATTCTACCACTTAGAACAATTTTGTTTTAATACATTCTGGTCCAATCTGTTGTTGCCTCAACCCTTTCAGTCCCACATTGGGCACCGAATGGATGTGCTCCAGGTGTGCACCCATCACTCAGCAGCAACCAGCATATATATCAGTGTGCTGTTAACACTGTTTCAGCTGAAAACAGGGCAACACAGTAAGGTCACCTAAAAGAAATCAGCACCAATTGAAATGCAAGATGGCAAAACCCACAGTAAGGGGGTTTCTGTGCAGTGCAGTAGGAGAGACTGTTTCATAGGAGCTTTTTGTGGAAAGAATTTTCCAGACATAGCCATGAGTTGTTTTACATGTGTGTAAGATGTAAGAGTTGCAGGTCAAGGATAACACTTAAGATGGGGGGTTTAAGGTACGGGTAGAAGAGCTCTGTCATCTACAGTGATAAAGCAGGAAGCTTTCAAGGAGGGCTTAAACTCCAACGTCCTCGAAAATACAAGACTAAACAAACCCTGGTATTGCTGCTACTCCCAGCCTGAGTAACATCAGTTCTGACACCCATGGTGACTGCCTCCAGTCAACTCAGACATCCATTACCCTTTAGGTATCCCAAATGTTACTTCACAGGGGCAGAGCCTGTTGTCTCTACACGTAAGAAAACAGCTACTCAAGGTGTGAAGTGCTGCTCTGCAAAAGTGTACATTACTTGCTATTCAGAGCAGGACAGCTTCTTTGGGACTGGCTTATAGATCCAAATGGAAACGATTTTTGCTCTGAGCTGCTCAGTGTGACCTTCAACCCATTGGAGAAATCTATTCCTTCTATCCTGGCTTACTTATTATTTGTGAAACATTCATGACTTCAAGTTACAGTTGAGATTAGTTTAGCTGCCTGTCATTTTTCTGTTTCAAGGTCAGATTATTTCCTTTTTTTCAGCACTGTGAAGCTTCTTGAAATGGTGTATTTCCCTTCTCTTCCATCCAGAAAAATACATAAAATCTCTGGTCATGAGTGCAGCAAGTTTCTCCACCCGTAGTGCATCCTTTCTATTATGTTCACTGTGCCATCTCATTGTGCAAGTGTTTACAACCACGATTCAGATGCAGACACCCTATAATGTAGAGAACTAGAAACCATAGCATAACTTTTCACCAGCAGAGTGATCAGAGTCCAGTTTGTGTCAGTTTGGTTGCCTTAACACCATCCTGTCTTCACAACTTTTCATTTTGAAAAAGTGAAACTTTTTCTTATATTAGAATATGATAGAGATGGGAAAATATGTTTCTGCCATTTAGATTCTTGAAAATCATGCACTGTTGTGAAGCGATAGCTTGGAGATTCTCTCTATTCACCAAGAAATTTTGTCACTGAACTGGTCACTGGTTGTCACTGGTAAGCTTGGGGTAGAAGAAATAGAATCACAGAATCATTAAGATCGTAAAGTACCTCTGAGATCACCAAATCCAACCCCAGCCCACCCCACCATGCCCTCTGCCCACATCCCTCAGTGCCACATCCCCATGGTTCTGGAACATCTCCAGGGACAGTGACCCCAGCACCTCCCTGGACAGCCTGTTCCAATACCTCACCACTCTTTCTGAGAATAATTTGTTCTTAATGTCCAACCTGAAGCTCCCCTGGGCCATATCTGACCCTAAGCACTAAAATCCAGCCTTCAGGTCTAAGGTCGTATTTACTTTCTTATTTCAAGCTCTGTCTGTCCTCACCCCTTCTCCCTGTCACTTCAGCCAGACTTCACTCATGAATGCTTCCTGAGCAGATACACAGAATATTTAGGAATTTGGGGCCAACAGAACTGTTGTATTGTCACCTGGTTGTACCATACACAACTCCCAGAACAGCTGCACAGTTCAGTGCACTGTCATAAGTTTAAGGTCTCTAGGTAGATTCTTCCTGTGCCTTGCTGCAGATGGGAGCTGAGGATGCTTATCTTAGCAGCACTGGGTGTTTCAACTAAAAGTGCCTTGGGGAAGGGTCTTTCCTCAGCTCTGCATGTTTGTAACATTTCGAAGGCGCTGTGCAAGCTGGCATGGTGTGTAAGTCTTGCTGGTGGCGTGCTAACTTCGAAAAATACAACTTTTGTTTTTCTCCCTAGGGCCGATGGGAAAGTCAGCAAGATGTATCCCAAGGTGTCACAAACTCCAGCAGGGGCATTAGTCCAACTCGTACCTCTCTGCCAGGCTCCGGGCAGCAGAACCACTCCCCTGATGCAGGTACGGGCTTTCCTGAAGCTAAGGCAGCTGTCGTAAAGATGGAGTGAAGTCACCCCATCACTGTCAAATCTAAGCACCTTTCGGAGATACGGGTTTCTCCTCCAAAGCAACGCAGCTTCCTCTCTGTGATAGGCACGTTTAAAGTTGTCTTTGATTTCTGCAGATGCAGTCTTGATCTCAGAAGCTCAGTTTCTAAAGCCTGAAGTTATCTGGGCTCAAAACATGTATCTCTTAGGTCATTAAAACATCCAAGACTAGAAGCCTACCAATGTCTTAGAAAATAATTAGCACTGGAGCTGGGGGGTTGTTTTGCAGCGAGTATGCCTGATGTATGACTGAGAGTGGAGTGATACAGAGTGAGGGTTTCTTTCTAACTAGGTTTTCTCAAGGGAAAGTATTAAAAGCAGCAGTACTATCAAGAAGAGTTGAATGTCCATAACTTTTTTTTTTATGTTAGTATTTCCTCGTCTTTCTTCCTCAGTATATTTTGTAATTGTTAGCAGAATTTTGTGTTGTTAGCATCTTTTTTCAGTTCTGCTTCCAGGTGATTTGTTTTTTTGCTTCTTCAAGTTGTAAGCAGTTCTGTGTTTCTAACAGCAAACAGCAAGCTTTTTCACACCATGTGATGAAAATGACTTCCAAAATTACCCAAATTCATATATCCTGTTCTAGGAAGGAGCAAACACTCACTGCTTTTCTTTGGTTAGTGCACTGACTACAGGAAGATGTAGTTCTAGAATTAAAATGATAGCTTTTTTTTTTCACCATAGCATATCTGTTCACACTGTTCCGTTTTTCTAACAGGTCTGGGTAGCCTTGCTGCTTCCTACCTGAATCCTGTCAAGTCATTCGTGCCTCAGATGCCAAAGCTGCTGAAGTCTCTCTTTCCTGTTAGAGACGAGAAGAAGGGCAGGCAGACCTCACCTCTTGCACAGCAGGTAAGATTTTAAATGAGATTGGCTATGCAGTAATATTGATGAGTGCTGTTAGACTTGCAACAGAGCACCATTTTATTTGCTGTTGCAGTGCAAACCCAACTCCTCGTCATACTAAAGCCTTGTGATGCATTTCCCCTCCATTCTGTGCAGAGACAGTGGAGCTGTTAAACTTATTGACACAGTCAGCCCACATGGCTTTTTAGAAGTGCCAAGTACACTACCAGCATGATTGATGGTAATACCATTTGCAGCAACAATAGTAAAATTTATGAAGTGCACTTAGTGTTGTTTGTGTACTGCCAAGTGGAAAATGTAATTCTATTTTTAATTCTTTATTTCATTTACCATCTTCCTTCTCCCCTGTCCCAGCTTGGGTCACCCTTTTCTACCTTCTGCTGCATACAGTTGCTTTTGTTTCTCATTTATTCCACATTCCAGAGAAGCTTTGATTTTTTTGGTTCTGTGCTACAAAACTTCATGTGCTCCATTTGTGACTTCTGTGCAGTGAAAGGTAGCTTATGCACGGTCAAGCTGACTGCAAACTCTACTATCTCCTAAAGAAAGCAGATGAAATAACAGAATCCCACTATAAATGATACTTTCTTCCTAATTTGAGAGACTGTCATTTATTTATAAAGAAAAAGCCTTCTTCTGTGTAAACCTGGAATACTTAAAAACTGTTATGAAAATAAATCTGGAGCCAGATCTCACTTTCTAAAGTGTATGGCAGCCCATGTGGTCCTTGCCTTGTTAAGCATTCAGCTAACTCTTCATAGACAGAACCTTGTCTTCATCTGTAATTTTGGAAGCATGTTTTCTGTTACCATAGACCTTTCCCATCTCTTCATGTGCAGACAAGTATTTTAGAAGATGTCTTTCTAAAACAAAACTACAAAAAAATAATCCCCAAGCAACTCCTTTTTGTGGTATGATCCAGGCATTCTGTCCTATTGGTTGCTACGGCTGAAGAGCAGCTAAGGGGTATGCATAGATGGTAGGAATAGATTATCTCAGTGGTCTTTTCCATCCTTCATGATTCTATGATTGCAAGGAATTGCTTTGTCATGGCAGAAGTACAGTGAAATAGTAAGAAGATAAATAGGCCAAAACCAAAGGCTTAAAAACACAGTTAAGTTTTAGTGGAACTTGTGATAGACATAGTACAAATAAAAATAAAGCAAATTTAGAACATTCTTAGTTTGACCACGACCATTTCTCTATGAAGTAAAATGAGCAAGTTTTATTCCCAAATGTCAACTAACTTTGCATTTCACATTTTCATGTGGCCTTTTGCTTACAACAAGGTCAGTGTAGAATCTGAGATCATGAAACCTAGCACATCTGAGAAATGTAGCTGATTAAAATGAAGACAGTGACTTTCTTAAAGGTATTTGGGTATTGGAAGATGCAAATAGGTGCTCTTTACAATTGCACTCAGATCCTTTTACCACTGCTGGAATTCTCACTGAATCAATGAGAGCTGAGCTGAGAAGTGAGGCCCAATTTCCTTCCTCTAGTCTAACCACCTGTTCCCACTCCTTCCTACTGTTCAAGATCACTCTTGCAGTTGTTTGCCTTCAAGTCAGTTTTTATACTACAAAGCTACCTACCTTAGGGAATTTTAATTTATATTATGGATTACTATGGAAACTCAACCAGATCACGATCACAGCAAGTTTTAAGTAGGCAGGAATGCTGTCTCTAATCTGTTTTAAGGAAGAAAAGCTAATGTATAAACAGGAGTGCATGATGTTTCAACGCATGTTGCAGGTCAGCCTGAAGTTTTCTGTGACCACTGAATCAGTAAAACAAAATGAAATCTCTAAGTTAGTTGTTGCTTGTACTTTTGTAATAGAAGTCAAGTCAAACAAACCTCACTGATTTCAGAGCTGCATAGATATTCTTCAGAGCTCTCTCAGTAAGCACACAGCTTCTTCACTCCTGTTAGAAATCACAGTGCACGAAAGAGCAGAAACTAAAGGAGCTGTTCCAGAATGACCTTCCTCCAAGCAGCACAAGAAATGAATGTGTGATGGTGCATGCATGCATGTAGTGACTGGCTTGAGCATCCTAGAATCATGCAATCATTAAGGTTGGAGAAGACCTATAAGGTCATCCAGTCAAACCCCAACCCATCCCCACCATGCCCACTGTCCCTCAGCATTACAGAGTAAAGGGGTTGATGCACATTAATATGACACTGAAAAGCAAATCATCGTTTCTCGTAATCCTTCTTGCTGCTTCCTTACAACTGCTTGAGGATGCAGAAGTGGTTGCAAGCGTTAAAAACTGGCCAGAATTCCAGTGGTGGCAGTGACAAATGGCTGTGTGCTCAGGGCCTGCAATGGGGTCAGTGCTTGGCAGTGGGCTGTAACGCCTTATCACTAACCTGTCCGTGTAAGACAGCACGCTGGTAATTCCTGCATGGCTGTGCCATAGTGCAGAGTGAGGAGGGCACAAAAACGACATTGCTGCATCTCAGAAAATACAGAACAGTACGGCTTAGTTCAGTGGAAGAATTGCACTTTGATACGGAGCGACAGGGGACATAACTGAGTGTGCAGGAGGAGAGTAGGCAGTGAACTACAAAAAGCTTAACAGGGAGATGAAGCCAAAAGGATATTTCAGCTGCAGTTTCAAAGGAATCTGACCTCTTAACAGGGAATTGCTGGATTTCTGTGACAGTAAACAGCAAATTCAGAGAGCTGAAGGTGACTAAAGGAACACTTCTCAAGGAAAATGGAAAGATCTAAATCACTGTTACCTGGCTAAATGCAAATGAGCAGATAGGTGGTGACAGATTTTTGAACATAAATACCAAAAAGTGAAGTGGGTCAGTTGGTTCCTTTCTCCAAGTTCATCAAACAACTCAAAGAATTTCCAGAGTTCTTGTCAAGCTCTCTTTTCAGTGCATGTCTGTTGCAGCATTTGAGAGCATGTAACCATCTATTGTCATTAAAACCCACTCCATAAAAGTGCTGCTGACCCATACTGAACTAGATGGCTGCCCTGCTGTGCTATTAAATCCCTGATATGTTACAGTTCAGCTGTCAGGGTTAGGTCCCTGTGCATGTCTGCTCAGAGCTGCATCTTCTAGGCTGAGTCTCACAGCTGATTGAAGTACTTTAGAGAATCATTTTGAAGTGAGCAGCTCTTAATTATTTCTGCAAGTTTTGAAGTGTAGCTCAGTTCATCATGACCAAGCAGCTGTCCAGGTGGATGTGTTACCAAATCACATCCCAGGCAAGTAAACAGAAGATGGAGTTGTCATCACTTGTTCTGAAAATAAGCTTCTAATCTTATTGTTTTAGCAACTTATTTCAATTGCGTGCTGTTGCTTGGGATCAATCTTAAGATAAAATCAGAGAATCACAATATCATTAAGGTTGGAAAAGACCTCTAAGGTCATCTAGTCCAACCATCAAGCCTTCTTCACCAAGCCCACTCATCATGTCCCTCAGTGCCACATCCCCACGGTTCTCCAACTCCTCCACCGAGTAAAGGAGCGCATGTAGGTTATCACAACGTCTTGTTGAGATGGTCTTTCCAGTGCTGTTTTTGTTTGTAGTTTCAGAAAGGCAGAGCCATGCCAGGCAAGGTGGTGGCAGCTAACAAAATTGCTGTCTTTGACCTTCTGATGCAAGTTTAGTAACTAATCTGGAGAATAATGAACCGCAATTAATGAAATCTGCTCTCGTATTCAAGTGTGTTTCTCAGACAGCACATAAAATAATTGAAAGAACTTCCTGCTCTCTAATTAGTTAGATTGAATTAATTTGGCATAATAGGATTCTTTATGTAACTAGCAGAACAGCTTCCGATGAAGCTGTTTATGTACCTAAAAGATTGGTTTCTGATGAAGCTGTTTATATACTTTTAAGTTAGAAAATGCCTATTTTATCAGTTATCTGCTGCTTTTCAATTACTTGCCAGTATTCTGTAAGTAAAAAATAATTAAATAAAACACAACAGCTTAAACCTTTTTTGGATTACTGCAATTGCTTTTTATTTTCCCAGTCTATTCTTTAAAAAGCTTAGTAGCACAGTGTGCAAGATTTAAAGCCTTGTCACTCCTTATTGCTGATCAGGAAAAGTTTAAAATGCTTGAAATATGCAGGTGGATGGAGAATCAGTTTCATCTATCTGTGCATAATTACATTACGTGCACGCTCTCGACGCTTGTCTCTTTTATTAAGGTGCTGAGGCTTTCACAGTGTGCACCCAGCAGAATTGCTGTTCTTTACCTTGTGACCCTGTTGATCTCCAGGAACTGCCTGTATAATCACATTTTAAGGCATCGTTGGGTTCTGACATTAAAAATGTACATATTATATTTCACTTTCTGCTTTTTGACATTGCTGTGGCTAAAGCAAACTCCTCTAACCGGCATGGTTTGAGAAGTGGTCACCTTCACTCAATCCTTGTTGGATGGTCAAACGTCTTTCTTAGCACATGACTTCCAAGAGAGATCTGGAGTCACAGCTGTCTTAAAAGGAATAAATAAACTCTCTGAATTTCCATGCACTAATCTAATTCTCTTTTGTTTTGTGGTATAGAAATGCAGACATGTGACACGAGGAAAGGACAGCTCTCAATTTGTTCTTTCACCTTCTGGTACAGACATAGTAATTAATCTCAAACAAATGAAATGCAGTTAATGAAAAGCTTTCTGAATTGAGAAAAGACTTTTTCTGGCAGTGGATTAAAAAATAGCAGTAGTTTCATGGGTGTATATGGAGCATTGCATAATTGCTAGAACTTACGTTCCTTAATCAAATGTAAATAACATGGCCTTGGAGAACCTTCTTTCAAATCTAGAAGGCATTTTTCATATAAAGAGCCATTGGGATGCTATAATCAGTATAGTTCAACAGACCTTCTGTGCCTGGCTGGGCTCATATGTGTCTGGATCTTGTGACTAAGCTATTTGTGTTTTGGTTTCTTTATAAGTTCAATTTTCCCTATCATCCTCTTTCATATAGCTTTTAATGAGAATGAGTATGGAAACCTGGCCTTTTAAACTGCTTAGTGAAAACCTCTGGAACCTCCTTGTGAACTAACCTTGAAAATGGTAACAAATTGCCCTTTTAATCTTTCTGCCTGGAAATAACTGCATAGGAAATGATGCATGTTTAATTTTGCACAAAGTACATTAAAAATGTGGAATACAGAAGTATTATTACAGGCTAATATGTTCCATGTTAGGAAGGTGAAATAAAAAGGTTTTAGTTTGGGTTGATATTTAAATATAGTTTCTTTAGGAAAAATAACAAACAAACAAACTGACAAATACAACTTCTGAGTTTTGGATCTTCTTGAGGATTGCAGATTTTGTATTGGAATGACTGATGACTTTAAAATGATTTTAAAATAGGGAGTAAGTAGGAACATTGGGCCTGGGTGGATCTTTATCACAGAATCAAAGAATGGCTTGAGTTGGAAGGGACCCCAAGGATCACGAATCTCCAATCCCCCCTGCCACATGCAGGGCCACCAACCTCCCAATTTAATACCAGGCCAGGCTGCATCCAGCCTGGCCTTGAACACCTCCAGGGATGGACAGGGCATCCACAGCCTCTCTGGGCAGCTGTTCCAGCACCTCATCACTCTCCACTTTGTTGACTTTGTTCAGAATTCTTACTGAATTGCTGTGTGTCTTTTGAAAGTATTTTATCCTGTCTGCTCAGAACTGAATTAAATCCACATTTAATGAAGCAACTGTCATGCCCTGCTGGAGAAATTTCCAGTAGCTGTTTGTAAATGGTGATGAGAATGTACTACTTTCTCTGTACGACTGTCAGACTGACAATCCTTGAGCTCAGTCTGCAGATGGTAAGGCAGAGACAGCAGCAGTGGACTTTTCTGATAATACCCTTATAAGGCTGCCTTAGTTATAACCTTGGCTGGTCTTGGAGAATGGGAGAGGTGCCTGAAGACTGAAGGATAGCCAAGGTCACACCAGTCTTCAAGAAAGGCAAGGAGGACGATCCGAGAAATTACAGGCCAGTCAGCCTTACTTCCATCCCTGGAAAGGTGATGGAACAACTTGTTCTGGGTGCCGTCTCCAAGCCATGGGAAGAGAAGGTCATCAGGAGTAGTCAACATGGAAAAACGTTCGTTTCACCGAGGGGAAATCGTGCTTGACCAACCTGCTGGCTTCTCTGTTGTCTTCACCAGCTGGAGAGATAGAGGGAGAGCAATGGATGTTGTGTATCTTGACTTCAGCAAGGCTTTCCACACTGTCTCCCACAGCATCCTTGTAAGAAAGTGTGGATAGACAAGTGGATTGAGAACTAGCTGACTGGCAGAGCTTAGAGGGTTGTGGTAAGCAGCTCAGAGTCTGGTTGGAGGCCCATAGTTAGCGATGATCCCAGGGGTCAATACTACGTCTGGTCTTGTTCAACGTCTTCATCAATGACCTGGACAATAAGATAGAGTCTACTTTCAGCAAGTTTGTTGATGGTACAAAGCTGGGAGGATTGGCTGACACACCTGGAGGCTGTGCTGTCATTCAACAAGATCTGCACAGACTGGAGAGTTGAGCAGGGAGGAGCCTGATGAGGTTTAAAAAGAGCATGCGTAGAGTCTTGTGCCTGGAGAGGAATAACCACATGCATCAGTACAGTTTGGAGGATGACCTTCAGAAAGGCACTCTGCAGAGAAGGGCTTGGGCGTGCTGGTGGACAACAGATTGGCCATGAGCCAGCAGTGTGCCCTTATGGCCAAGAAGGCCAACGAGATCCTGGGGTGCATTAAAAAGAGCTGGGCCAGCAGGTTGGGAAGGTGATCCTCCCCTTCTACTCTGCACTGGTGAGGCCATATTGGACTGCTGTGTCCAGTTCTGGGCTCCCCAGTTCAAAAGACAGGGATCTCCTAGAAAGAGTTCAGCGGAAAGTTTCAAAGACGGTGAGGAGCGTGGAGCATCTCCTGTACAAGGAAAGGTGAGAGACCTGGGGCTCATCTGTCTGGGGAAGAGAAGGCTGAGAGGGGGTATCATAACTGTTTATAGGTATCTGTAGGATAGAGTCAAGTTGTTGGGAGCAGGCTCTTTTCAGTGGTGTGCAGCAATAGAACACGGGGCAATGGGCAGAAACTGGAACACTGGAAGTTCTGTATTAACACAAATAATTTCTTTTTTGTGAGAGTGACAGAGCACTGACGTAGGCTGCCCAGAGAAGTTGTGGTGTCTCCTTCTCCGCAGGTGATTCAAGACCCTTCTGAGTGCCTTCTTGTGGAACTTATTGTAGGAATCTGCTTTAGCAGAAGGGTTTGATTCGATGATCTCTAAAGATCCCTTCCAAACCCTACAATTCTGTGACTCTATGATTTCTGGAGCTTGGAGGGTAATTTTTGGATGCACGTGTCCACTGCTTACTGCATATTGCTTATTAACAATGAACAATTTTCAACTGGTAAAATCAAGGTAAAGGGCTCTGCACTGAATCCATCAGCCACTGTCATCAGAATCCTTTTACAAAACGTTTCATGAGAGTGAAAGACAAAATGTATTTTTCTGAGTCCTTTGAAGAAGTTGCATTATATGTATGTACTACATGGGATGAAAAAGTCAATTTAGGGTTAATTTTCACAGAATCACACAGAATTGTAGGGGTTGAAAGGGACCTCCAGAGATCACTGAGTCCAACCCCCTGCCAAAGCAGGTTCCCTACAGCAGGTCGCACAGGTCGGCATCCAGGCAGGTCTGGAACATCTCCAGAGAAGGAGACTCCACCACCTCCCTGGGCAGCCTGTTCCAGTGCTCCGTCACCCTCACTGTAAAGAAGTTAAATTTTAATGCTTCTGTAAGTGAAATGAGATACAAGTTTGCTTTTTGAGCTCACCAACATACCACATTGGTCTCTAGATTTCATAGAATCGTAGAATCCTTAGTGTTGGAAGGGAGCTTTAGAGGTCATCTCGTCCAGCTCCCCTGCAATGAACAAGGACATGCACTGGTAAATCAGGTTGCCCAGGACCTGATCCAGCCTGGCCTTGAAAGATTCCAGGGATGAGGCACCCTGGAATCACATCTCTGGGCAACCTGTGCCAGTGCCTCACCATCCTCACTGTAAAAGGTTTTTTCCTTGTATCTAACGTAAATCTCCTCTCTTTGAGCTTGAAGCTATTTCATCTCCCAACTTGTATTGGCAGTGATGGTTGTATGAACCTAGGTGCGAACCTTGCATTTGGATTTGTTGAACCTCATGAAGTTCACCTGGGCCCACTGCTCAGCCTGTCTGTGTCCCTCTGGATGGTATCCCATCTGTCTGGTGCATCAACCACCCCACATAGCTTGGTGTCATCAAACTTCTCTCATCGCTGATAATTATGTGGCTTTTCGTTACCCCAAAACACGTTCACTTTGACCTCCAATCTGACCAGAAATTATTGTGCAAACACTGAGAAATCCTTCTAAACTTGCAGTACAAAGGAGCAGCTCCCAGGAAAAAGACAAATTTTACTCCATGGAGGTTCAAAGATGCTTTAAAGTGTATTTCTTTCATGTCCTCTCGTACTCCATGTTTTGTCAGCTTGGTGGAAGGAACTGTGCCAAGAATTATCGCAGTGAAAGGGTCATGTTTTGCCTTTGCCTAAATGTGTCTGCTTTCACAGTCAATATCTGCACACGTTTTATGACAAAATTTGGCTCTCAGTTCAGAAATATTTTGCATCCAGTAAATGCCTTCACAGATAGTCAGACACGCTGTTTGGAATATCCCCCCCGAGTAACTTCACTACATTTCCTAGCAAAGATCTGTTTTAGTACCTTTGCTCCCCTCGTGAGGGTGTTTCTGCCCATCTGTTTCTTGTCAGCACCAAACTTGGGCAAGTGCCACTTCTCATAATTGCTTTTTTCTCCATGTTTTTCTAAACATTGCTTGGCAAAGTTAACATAGGAGTTTGGAGATTTGTCATCCTTTCAGGAGGAGAGCATCATCTTAGCAATTGATGAGGAATGATTAAAGTGTAACGGGTGTATTTACTTTTTAGATTGCATGGATTTACATGTTGCAAGACTTAAGGTGTTTGAGAGATAAAAAAACAAACAAACCCAACCACAAAGAACAACACTTTCCTCTGTTTGTTTGTTTTCCAGGGAGGAAAGGAAATCAAAGACACTGAGAATTATCATTAACTGCTTCTTCTTATTCCAATTCTGAGTCTCTCATAATGATGCATTTCCTGGAGGTGGAACATATATACAGGGGCAAAATGGGGCAGAGGAAGGGATTTTCTTTTGTGGTACCAGCATGAGAGCTCAGAGCTGGCTGTGGTTCTTGGTGCTCATTATAGAATCACAGGACCCTTGAAGTCCATCTGTCCCACTCCCTGCACTGAGCAGGGACACCCACAGCTCCATCAGTGCTCACAGCCCATCCAGCCTGACCTTGGCTGTCTGCAGGGATGGGGGAACAGCCACCTCTGGGCAACCTGTGCCAGTGCCTCACCACCCTGACTGTAAAAAACTTCTTCCATATATCCAGTCTAAATCTTCACCTCTTCTGGTCTGAAACTATTCCCCCTGTCCTCTTGTCCCACCAACATATCCTGATAAAGACTGTCTCCTCTCTTGCAGCTCCCCTTTACACATGGACAGGCCACTCTCAGGTCACCTCGCAGCCTTCTCTTCTCCATGCTGCACAGCTCCAGCTCTCTCAGACTGTCCTTGCAGGAGATCCTTCAAAAATGATCCCTGGGATCATTTTTGTGGCTCTCCTCTGGATGCACTCCAACAGCTCCATGTCTGTGACTCCAAATTCCCCTTCTGTATCATTCCCTTTCTGTACCAGATGACACATAGCAGTGTAGAAACAACAAGGACAGTGATTTTTCTTTACACAACCTTTCTGAGGTGCCAGAAAACTGTGTGGTGTGTTGGGCTGCAGAGGTATTTAACAGGGATTATCTGAACTCAAGGGCCCTGGCTTATGGCTGAGGTTCACATGTCCCTCTGCAAAAGATTTGAAGTGCTATGGAAGTGCCTGCCCAGGGATTAGCCCTAATGCCTTATGCCTAATGATTTCTTTTAATTAGAAGGTGATATTTAACAGCTTGGCTTTGTGCTGCTTTCCAAGATGGGCCAACCGTGCTTCAAAGACAGCTAAAGAGGAGAGCATAAGTGTTCTGCCAAGTACTCCAGCTGCTTTAACACGCTTATAAGCCTCTGTTACAACTAAAACATGCAGTGTATTCTTAGAAGAAAGTGAATCTCTCTCCTCTCTAGTCTATGTAAAGTGAAACACTTGTCTGTTATGACAGTTAAGTTATCCTTGCATGTCCAAGTTGGTTCTTCTGGGCACGTCAGAGTACTTACTGAACCTCACTGCTCTGAGCTGTTTCTGAGATCAGGTGCAAATCAGTGTCACAGTTTTCAGGTTCATGCTTTTGTCTTAGAAGATTGCCACTTTACTTTGGGCCTGATGGCCATAGGTTGGCAGTCAGATTAAGTGATTTTAGTGGTCTTTTCCAACCTTTATGATTCTATGATTTATGCCAGAGGAATCTGAAGTTCTGACCCCAGACACCACTGGGTGATGAGCCCTAAATTTGTTTATTTGGGGGCTTCATTGCTTTCTTTGATTCTGGTTGCCATCTGCTTCTTGCCCATGTCACAAAGTGCTCGTTCCCCATGCATCCCGCATAGATGCAGTGTGCTCTGAGCCCCCTTCAGTGTATACTTCCAATTAGCAAGTTTAAAGATGAGCAGCCCCCTCCTCCTGCTTCCTTTCATTGAGCTGAAGCTTTAATGTCTCTACCAAAAAAAAAAAAAAGTTATTTTGATCCACTGTGAAGCTGTTGGTTGTTTCTGTCTGTCTTTTGTCTCTTAGTTTTACTTTGAACAACTGTGGTTTTGTTTAATGCCTGGCAATCTCTGCATAGCTGTTCTTGTTCCCCATGTCTTTTTCTTTTTGGGGGAGGATTAGTCAATCATATTCCTACTTCACTTTGCTTAGAAAGGATGCAAGAGAAGAGTACCTCACTCTTCAGTTGGAAAGTTTCAGTTCTGTAAATTGGATTCTGGAAGTATGCCTTGGAGATGGGCACTGCCTGTGTGTTTCTGCAGAAGGAGTTCTCAAGTGCCTCAGAGAGAGGAGAAGAAGAAGAAAAGGAAAGAAGCAGACTGCTCCCTAATTGCCCTTAAGGAGTTCTTTCCCTTAAGCATGAACCTACAATTGCAGCATGTTGCTGAAGAGTTGTTTCAGCCTTTTTCTCCTCTCTTGCCTTCCCGTGTCTCGCTCCCAAGGTCCTCCATTGACTGGGTGGTCCCATTCCCTCCTGTGACAGCAGTGCATGGCAGTGAGTCAAGTAACAGAGTTATGGTCCTGTGGCACAGTTGGCTGCTGCGGTCTCAGGAGATGCCTTCAAGTGATTATTTCAAACCTTTCAAAAGCAAAAGCGCCAAGCACTGAATAGGGAGCAACGTTTGTAGTCAAAGCCTTCGTGTCAAAGCCCAGTTGTGAAAGAGAGAATTTGGTGGGAGCACAGAAGCAGTCCTTCTGGCACGGGACCAATACGTTGTCATTAGCAAATTAGTAAGCATGGCTAAAATCTAAACTAAATTGAGGTACTGGGGAAGGAGAAAGTTGTGGGGAGGGACTGGAGCTGAGGATTGCACCAAGCAGAGTGACTTCAGACCTCTTTGCCATCTGGTTGCTCAGTGCTGTGCCCTTTACCGCTCCATGTAAGAAATGTCTGTGCTGTGAATTTGTGCTTGTAGTTGTTTTTGTGCTGAAGTTCAGGGATGCCTCTGTTGCTTTGGTTAATGCATTCATCTGCCCCTTCAGAGTATGTCAGCAGAACATGTTAGGATAGTAATGCTTGGTCCTTATGATAATCCCAAAATTTCAGATGTCAGTTCTGGCGTTTACCAGCTGGACAACGTGTAACCCTTTATTGAACGATGCCCTGCTTTTCACTCCTGCAGGCTGTCCCACGGATTATGGTTCAGTCTGCCACTATCGATGCCAGTGCTGCAAAGATAAAGCAGGTAAGCACACCATAGCGTGTTAAGAAACAGTTTCTATATTCACATCACTGAAAACCAGAGGCAGCAAAAGCCACGTAAGCCTGTGGCACTTTTGCTGTCACTTCATGGTCAGACAATTAAATGCAGTATGCGTTGCTGTGTTTTCTTAGGTCTTGCTAAAGTCTCCCCTCTGGTGTTGGCTGTGCTTCTATACTTAAAAGCCTGGCTAATCATATGATTGTATTTGCAGTTAAGTAGCTAACATTTAGCTGTTTTGCTGCTTTAAAAGACAAATTGCTTTGCCCTGATGCTTTCTATAAACAGAACGAGTCTGTTATTCTGAGTGCTGAGCTTAATTCTTGATTTTACATTTCGAGCCAATTCATGATATCGGCATGAAAAAAGGCTCTTGTAAGCAGGGCAGAAAATAGACCCTATGATCTCCCACAGTTCAGCAGAACTTCAGTCTTGTGAATAGCAAATCAGCTTTCTCCCACTGTGCTTTTATTGTCTTAGTAAAATGTGTGTTATCTGAACACAGCTTAAAAGGGAAAGCCCAAATAAAGAACAGAATTCCAGAGTTCACACCTACAGCACCCGCTCCACAGAAAAGCTAGAAGTGTTTTCAATCCACTGCAATGTTTCAAACAACTTTTCTGTATTATATCTTACTTAGCAATAACTTTGGCTCCTGAAGCTCTTGTAATTCAATCAAATCCCTCTTTCACTGAATGCCACTTAAGTTCCCAGTGAGAAAGATATTTCAGAACAAGGTGCAAGTCCTGTTGTTTGGGACACTTTAGTATTAAATGGGAAGAAGACAACATTTTGAACAGTAAACAAGTATGTGCACTTGAGAGTTAACAGGTAGGTCCACGCCTGCCTTCCTCCAACCACTTTTTCTTCTTCATATTAGCAGCCACCTCCTTCCCTCCCAAAGAGATTTAGAGACATCCTAATCTTTTAGAGTACATGAGCTGGCACAAGATATTGATCTATCAGATTTAGTAAACTTTACAGCCAAGAAATACATCACTAAAATGGGCTGTTAATCTCATGAGGTGCAGTTAATTTCATACCCTGGAAGTGTGTGGTGCTGGTGACAGTGAGGTGGGAATGGCATTTGGGAACGGGAACATAAATGACAGTTTAGCTGGAAAGCTGTGATTTATCAGTCTTGAAAGTTAAGCCAAATAACTGAGAGAGGCTTATAGATCATGACTGTTTCACATTTCATATAAATCCTGCTATTCAAACAGCAAATGACCATTCCTGCAATATAAATAATTTTTCAGTAAATATTGGGGAGCGTATTTCTTTTAGTCAATGCTTTTCTTATTAATGGAAGAAATGAGCTGACAATCCTGCCAGATTTGTAAAGCTGACTTCAGATCAACTTCGTCTTCTGGAGACTGTGGCTACGTGGGGGTGTAGATATGCTGGAGGCCTTAGTGCTTCTCAGAGACCTTGTATCTGCCCTTTAGACCCAGAGAGTTTGGATATCAGAGTTCCATGGTCACTGTCCTCTTCTGTTTCAGCTGAACCAAGAGGCAGCAGGGAAACGACCATTCGAAGCTGCGGTACGGATGTCAGAGGTGGAAAAGAATCCCGAAAAGATGCCCAAAATGCCTTTGCAGCAGCCCACGGGAGATGCCCAGGCTCAGGACTCCCAGGAAGGGCCTCCAAGCCCTCTGAGCGAAGCCTCCAGCGGGTACTTTTCCCACAGTGTATCAACAGCCACCCTCTCTGAAGCCCTCACAGCAGGGAGTGATGCTGTGGTTCAGCCAGGGGGACAGACGCCTGCCCTAAGTGACTTCCCAGCTCCTGCTGTGGCTCAGGGATCTTCAGACATGCCAGGACACTCGGACAGTCCTTTAGAAAGCTGTCTCAACAGTAAGGGGGAGAGTCTACCCACCCCCAGCCTTCCAGGTGCTCACACAAGATCAAAAGACAGCGCTGAAGTGAATGGGAGTGATGCTTTGAAGTCAAAATCTTCTGCATCTCCTGTGACTCACAGTGAGCAGGCAAATGATGCCTCTGTAGCCACTGATGCAAAAACCTTTCTTTCTACCTCTGCTCCAAGGATGGAGTCATCTAAACAATTGATGGAGTCAGCAGGACAGGCTGTCAGGAGAAAGGAAACAAGTTCTGGGGCTTCCGAACTGGGGGCTCCCAAACCACAGGTTCAGCCCAACCAATCGTCCCAGCCCAGCGTTGCCGCCTCCCCCTTCAAAATCCAGAAAGTCAAAACTTCAGAGCTCAAGTCCTTCACCAGCATGTTGGGGACTGATCCCTCGTGTTCACTAAATGCAGAGGAGGAGCAGCAGGAAGGAGAAAAGAGTGCATCTGCAGCACATGGCCTGAGCCATAACGGGTCAGAGATGGCAGAAGAAAAACTGGAAGTAGTTTCTGACTCTGAAGATGGCAATGAAATTCCCGAGTGGCTGAAAGAGGGAGAATATGTCACTGTTGGTGCAAACAAGACAGGCATCGTTAGATACATTGGGCCCACAGATTTCCAGGAGGGAACGTGGGTTGGTGTTGAACTGGATTTACCTTCAGGTAAGATGCTCTAGATTGAGTGCAACATAGGCAGCATTTCGGACTTTGCGGTGTTTGTTGTAATGTTGGCAATCAGGAAAAAGAGGTGGTCAAACTTTTTGTTCAGTTTCTTTTGTCATTCCTTCCTGACTCTTACTTTTAGGCTTTTTTTAGGATTTTGTATAACAAATAATTTTTAGAAACTAGGGTACCATTCTTGGAGAAGATTTGCTTCCATGTGTCATTGGAACGTGATGCAGAAAAGCAATGACTTGAGCAGAAGCACTTTAAAACTACAGAGGTGAGAGGAAAGGAGGTGATAGCTGGCATTTGTTCTCTACTGGAGCCCCAGGCTTCACAGTTCCTTCCCTTCACAGGTTCACATCAGCTTTTATGGCACTCGTTTTCTCTGTTATCCAAGAGCAGGCAGGATGTGCCAGTGGAAGACTCAGGAGAATCATAGAATCACAGAATCACCAAGGTTGGAAAAGACCTCTAAGATCATCCAGTCCAACCGCCCACCTTCCACCAGTATTGCCCACCAAACCATGGCCCTCAAAACTACATCTGAACATTTCTTGAACACCTCCAAAGATGGTGACTCCACCACCTCCTGGGCAGCCTCACCACTCTTACGGAGAAGAAATGTTTCCTAGGAAGTGACCATTAGATAACATTGACTTTCACAGTGAGAGAGTGGTTTATAAAGAGCACTCAAAGCTGCTTATTTAAATTCTTTTAGCCAAGCTACAAAATTCCAAAGCTGCAATGCAGGCTGTGGTTGGTGAATCAGCACGTCTCAAGGAGTTGCCCACATTCTGCTGCATGCTTCTCTGAGATTGGAGCTGCTCCCCAAGATAAGAAGTGTCTCCAGGATCCAGGACTCCCATTTAAATGAGCACTTATCTTTCCCATGTGTGGTGTGCTCATAAAAGCTAAACTAGACGGCGTGCTTTTAGCTGGGTACAGAAAACTGCCTGGATTTGCCATCCCAGAAAGCAAACTGTAGCTCCAATCCTTCTGAAAGTTGTAGGCACTATTCTCTGAATTCTTTGCTTTCTCATGCTTTATTTTAAGAATATATGTATTTATAGACTCACTGCAGTTTTGAAGTCACATTCCCTCCCTGTCTGGTCCACTGACTAGTCGGTGAGCATCAGCTTAGCCTTCCTTGTAAGAGTCTTGTGGCTAAGAGATGTTGGTCATGTTGAAGACTCAGCTGCTGGTGTTTTGGATATTCTTCTGTTTCCACAAAGATTTAGGTCCCTGATTTTGTAGAGACATAGAATGGCTTGGCTTGGAAGGGACATTAAAGCCCGCTCAGCCCTAACACCTGCCTTGGGCTGGTTGCCACCCACCAGCTCAGGCTGCACAGGGCCCCATCCAGCCTGGCCTTGGGCACCTCCAGGGATGGAGCATGATTTGTTGGAGCACAGTTGTCTTCTAGCAGACTGTAGCTTCCCTTGGGAAACACAGTCACAAGCTGGTGTCTTTGGACTGGGAGGAACCTTAAAGCCCATCCAGTCCCAAGCCTTGCCATGGGCAGGGATGAACCAAGGCCAGTTCTACTGCGGCTGCTTCGTATGATTTTACTTGGATATAAAACCAGCTGATGGGTTTTTTATCTTATGCATTCCTCAAGGGAGGCTTCTCCCACTTATCTGCTCCTCTGGAGCTTGAAGATTTCTTTCTCTGTCGAGTTCATTGATCACGAGCTCTTGTTTGCTCTCATACAAGCTTTGTACTGATGGTGCTTGCTTTCCTGCTTGTTTACCTATTAAGAGGGAATACAGCATTTTGTTCTGCAGGAACAAAGTGCTTCCAGTGCCCTCCTGTATAATAGTTTCTAAGTCTGTCATCATCATAGTAGCTTTTATTTTCAACGAAAGTCTTCCCTGCAGCATGGCACTATCTTTCAGCCCAGGCTGCTGTTGTCGCTCCTTTATCCATACACTTCTCTACTTCTGTAATAGCTTGCATGGCTCTGCACGGAGTTGTTACTGAGCAGCTCAGCCAGGAGATTTATGCATTGTTTTTAACCTTAAAAACAAAGGAAAACCCTATCCATTTAGTCTGACAAAAACTATAATTAGTATAGCCCTCTGGCATTATATTGTTCTCAGTCATCGTGTTAGTTCATTCCTTCAACTTGTCTTTAAGCATTTTGTAACTGTGACTCAACCTTCATCTGAGGCAGAATCAGCCCAGTTAAATCCCTGGCTCAGTTAAACCCCCATCTTTGTCCCTGCTGCTGGTAATGAAAGAATCACAGAATCACAGAATGGCCTGGGTTGCAAAGGCCCACAGTGCTCATCCAGTCCCAACCCCCTGCTGTGTGCAGGTCACCAACCAGCAGCCCAGGCTGCCCAGAGCCACATCCAGCCTGGCCTTGAATGCCTGCAGGGATGGGGCATCCACAGCCTCCTTGGGCAACCTGTGCCAGTGCCTCACCACCCTCTGGGGGAAAAACTTCCTCCTAAGTGCCCTGGAGCCCTACATGAGTTTCCTCGAGTGCTGGGTAGCAGCACACCCTACGCACAGAGCAAAAGCCATTTTGTGCAGCAGTGGCAGAGCTGCCCAGGGAGGTGGTGGGGTCACCAAACCTGGAGGTGTTCCAGAACCATGGGGATGTGGCAGTGAGGGACGTGGGCAGCGGGCACGGTGGGGTGGGGTTCTAGGGATCATAGAGATCTTTTCCAATGTTAATGATTCTGTGATCTGTGTTTCTTTTCAAAGGGAAGAATGATGGCTCCATTGGAGGAAAGCAGTACTTCAGGTGCAACCCAGGCTATGGATTGCTCGTAAAACCAGGCAGAGTTAAAAAGGCCGCAGGACCAGCGAGGCGACGGAGCACCGGCGTGAGGTTGCAGGGAGCAGCATCCAGCGAGAACAGGAGGAGTGGCAACTTCTCTGCTTCAGCATCCAGCCTGGCTTCACTCACAGCCCTGGCTGCCAAGTCAGAAGCAGGACCCACAATTCGCATGGAGAAGAGCCAGAAAAACGCAGAGAACAGGAAATCCTGGGCGAGCTGAGAGAGTGGCTGTCTGCAAAGCGCCGTGGCTGTGGGCCCCCATCTTTTAGCTTCAGCTGGCTAAAAGCAGGCCTGTGAACTTGTGGTTTGTGGCAAACACTAATGAAGGGTTTTTTCTCTGCTTTGGGTGACTGGCATGTTCATTCCTTGCCTTGCCATGATGCTGGGTCTACAGCCATAGTTTCATGTTACATGTTGTGATGCTGAGGTGTAGGGTGACTGTGAGCTCTGCTCTCCTCCACCTCCCAGAGAAGGAGGAGATGAGAGTTGCTCAAATTATGGCATGACTTCTAGTGGCTACAAAACCCTGCCTACACATCAGTGCTTCTCTGAGCACGGGTCCCCAAAAGAATAAATTCTGTCTAATTTTGTGAGAGTTATATCGCATAATGCATGGTGAAAGGGCAAGATAATGATCCCAGATGGGCAGAGAAGGGAACATATCTGGTAATGAGGAACCCCTCAAAACTCTTTCATTTAAAAAAACAGTAGCCCTCTGGTTGTGTGGCCCAGCATCAGTGCCTGGTTTGGTTTCTGTTCTGTTATCCTTCTATGTAAATCAGCCCAAAATTTATTGCTGATGGGAATGAGAGCAGGCCCATGACCCGCTCTGTAATATTTTGGATCCCTTCTTTTTACAGAGGAGGAGAGTTAAACGAATTTGCCATCTCAGATTCATTTAGTGTGTGCTCTCACCATGCTGTGCTCCTCTCACTGCCCCAAGCACTACAGGAACTTCCCATTTGCTCTGCCTTTTGGGTCAGGAGGATTTTGGCAGAGATGGCACTGCAGTGCTCCCATGTCCCCAACCTTTTGTTGGGTCCTGCCTGCTGCTCAGTGGAGCATCCTGCCCAACCTTTGGGTCTTTGCCCAGCCTTTGGGTCTTCACCCGACCTATGGGTTTTCATCCAGCCTTTGGATTTTCACCCAGCCTTTGGATTTTCACCCAGCCTTTGG